>NC_065920.1:2415886-2724452 GCF_024586455.1 Bactrocera neohumeralis | reverse complement strand
ATAATTAAAAAAAATGTTCGGACAAAACTATGTTTTTAGCTGGACATTAGCAAAATAAAGTTCGCTTAAAAATTCCATTTTCCCTGTGCAAATAACAGTTGTGACATCGACTTCCGGGTCAAACATCCGAATTAGCCAAATAGAAAACAAATTCGACATGTCACACAATTAATTTCGGCCATTACCGCGTTACAGAGGCAGGAGCACATCGAAATACGGCCACCTGTGTGTACGGCCACATCGAAATACGGCCACCATACGCACATACCTTCTAACCAATGCCTGTGAGCATGTCCCTTTTGTGTTTCCTACTAATGTGTATGTGTGTCTTTAGTAGCAAAATACGTGAAAAATTTAATTAAGCAAAAAGTAAAAGCTGTGCATGTGTGCGAGGCTGTGAGGCTGTGGCAGCTGTTGTTGGTGTTGTTGCGTTTCTATTATGGCAACTGCCGACAAAAATGACAAAGTGTACCCAAAAACTTCAAAAAAGAAAAAAAAAATAAAAATCAAGTCTTTGTAAAACGTGTTCACATAGAAATGTATACTATATATCTTCTTTGTAGTGTTTCTTTTTGTTTTTGTCGATATGTCCAATTCTAAGTGGAGTAAATGAAATTTAAAAATTTAATATTATGCTAAATTTTAGAATCTTTTTTTAACGAATGATAGATTTGTAGTGTGGCTTCGTCACATTAGGTACAGAAGTAAAACCGATCATCTGTACCAAAATTCTGTTATAGACTCGAAGTATGAGGAGTACATTTGTAGTGAAGTCCTACAACATAAGGTTACGTTCTGGAGTTGATCCAAAATCGATGGATCTCATTTCGATATAAATTCGTCCTTTCAGCAGATATTTCAATCTTAGTCTGGGAAAAGCTAGGCAATATTGAAGCAATTGGCAAGTTGATCTCACCCAGTCTTCCTCCATACTTTGGCAAGGAGCATCGGATAGAATATTTAGCTGCATCGTATGAAAACCTTTTCGATGCGTCCAGTCAGAAAATTTTTAGTTGCGGCGAAATTGCCAAGAGCCAGCAGTTTGATTGACCTTTTATTGTTCACTCTGACCAGAAGAATCTTGCAGTCGCACAAGTTCTGGTTGTTGAGCAGCACTTGCTGAGCTCACAGAAGGTCCAACACCAGAGCGAGCAGAAATTAAAAAACCGATTCGACTCTAATCGGATGCAATTGAGGAAAGGTTGCTCGCCTTAGCCAGCCAGCTTTGCAACTTTCGGCGATTCCGCTATGACAGGGCACTCATACGAGTTTAATATGGAAGAAGTTTGAAGCTATTTCTATGGAAGTCATGAACTCCTTGACTAGTTTTGAGCGCACAAACAATGAAATCAAAACAAGTATAGCCGTTCGGCTGTTGAAGTGAATGCACAACTCTGTAGAAAGCTCATCTAATGCTGCCTGGATGACAGCCATTTTCTTTTGAAAGCCTCTACAGTGGCCTGGTAGTCTGAAACTAGAGTTGATGGAGAGCTCCTTAGCTTCGTTCCATTCATGAAAAAAAGCTCACTGCACATCTTTTCCAACGGCGTAGCCCCGCCCACGAATCCCGCGCAGGTGAAGAGACAGGTCTGAGCCGAGAAGAAGGTTCTGTGATGCAGTGATCTAGGTTAGAAGAAATGATATTGGAGTGGTGGAGAATTTCAGTGCGTCCTCTTATATATCCCTCTTACCTAAGTCAAATAGCAGCTTTTGCTGCCTTGAACATTTATATATATATATATTTATATATATATATATATATATATATATGTATTTTTTTTAAGGTTTTTTTTAATTCTTAGTTGTAATACTTAATTATAGATTTGCAAAGCTCCGAGAAGAAAGCCTATGAGCTTTTCGGTTGGAGCTAGAGTGTTATACGGATAAGTAAACAACTCTGAGAGCACAACGCTTAATAGACACCCTACTTATTTCTTTTCCATAAAAATTATTTAGAAATAATCACTCACTTAAATCCTTTAACTCTCATTCTCTCTCAAAATATTACCAACTCATGCAGAGGCACCACCTAGCAGGTCTAAATGCGGACCTAGAAATTTTCTACTTTACATAGTAACTGCATTTAAATCATTATTTTAGGAGTGTCACTCCATCTACTGTATCACACATACACAGTTGCATGCGCGTGTACCTATGTACATACATATATGTGTGGCCATAATCGACTCTGCACTTTTAATGCTTTTCTGTGAACTCGCCTCAATCGAAGTAATAAAATGTCAGTAAAATGAAATAGATGATATAATAGAAAAAACAGCGAGTGCCCTAAGTGCAGAAGAAATTCCAAAAAAGCGAGTTAATGTCGTTTCACAGTAAGCGCCGTGGCAGAAAGTGCCCAGGTCAAACGAAAGACCCCCTCCATACTCCGCGCTGCATACGTTTGCCTGTGTTAAAAAAAATGAACAAATTGTAACATAATCCTTTTCGCAACAAATTTTTATGCGATTTTTTATTTGAAGACACACGCGCATGCATAGATCCATGCCAGAGTGTACACAGCGTATTCCCACAGCGCCAGCGACATCCTTAGATACCATCAGCCATGTGTCCTGGCGCACTTGTAAGGTTGTCACACGAAGAATGTGGCGCCGGCGAGCAGCAGCTGACGGCGAAGCGAACAGCAAGTGGTGTGCGGCAGTTCGAAGAATGTGCGAGCCATTGGATTGGGAGTTAGGAAAAAAGAAGTTAATTTTTTAACAGTTGAATTGAAAAAATGTGCAAGAAAAACAGCGAGCAAGTCGATGGCAGCAATGACATGTTGTTGGCGCGTCCCAACGCACTCGTCCAGCGCCCGTTGCTTTAGTGTCCAAATGAGAATACAATGTGCGCCCGGCTTGTGCCTCAATGGGCAATTATGGCGCTGAAGGCGCACATTTTTTATGGAGCTTTGCTAACACACACGCCTTCCTTTGAAGTGAGCGTTAGGAAAAAATCGAAAAATATTGACAGCAAATTTGCGAGAAATGATGTTGTAAAACCCGACGACGGACATCAACTGGCGCACACATGCGCTGAATGGCGGGTGCAGTGTGGGGATTAGCAGGGCATACAGTTAATAACGTTAGACATATTGCTGGTAATGGCAGTGGGCAGCTCTGGGAACCCATGCGGCTCGTTGGTGATGATAATGACATGGAAAAGTACGTGGAGGTAGGGTAGAGTCTTCAATAGGCACTTGGGCGGTGGTACGACATACGACGCCTACATTCTGGAGTGTTGACAGGTTGAGAAGTCAAACGGAGCAGTCTGAAAATTAAGACGTGCCCTCATCAAAGCGTGTATACTGGAATGTACGAAGGTGTAGTGAAGTGCTTTCATTTTAAGCAGAGAGCAGTAAGGCGCACATTGATTGAGACTATTTTTGGTCGCCAAATAAAAAACTAAATTTTTTTATATATTTAAATTATATAATATATAATCTATTTCATCAATTAAACAATTACTTTTCATTTTCTATTACCTTTGAGTACTCCAAGAGATGAGCCGTTGGATCTACAAAAATTTCAATGAATTTTTAGGTTCACCTAAGATTGGTCATCATGTGAGCGTCTATAAATTATAGTCTGAGGACAGTCCCGCATATAGACAAAAGCGCTACTCAAGGTGTTAACGCCTACGTAAGTTTTTCTCACACTCACAAAAGCACATATATTTTATAATAAAAAAATATTGCCCCTGAAGCAGGAACTAGTAAACTTTACGCAGCTTATTTAAGGACCTGAAAATCTGTAAAGTAATGCCGGCACGTGAGTAGCAATATATCGTATATATAATAAGTATGTAGTATGTAATATGTATGTACTTCAGCGGATTGAAACGCGCAAGTGCTAATATTTGCCAACTGGCCAGTGAGGAGAAGCATTTGCAACAAAAAAAAAAGAACAACAAATAATGCGCTAACTAGTAAGTTGGCGCTTATATAAGTAGTTGAAGAAGACTACAACAAAAAAGGAATATATATGTGTGTTAGTGACCGGGTGCCCGGCCATTTCGCATGCGATGCGAGTGCACGAAATTGTTCAACGAAATTTTGATCACGTAATTGGGCGCCATTTGTTGTTGCGATATATGAGCAAAACGTACGAGCCAAGCGAGAAAATGCCAAAAAATGAAAGCAATCAAAATGAGATGAAAAAACGCTTTAGTTGCCGGCAGTGGCGAAAAGAAGGCAGTGGCACATCGAAATATATTTAAAATTGGAATACATACGCATGCACACACACACACTCACACACATAGAAAGTTGTTTTTGTGTATAACTGTTACTTTAAATTGTTTTAAGCGACACTTGATGAGAATTTTGACTGCAAACGGTTTTATCGTTTTGCTCAAGCACGCACACGGAACAAGTCAGTTCTCTCACCTACAGCTGTTAACCTTTCTGAAAAGAGGCGAAGTAAAGCCAAGTGGATTGTTTCTAATGCAGACAATCATATTATAGGGATTAACTGTCACTTTTGCCGATAATAAATTTAGTAGAGGTTTGTTGAAGTTTGTCGTAAAGGAAAAAAGAGCTCAACCGAACATAGCAATCTTAGATAAATATAGTTATAGGACTTACTGATATTTCTGTTAATAGTGAAGCAGATGATCAGATGGATTTGTGGTGGGAGAGAGACTCCATTGGCGAGTACTGTCATTCACTCCTGTGGATAAACATCTAGCCAAAATCTGCATCAAATCGCGGTTTTTCAAGATATCGCTGATTTGCGCCCACGCCCCGATGGAAGAGAAGGACGATGTGACCAAAGATGCCTTCTATGAGCGCTTGGAGCGCACCTATGAGAGCTGCCCCGCCACGAAGTCAAAATCGTGCTTGGCGAGTTTAACGCCAGGGTGAGCAAAGAAGGTATCTTTGGCACTACGGTTGGTAAATTCAGCATCCATGAGGAAACATCCCCAAATGGAATGAGGCTGATTCGACTTCGCCGAGGCTCGAAATATGGTTATCTGTAGTACTATATTCCAGTATAGAAAAATTCACTAAGCTACCTGACTGTCTCCGGATCGAAAAGCCACCAAGCAGATCGATCATGTTGGAATAGACGGAAGACACGTTTCCAGTGTTTTAGAAGTACGTACGCTCCGAGGTCCTAACTTCGACTCGGACCAATATCTTTTTGCAGCCAAAATATGTACCCGCCTCTGTGCAGCAACAACGCACGTCAACAAACACAAGGAAGGTTCGACTTCAAGAAGTTGAAATCTCAACAGACAGCCGAACGATTTTCGGCTCGACTTGCCTCCTGCTCTCTGAGAACACTCGTCAACAACTCGGTATAAGGAAACCTCGCAACGTTACGATTGACTACCGATCGATGGATACCGATAGTTGAAGAGGGAAGCAAGACGCATTTGCAGACAGAAAAAGAAAGAAGCCGGAATGCGTGAGTGCGACAAGCTTGACAAGCTGTTCGACAAGTGTAATGCTCGAAAATTCTACGAAAAGCTGCAGAGACTAATAGAAATTTTCAAGACCGGATCATACTCATGTAGAACCCCCAGAGCATACTAAAATTATCGAGGGAACACTCCCCCAACCAGCTGAGTGGCAGTGAAAGTATAACGCCAGGAGAAGTCCAATCGATGACGATGGAACAGTGGTTCCATTGCCGACCATGAATAAGTTCAAATAGAATTACCCATCTGAAGAACAACAAGCCGGCGGGACAGCTGTACAGCAAATCAAAATCAAGTTGCCAAAGGAGCAAAATCATGCCATCCGAATGGACCCGCACGATGGCACTTAAGGTTTTCGCTGCATTGCTTGCTGATTAGAACAAATGTAGAAGACGAGAGTCTGTTCTGCTCTCAAATAACAAATAGGTTTATGTTTAGACGAACCTGCTATTTTATGGTGGCCACAACTTAAGTATTATGAAAGCTGTCACTCATTAGATCGCTGTCAATCAATCATATTCACTACTCAGCCGCTTTAGTTGTTTTTCCATTACATTTTATTTTAAATTAAAGGCTGGAAATTTACAAAAAAAAAAATGTAAAATTTGTGGCAGGGATCGGAGTCAATTCGTTGGTTTTTTTAACAACAATAAAAGTGCTAACTTTTGTACCAAAATGTTTTCAGCTCTGCGACAGCTGTGGTTGAAAGAAATACTGAAAGCGGCGCATTAAGAATTAGTCAGATGCCTGGGCTTGTGGCTGTCACATGTTCATCGTTAGTGCCACTGCAGCGGCCAAATGTGAGCTGGCACATGCCTTTTATACATTTTTCACACTAAAACGGAAGTTTACGGTTACAACAATACACCAACACACACACATGCGTACTTGCAGCAGGAAGCATATGTTGCCGCTGAGGGCCAGTGTGCCACCAGTAATTGTGATGTTTGTTTATGTGTTCGCTTGAAAATAATGACGAGCAATTTCTTTAGCCGCCGCAGTGGGGCACTCGCAGCGCTGCCTACCACGTCACAACGAAGATTGAGGCAAAGGAGATGAAAACAATTTTAAGTAACACAAATTTAATTTCTGCGACGGAAAAACTTCGGGCTGCCGGAGCATGGAAATAACAACATTTTTAACAACGAGATTTGCCAACATTAATAACTACACACAGCAACAACAACATCATACAAGTTAAAAGCAACAAAGCCATGCTCGTCTTCCGGAAGCTGTTGGTTCCGCAAGGATATGCGCGTGTGTGTGTGTGTCAGTCATGTCGACGGGCATACGCATTCGTGCTGCCATAGAAATCTAGGCATGTTGCTTGTCGCTCCGGTTTGGCTGCCATTAGAGGCAGGTTGTCAAGTGGCTTCTTAGCCAGTGTGCGGAATTTATGATGTCAGAAGGAATTATGACGGCGTAATGAGTTCGAGCGGCAGCAGCGCGCGGCACACTTAAATGACGAACGCTCACACACACAAACCTACTAACTCATACGCATACACATATACATATGTGGGCACATATGCTGTGAATGTCGACAAAAAGTTTAAAAATGAGAAATATAAAATAATTACGCTGGAGCATGCTACCTGCCCATGTGTATGCCTGTATGTGTGTGTGTATGTTTATGTTTGTGCATGTCCTTTGTGGCATTCGAGCCGCAAGGTACGTGCGTGTCACATTAGCCAACTGACGGAGTTGTTGTCGTCATCTTACCAAATGTTTCCTGCCAACATTAGGCGCTCACAAAGCAACGAATATGTGGCTGTGTGTGTAATGTATGGATACACGTATGAAGTTTAAATTGTTTAAAAAGTCTCCACGCAGCACATGCTTCCTGTACACCAGCGGCACATTGCCTGCAGCCATAAATTTATTCTTGAATTGAAATCTGCCAGTAAATCGCAGGTAAAATTCATAATGGAATTCTTCCTAAGAAGTCTAAATGTCAGTTTTCACTTTAAAGACCCCCAGTAATTGATGCTGAGTTCATTCGGATTTGATGGAGCTTGGAAACATTTCATCTAGTTGAAGGGCAATCAACTTGAAATCTGACTGATAAGACTTTACTTCACTGACTGGGCATTCCACCTATGCGAAAGAAACGAGAGTGCTGATCTATTCCCTTCCATGGTGTGCAAGGGTGAGCTTGCGATGCGATTTATTCCCTTTCATTGATCTCTTCTCATATAAAAACTAAAGGTGGCACGGTGCCAAATCCAGTTAATAGTTTGACTGATGATTTTTTTACATCAAGTCGAGAATATGATATCATTTTAATGGCCGCCGTCATAGTTGATTGTCATTTGATCCCTTTTTATGGCATTTCCATCACTTTGGCCAGAACTTCCGGCAATAGGTCTTCACATTCTTGATGGATATTGTCTTTAAGAGCTGCAAGAGTCTGAGGCTTGTTGACATAAACCCCCGACTTCAAAAAGCCCCACAAAAAGAAGTCTGGAGCGGTCAAATCAGGCGATCTTGCTGGCCAGTGCAAATCGCCAAAACGGGAGATTAAGCGCCCGGGAAATGCATCCTTCAGCATATCGGTTGTGGCACGCGCAGTATGTGCTGTTTCCTGTTGGAAACACATGTTTTCCAATACCAATTAATCAAGTTGCGGTAAAAAGAACTCGTTGATCATTGCTCTGTAGCGCTCACCACTCACAGTAACCGTTTGGCCCGCGATGTCTTCGAAGAAAAAAGGTCCGATGACTCCTCCAGCGAAAACAGCACACCCACCATACAGTGACTTTGAGCGGGTGTAATGGCTCTTCGTGGGTAACACGCAGATTTTCAGTGCCCCCAGAAGCGTAAATTTTGCTTATTTACGTACCCGCTAAGGTGGAATTAGGCCTCATCACTATGCTTATTTTTGATGAAAAATCATCATCCTCTTGGTGGTGATTAAGGATGGCTTGAGCGTATGTTAGACACGATTGGCGGTCAGCAGCTGATGCACCGTCTGGACTTTGTACGGAAACATCTTCAAATCTTGTACCAAAATTCGCTGTAAACACCGTCGACTGATACCCATTTGCGTGGCACGTCCATGACATCCTCGGCAACAGCAGCAATATTCTCTGCAGAACGTCTACTCCGGGGCCTGCCACAGCTGGCAGCATCTCGTGTTGTGCCAGTCTCTTCGAGGCGAGCGGCTAAACGTCGCAGTGTTTCACCAGTAGACGTCGGACGGCCAGGAAATCCGCGACGAAATTCACGTTGTGCCACTGGTTTAAATCACGTCGAAGGTCAATAGCTACTAAAGAAAAATTATTTATTGTGGGATTTCGGTTATTATAACCGAACAGTAGGGTTTTTTGAGTTGTAGTCGAGGGATGTAGGGGCGAAACCACCACCACTTAATACCATGTTGTTCAATGAGTTTTGTCGTTTGATAAGAAAAATACAATTTTATGATTCATAATACACTTTATTTTTCAGTATAATCTCCCTGAACAATAATACACTTGCTCCAACGATTCTCCAATCTGTGAATTCCATCCCTGAAGTGATAATCTCGAAGGTCTGTAAAATACGCTTCAGCAGTTATGACCTCTTTATTACGCTTCAACGTTTGCCACGCATACATTTTTTGAGTTCTGGAAACAAATGGAAGTCGCTGCGGGACAAATCTGGTGAATACGATGGATGCTTCCACAATTCGAACTTTAATTCATGGATTTTAGCCATTGTCAAAATGCTCTTGTGACGCGGTGCATTGTGCTGATTGAAAAGGATTTTTTCCTTCTGCAAACTGGGTCTTTTTTCACGAATTTTTCCCTTCAACTGGTCCAGAAGGTTGCAATAATATTCAGAACTAAATGTTTTACCAGTTTGCAAGTAATCCGCAAACAAAATTCCTTTCGCATTCCAAAAAACTGATGCCATAACCTTCTTTGCCGATTTGCGGACACGAACTCGTTTCGAAACCGAACAACCAGGTTCTCACCATTCTTTAGCATCTTGTTTTGATTCAAGATCATGGTTATCGAACCAAGTCTCATCAATAGGGAATCGACGCACAAAATCCACCTTATTCCTTTTTAAAATGCTCCAAATGTTGCTGAGAAAGTCGCATTCGAATTTGTTTTTTTGTTCCGTTGTTAGCGAATGCGGCACCCATGTGCCCATAGCTTTCTAAAACCCAAAATTTCATTTAAAATATGGGTCACACTGCCTAATGAGATGCGTAAAGCATCTACCAAATCTCTCTCAGTCAATCAACGATATTCCAAAACCATATCCTGTATTTTGGCTATGACTTCTGGTGTTGATGCGTGTTTTGGATGTCCTTCACGTGCATCGTCTTCAAGGCTTGTACGACCACATTTAAATTCAGCAACCCATCAGTTGCAAATTTTTACTTTAAGTATGAAGATTTCTTCCATCGAAGTTCGCATGAAGATTTCTTCCATCGATGTTAAATTTTAAAAGAAACTTTGCTGAAAGGCATCACTTCCAAAACATTTAAAAGGTTCTCTCTAATGTCTTTTCGCCGGTTTCCAAACACGTTTTTCTTATCTTCTTAAATCTCAATCGAGGTTTGTCACTCTTTTCTCTCGACCTTTTTGGAATATTACAGCCATCATTCCGAAATGAGTGAATGTCTTGAAGTAATAGAGTTGATTATATATATTTCCAAGCAAATAATTACATACATATATACCCACATACACATTGAAAAGCATAAATTGTATGCAGTGAAAGCCAAAATTTAAAATGAATTGTTTAATGTTTGCAAATTTCGGTCTGCATAGTCGCCCACCGCGCGCCTCAAACGGGCTGCTTTCCTGAACTCCACTTTAAGGATAATGATTTATGCGTTTAATTTAAGTTGAAATTGCTTTGGCAATTTTCTGCTTGCCGCAGCACTTGTGCGGTTGCAAAATTCTAAAAGCATTTTAAACTGTAATTTTCATGCCACGCTCTTAGAGAGCACCTACTACATGCACATACAACTGTACGAGTGTGCGTATGTTTGAGCGTTGATGCAGCATGAAATCGAAAACAAGAATATATAAATGAAAGAGAAAAAAATGATTTATGCAGCTCGTGCGCCGCCTGCTGGCCGAACGCACACTGGCCAGCGTCTTGAGAGCCTGGTCATATTGTTCTTGTTGTAGGCGCTGCTGCCGCTGCACTTTTTCGCTGCAGCGCTCTTTCTTGGTATGCAATAATTTCGTTTTTGCCGGCTGCGGCCCACATTCATTTAGGTCGCACGCACACACACACTTGTTTGCTGGTGCTTTCTCACCTGCTTGGATGGGTGCGTTTGCGAGTGTCCGTGCTCGAGTTGTAATTCTGCTCGCGGCACTTTGCGAGCCATCACTAAAAACATTTATTATTAGTGTTAAATTTTTTGTTTGAAATGGAAATCGATTTTTGAATTATTGCGCTCAACGCTCCCTCCACCGGAGCCCGCGCTGCCACGCGCACTTATCTTTTGCATATTCCTTCCACCAGCTCAGCTCTTCCTGCCGCATGGCCTTTGCTTTTGGCTGCTGTGCGGCGTGGCATGTTGCCGCTTTTGATTTGCAGCATTTTGCGTTTGCTTGCCCGCGGGCCTTTCGGAGTTCGCTGCATAAGACCCTTTCTTGCTGGCTTTTGCTGCTGGAGCCGGGATTTAATAATCAACGTGCATAGCTCGTTCGAGTTTAATTTACTTTGCTTTGCCTAAGGCAATTTGTTCAAGTCGGTGCGGTGTGGCAATTAAAATTGTTGAAATTTTTCAGAAACCTTTGCAATAAATGGCGATAGTTTTCGAGTTATGCGCAACTTTAATTAATAAAGTGATTTTCGAGCATATTTTAAAGTTTATTCAAATAAAAATATTAAGCCTGAGCGCGTATATGTGCCACAAACCGCTCGCCTTTAGATAATTACTTGCTTGCCGATTCAAATTCGCACGCATTTGTCGCTGCGCACCGCCTGCGGTTTCCTGCGCCACTCGCCGACGAGGAGCAAACGCATGCACCGGTGACACTTCACCACTTCCTTTGGTCAGCTTCTGCTTGCCACAGCACACTTGACTGCCTGCCTGCGCCTTTCGCGTTTCGTTAAAGCGATTTGACAGGAAATTAAGTTCGACGCATACAAACATATCACATTTCCCGTTGCCGCTGCCGCTGCCGTTTTGCATACACCATGCCGCTGGTTTTTTTTGTTGTCTCTGTGGCAGGTAAGCGTTTCGATTATTGTATACACCCTTCATTTTATTGCTCCATCCACTTGCGACATTAATTTGCTGTGCTTTCTTTTGTCACAACTTCATGTTGCCTCGAAAAATAAATTGCGGCAAGTTGTTGTTGTTTTATGGTGGATTGGTTTGGCTTCGTTTGTAAATTAAACCGGAGATGATTCTGTGGTTTCATGTTGCAAATAATAATAAAGACAACGGACAGACAGGCATGCCGGTTTGCTGGGCAAAACCACTTGGTCTGCGGCAAAAGTAAGCGCTAAGTCACTGCTAAAATGATGGCATATGCTCTCGACTCGGCTACAACAACAACAATTTTACAATTTGAAACTAAGCTTGACTAACGAGCGCGGACCAGCGCCGCAAGCGCCACCGCAAAGGACGGTGTGCAGGGATGCGCTCGTTGGCGCTTTCTGGCTTTTGGCGAGGAAGGCTGGCGAAGTAGACCACATCCTGAGCACACTCAAAAAGAATAACAAAACAAAAAAGAAAAGAAAAAATGACAATGTAACAATGTTATTCGTATTTTTGACAAGTAGTACACGGCGCATAATGGCGATTGAGTCATAATTGATCGTTTATCGAACCCGAAAGTTTTTTTCTAGGTATGAAAATTTATAAAATACTCAAAAAATAAGAAATGATTTCTAATAACAGTAGGAATATCAAGACCGTGTTTCGAAGACTACACATTTCCTTAACCTGGTAATCTAACAAAATTTCAATGTTGAATAATGAATGAGTGTTCTATGAACATGGTCTAATTTTCTATTGTTCTAATGTATATTTAGTCCAGATTCTGCTGAGTAATCGTCAGTATATACTTGTTTAAGTCCCTCCTGGAATATATATAAAAGTGAAACTTCGAAGTATTTTAAGCCAAAGATCCCTACTGATCTATATATCGCTCTCAGTTAGCCAGAAATAGCTGTTGTATACGATTTAAGGATCTTTGTGCGGTACCATGCTCATTCAGTTTTTTAAGCTGGGTTCAGCGACCCCTAATGCACATACAATTGATAAGGGCGGCTTCACTTTAAGTAATAAGCGAATCCTAGTACTTTAATAAAGGTGATCAAAAAAATAAATATATTGGGTAGTCGAAGAAGTCTTTTCGTATTTCTAATCAAACTTCAACTTATTTTTTTATGTGTATAATGAACATTAATGAACCAAATATGTACCATTTTGGTCGATCATTTTTTGCTATTTTTCCGCTAGAGACATTATTCCATCAGTGCAAAACTTTTCTGGTTTCTCGTCGAAAAACTGCGACAAATAATTTTTACAGGCTTCTCTTGAAGCCAACTTTACTCCATTAAGGGAGTTCTGCATTGACCGAAACAAATGGTAGTCCAATGGTGCAAGACCAGGGCTATATAGTGGATGCATCAAAACTTTCAGGCAAAGCTCGCTTAGACCCAGATCTTTTTCGCACATCATTGTAGTATTTGATTCACTTTTCGAGGGAGGTGCATCTTTCACAACGAAATTTTCAATATATTTATATGGTATCTAGAGTGAGGATTACACTTTAGTAGACAATTTCAAAACGATTATATTAAAGCTTAAAGTATACTTCGGAGACTCTTTAACAAGTACATATAAATGATCAGCATGAAGAGCTGTGTCGATTTAGCCACCTTCCCTCCATAGCTCTGTATATACACGAAGTAGCTCCTTCGTTTTCGCGATATCTATCTGAAATTTTGCACACAAGCTTTTCTCTCCAAGAAGCTGCTCACTTGTTGAAACCGGCCTTATCGGGCCACTTGAGCTGCCTTACAAGCTGGCCAATCAAACTCAAGAGGTTGTACGGAAAACTTTTTTTCATTTGACGAGATATCTTCATGACTTAGGCTGTGGCTTATTTTCCAAGGCAGCGGTGTATTCCCCGAAGAAATTGTTCAGATCGAACAACTATAGCCTATAGCTGCCATACAAGCTGACCAATCAGAATCAAGTTCTTGCAAGCAACTTTTTGTATTTGTGAAGGATATTATAGCTTGAATGCAAGCGAAGTTAACGTTTTTTTCTTGTTTGTATTCCGTCTAACAATCAGCTAATGTCGGATAATTATCCCCCACGTCGTTGGGTGTAAGAAAGCTCACTTTAAAAATTTCTCTGATTTCCTTCGACGCGGACTTTAAAAGTTGGAAATTAATTTCCATTAAAACTGAAATTTAATCTTCCCTTTTGCAGCGCTAAACTAACTAAGTACTTAACTTAGTTAACGAAACTTTTCGCAATGTAACTGCAACATTCTTGATGTGTTTTTGTTTCGCAGTTTTTTCCTTTTCCAAACTCTTGCTGTTGTTGTATTGATTCATTCACTAGCCAAATGAACGTTTTAATGAGTTTTCGCCCGCTCGCCGGTTCGATTCATTACGTTTTTGCCGCTACGAAAATTGCAACTTTTGCCATTGTGTGGCCATTGCCATGCCCGAGCGCCTTGCGAGCATTTTGTTTACATTTGTCTTGCTCCTCTTCAATTTCCACTTCTGCGCTGCCTTCGTGCGCTTGTGCCCTGCCGAATTGTGGCAGCGTCTCCCCGGCTTTTGGTGCCTTGCTTTCTTGGTTGCTGCGGTTTTGCCCATAGTTGCTGGGTCCACGGCGATGGCGACGGCGACGGCAATGGTTCAATACTTTTTCCATTGCTGCCACTCATTGTTCATTTCCTTGCCGGCTGGCCGTATCCAACAATTTGTGTGATCTAATTCGCCAGCATGTGCAGTGGCTTATACACAACCCATATACGGACGTGAGTGTGTGTGTGAGGGCATGTGGAATATGCGAGTGTGTTTGTGTTGTTGGGCTGTTGTCTTTGCCTCTCCGACCTACGCTCGCCGCAACGTTTTTGTGTTTTAGCATTTGCGGTTTGTGCCAGCGGCAAGAAACCACTTAATGAGATTTTTTAATTAAAAATTTTCGGTAAGAGTCCAACTTACATGCAGCAGAGTGAAGGCGCACCGTGGTGCCACATCCATTTATATGATAAAAACGCAACGCAACGGCAGCAGGAGGTGCACATGCAAAGCTCCACACTCCACTAAAGGATGCGCAAATGGGCAAATGGGCAAATAGAAAGGGTGAAGAATTTGCGTAAATACATGTTGCAAGTATGCGAAGCGTTCCTGGCACGCCGCATGCCAAGGCTGAAGAACTCGCGGGGTTAAGTTGCGCACGGGCAGCCTGTGACATGAAAGAAATCCGCCTAAGGCGTTTCAAATTTTTTGCTAATTTCCTCAAATGATGTGGCAGTTTTGCATTTTCAGCCACCCTATTTCGTCCAAGCCTGATTTTTGGTGAGGTTGCAAGTAATGTCTAGTTTCTTTTGCAAAGGCACGTGCCAAGAAGGGACTTCAAGCCGTTTGACCGTAGCAGAGGAGGTAGGAAAGAGGTGCCCACTTTTTGGGTAAGCATCTTCTAGCATTAATTTAACCTTTAAATCTGTTAATTTTAACGAAAACCGTTAAGAATATCCGCTAGTCTCGCTGTGACTGCTTGATCTTCTCCACAAAACGCTTTTATATAAAAAGAGTTATGGAAAGCAAAGCTTCTAAACAAAAGTTCCCTGTAAACTGAAAGCCTGCAGTTAATCGAATTGTTGTTTTTGTTGGCTAGATAACCATGCGTACAACTGTTACGATACTTTGTCTAAAATTCCTATGAAAAGCAGGTTTGCACACCCTAAGACACAGCCACTCCTAAGAATGCCAACACACACACATCCTCCAAAAATGTACAAAAGGAAAGAGATAAGCATCTTTTTCAAACGCAAGGCTATGCATGCCTCACAAGCCCACGCAGAAGCCCACACCGCCACGTCATTTAGTGTCTTGTGACTCTTGTTGCAAGTGCCTGCGGCAATTGTTGCACTGGCTCATTCCGGAGTGTGCTTCCGCCCAAGTGTTTGTGTCTCAAAGTCAGCCAGCGACTGTCAATTACGAAATGTGGCAAGAGTGTCAATAAGCCTACACAAGTGTGGCAAGTTTGCGACATAAGTTGCCGCATCAACATTCGCGCAGTGCATTCGCAGCCTTAACTGCGGGCCGTCAGCGCCGTTGCAAGTGCGTGTCGCGTTCCAATTTCTCGTTGTTTGTTTTTGTTTACGCGCGCTTACCTGTGTGCCTCGCAAAGCGCATTCTCGCGCTTACTTTGTTGCGCTTGCGCAGCCGGTTGAACGCCATTTATTAAATTAATTTCACGGCAGTGTCTGCCGCAGTCAGCAGCCGCGGTCAGCGTCGCTCCAAATCTAGAAGTTAAGTCATTGCCATTCCTCGACGCCACCGTCGGCTAGGCTGTTGGCCATAAGCTGAGCTGTGCATATGTCTTTCGCAATCTTTCGAGACCTTTCAGTTCGCATGTCTGTCTGTATGATTGTGGCAGCTGTTTCGCTATTGCCCCGCAGGCGTTTACCTTGTTGCTGATTTTCTTGCGGCTTTAACTGCGGCTGTTGCTGCGGTTGTGTCTACTTCCTGGCATTGTCGTTTCGTGGCCGTCTCCTCAATTTCAACTTTTTGCCACAACTTTCAGCAAACTGCTGCTGCTCGCTACCTACATTTTGTATATATTTACCAGTGCATCCAGTGCTGCAACTTGCTTCGCCTTGACAATGAATTATTGTCCTCGTCGCTGTGCTCTGCATACGTCGCAAACGGCAAAAGATTTCGTGGCGACGCAGCTTCATAATCCGACCAGTCCACAGTGATCGAAATGGCAAAATTGCGGTAGAAATTTAATTTATTGCAAAGTGTTATGCGAGCCAACTTCATCAGAACTCTTTTGGAAGAAAACTAACGTTTTGGATTTTGGTACTTATTTCCTTTCGCTGGTTTTGAATATATACATTTCTTCATAACAATATCTTAGACTGAAGCTCCATAAAAAACTTGGCAGGAATTTTAGTATTCAGCGCTTATTCAGCTATCATAATATAAAGCTGAATATGTGCTGAATAAGTACTAAAGGCGATATAGATATAAATTTTCCTACTGTAAACCTTGCCATGTTTAAATTGTAGCTAGCTTATGAGCTTATCCCACTGTCCAGCCTCGGCAAGAGCAACAACGTCTGTGGGACGAGCTTTCCTTGCAACGTCTGCTATATGCGGCTTCATCAACAGCTTGCGTTGCCGCAATTTTTTGGCTTCATTGTTTTTGCTTGTCATTTGTTTGTTTTATTGTTGTGCTGACTGATGAACAGCACCTTGCCATGTCAGTCGCTGATTGTGATTCATGCTACGCTGCGGTTGCGTCTGTGTGCCTCCGTCTTCGCTCAGGTACGATACGAATGCTTATATAAACTTTTGTTTTTGCATTGCACATTGTCTGCTTATCACGTTGAATGGCTCATTATTATCCTTTAAGCTGGAAAAAAATCATTTTGATTTCATTTGACTTGATTGAAATACGAATTCCGCTGATGTATTGCAGGTGGACGTGTGATGGATGGGTCTATTGTTTACTGCTCATTCCTGATCCTCACTGTAGTTTGCATTTAAAAACCTTTAAGTAGTTGAAACAGTGTAAAGATATAGAGGAGGAAAATTAATAAAAAAATAATTCAGACCGTTTTTCAGTTGCAGACATTCCATGAAGATCAGTAGACCGATACTTTGTTTTGAAGCCTTTTTTCTTCGCGATTAAAATCAAGGAGACATTTTTAAAGCTTCATCCTCTTTTCCTTGACTTTTGTTCTTATTGTATAATAGAAGAACGAAACGAGTTCATTGGTTGAAAGAAAATAGGAACTGTGTGGAAAGATTCACCAGTTTGATAGTTTTGAACCTCAAAAACCACCAATCGCCTTGCGGTGGAAAGAGGTGCAGCAAAATCAGCCGCAAGATTGGCGGCGCCACGTGAATTCTAAACAAGGACCTCAATAAGCAGGGGGTTGGTTGATATAATAGACCACAAACCGTCATTCTTTATTTCGGAGAGAAGGTTTCAAGTCATATTAAGAGAGGGTGGATGGCGAAGGAGCATGCGACTTGCCAGCGGAACTTATAACATTTATACATATGGATCAAAAATGGCTAATGGAGTTCCTAAATACTGCAGTGTCTTCCGAACGGAAGTAATTACGGCAAAGAAAGCAGCTGATACGCAAGAAATAATAAATCTCAATTTCAATAATCTCACATCGCATTAAGTCAGTGAATGTGGTGACTGACAATAAACAGAAACATATATACTGGGTTCCAGGCCACAAAGGAATTCCGGGAAACGAAATAGCGATCCCTTCTCATTCCCCAGTTTATGAGATTGCCAAATGTACCATACATCGGGCTACTGAACCAGTGCAGGAAACACTGTAGTCACTAAAAACGACATACAATGAAGTTTCCGAAAAAGACTAACTGGAGTGTCAGAGCGGGAAGAAATTCCTTAAGGACATATAGGATTTTCACTCATCCGGTCTCAAAAAGACTGCAGGACGGTTATTAATCTAATGACCTATCACAAACTGCTGGCAGCACCTGCGACCCGGATGGGCATCATCCAAGGAATAGCCTGAAGTGTCAAAATTAGATATCACGGCTCTTAAAGTTAACAAAAACGTTGACGTCTTGTATGACGAATATTTAACCTCAAATTAAACTGAACCTTCATTGGGCATTACTAAGGACCAGTAGGTCTATGTATTGCATGACAGCCAACGTATAACTTAACCTTCCCCTAGCAAATAAACCGTTCCAATCCACTCAGAGTTTTCTGGAACTTGTTGAAATCGTAGTCAAGAATGTTGAGAAGTAGTCTTCGTATATTTAAAGTCGATCACGCCGAACTCTTTTACAATTGCGTTATTTATCTGACATTTAGAGTCTCCGAAAGACTGAAAAAGTTAAGGAATTGTTCAAAATATAAAAATCGATAACAATTTCGATTGCGTGCGAATAAAACGATGTACCGTTAATACAATATAACAGATGCACGCGCATGAGACAATTGGCATGCGGAACTCAAGCGGCACTCAATTGGATGGGGTCGGAGCCAACCCACTTAATCATATGAGCACAAGCGCTGAAGTGCTTTTCATATTCACCGCAATATGCGCCCTCAAATGAAATGTCAAAGTATCAGTGAATTTGACACATATTAATTCCATTTCCAATATGTACATACACACAGACGCCCACAACATACAGGCGCTCGTGTCAGAATTCCACTCATGCCACCCACATACATATGTATGTATGTGTGTATGTGTGTGTGTGTGTGAACTGAACGAAACAAAGCATGGGACACTTGAAATGTGGAAATGTTAAAGTAAAATGCGAGATCTCATAAACAATAAT
Source organism: Bactrocera neohumeralis (assembly GCF_024586455.1). Classification (NCBI taxonomy): domain Eukaryota; kingdom Metazoa; phylum Arthropoda; class Insecta; order Diptera; family Tephritidae; genus Bactrocera; species Bactrocera neohumeralis. Next base: position 2,705,526 of record NC_065920.1, on the reverse strand, counting down.
TTCGAGTGACAGCAAATGAAGGATAAGCAACCCTAATCAGTGCTTGCTGTGTGAAATGTTGTTGACAATTGTCAGAGAGCGAGTGTGCCGCTAATGCGAGAGCACTCATATGACATGTATTGGGAATTGGCAGAGTGCACTTACAGCTAGCTCAAGGGTCTGTTGTCTGCTTCAACGGGGATATGTCAAGTTTTTGACTATAAATATTTTCATTTTGATTTCGTTGAATGCGAAAATTGAATAAATGCGGACATTATGCCGTCGAAACTTGACTGAATGACATCAAAGGCAAAGAAGACAGATTTTTAATGAAATGGCACATATTGATATCAGAAATGTGCATGCAGATGTATTAAACATATATATGTATATACATATGTGTCCCGAAGCATTTCCTGATTTTTTTTGTAGTGGCGGAGTACGGCTTTCCTGGAAGACCCATTCGATTTCGGCGGCAGCAGAAAACTTGTGCTATAACTAAATAAGATAAAAAGAGGCACCAATTAAATGTTTATATATATACCATATATTCATAGAGATATAAACAAATATAGATTCATCTCTACTTAATTCAGTATAGCCCGAAACTTGTGAAATCCATTCGAGATTTGGAAATTTGCCGAAGCCACTCGGATTTTCCCTACAGGGTACGTTCCGGCCTATTAATTAATCCGTGCTTCGAGCGGTGATGCTCACCGTGTCCTACAAACAACCATCTGCAGCACTATATTAGTCAGACTAGAGGAGCGGAAGGGTGAGATAGGCAAGTGGCACAGACACACAGGCTGCTGAGTGCATGTGGGTGGCGTGTGTGTGCGTTTGTTTGAATTGGTGGTGGTGCGTGGTTTTAAGTCAATGAATGCCAAATGCAGCGCCTTGTATGTGAAAACATCTGATTCCTTATTGGGATCGATATGAAATGCCTACAGTTACGCTGCTACTTGAAAATATAGATAAATATGTGAGTTGATGTGTGTGTGCATACACCACAAACACAACCAACAACATGCACGCATTTATCAACACATATACAAGCGGTTTTTCGGCATCGGTGTGTGCGTATGTTTGTGTATGTGTGCGCGGTTGTACGCACTTCATTGCCGGATGGCACTTCATGCGTGACAACTACATCGACAGCATCATTGACATCGTCATCGGCTTCGAGAGTGCGTGCCTGCTGTATTTGCGCTGAATGAATATGCACACATGCACATACGTGCGTGCGTGTGTGTGTTGTGCTTAAGTATTTGTTGTGACCTTTCAAGCGTGTACGTTGAGAAAACAATTGAAATGCCAACAGCAGCAATTGTTGACAATTAGGTTGTGTGCTGACTGTTGCACTCGAACCGAAATTCGCACACAGCGCACACTCTTGAAGCTCTAAGCACTCTGCATATAGCGCTATATGTACTCCGATCTGTTGGCAGCCATACATATAGACAAACACATGCATGCAGGTTCATAAGTTAACGGATTTTAGTGCTGGCGGCTGGTTGTTTCCCAGCATGCGTAATAAACTAATAATATTGAGAGCGAATTTGCAAATAATAATTCAATGATTTCTGGTGAAATACTGGCGGATAAAGCGGCGAAATTGGCCAAGAAAGCGACTTCATTGCTCCTTGTAGATAAAAACCGGCTTTATTTAAAATAAAATTTGGACTCAAAGAGGAATCGCATGAAAAAATATTTATTTCTCATTCTTAATATTGAAATTTCTCCGAAAGGTTAAAATGCTGTTCGAAAAAAGTTCGACTATAGAGTTGTGAATCGTTAGTTACAGGCCTAAGTTAGAGGTTTAGTTTCACAGGCTTTCAAAATTCAGCTTTCGAAGAGCGTTATGATCCCAAAGAGAATTGAATGAAATGGAAATGAGCACTGAATGAATGGAAATCGTTTGCAGCTCTTTTTGGTTCAATGTGCTATGGACAGGATTCTTGCCAAACTTGATCCAGCAATATGAGGGAATTCGTTGAAAGAAATGATGAGAAATTTCACAATTTTAAAATGGTTAAAATTTAACAAAAACTAGTCGCTCTCTTCTCTCCCAAACCAATTCTGAAAATTAATTTCAAGCTGGCTCAGTCTGGATGGCTGCAAATCCAGGCCCCTTCAGGCAACATATTTGTATACTAGATTTCTCTCCCTTCACTCAGTTTTTAAGCATAAAAAATATTTTTTTTTTGTATTATTATTTTTATTCCACCTTTCTATCCTAAAAGCTTTAAGTCGAACTTTTAGAACTGCATACTAAATTCAATGCTGGGTTTATGCCACACACTACATTTTATGGAAATTTATCTAGGCGAACGCTCTTCAAAGTCACTTCAAGCAAACATACAAACAATGGGTATTTGAGCGCCTGTTGCATGCGCCATTTGCATGAATTGGATCTGATTTGGAAAGCTTAATTTAATGCTGGAATTAAATATTTTTCTTGAACTGCTAGGCAAAATTCTGCTCGCTATTAATAATAAATAAACATTATGGGAGCTAATTAAATACTAAATCAAGCAGAGAGATAATCCAGCCATATTTTATTATATTGGGTCATTGAAAAAGTCTTATCGTGTTTCTAATTAAACTTCAACTTATTATTTTTTTATTAATAGTGAACTTTAACGAACCAAATATGTACCATTTTGGCCGTCCACTTTTTGCCATTTTTCCGCTAGAGACATTATTCCATCAGTGTAAAACTTTTCTGGTTTCTCGGCGAAAAACTGCGACAAGTAATTTTCACAAGCTTCTCTTGAAGCCAACTTTACTTCATTAAGGGAGTTCTGCATTGACCGAAATAAATGGTAGTCCGATGGTGCAAGGTCAAGGCTACATGGTTAATGCATCAACACTTCCCAGCAAAGCTCTCCCAGTTTTTGCCGAGTCATCAAAATTGTGTGTTGTCTGGTGTTGTCCTGATGGAAGACGAATCTCTTTCTGCTGATCAGTTCTGGCCGTTATTTCGATTGCTTGCCTCAATCTCTTCAGTTGGTGATAGTTAAATGTAGAATCAAGCGTTCGACCAGACTATAGCAGCTCAAAGTGAATGATTCCTTTCCAATCCCACCGAACACTCAGCATAACCTTTCAAGGCGTCAATCCTGGCTTTGTACCCATTTTTTGCGCCTCACCCAGCTTGCACCATGATCTTTTTCGCACATTATTGTCGTATTTGACCCACTTTTCGTCTCCTGTTACCATTCGCTTCAGAAATGGTTCGATTTTTCCTTTCAGCAAAAATCGCTGATGTTAATTGTTCATTAAATTTTTTTATTCATGTGGCACCCAAACATCGAGTTTCTTTTTGTAGCCAGCCTTTTTTAAATGGTTCAAAACCGTTTGATGATGAATGTTAAGTTCTTTCGCAATGTCATGGTTGCTTATGTGACGGCCCCGGTCAATCTTCTCCATAATTTCATCGACTTTTTCAACGTTAGGTCGCAAACAAAGTGTCCACTTTATATACTATGAAATTTGAGAATAGATCAAATTAAGAAATTTCATAGTAAAAAGAAACAATAAAGATGTATTCTATTTTAAAAATATATTCTTTGTGCATTGTTGTGGCCAGCTTCTGACCCATTCTTCAGTCTATTCAAATGCCATAATCATTGGCGGTCCACACATTTGATTAAAATTTATATTCTACATAATGTGAATATACATATACTTCTGCTATTCTCTTCATACTCGCCAATCTTACTACGTTGGACTGTGGGGGAAATAGCAAACAATGAATATAATTTTTACAAAAACTATTTTCGCTCTTTTATTTTCTACTTTTATCGCCAAAAGCAACTATTAAACTCCCTTTTTGATGATAGGTTTCTGTCTGACTTTTATTGTGTCTAAATAAGCTTTTCGCTTAAAGTATGACTTACATGAAAATACCGAATATATCAGCCGTCGGCCAGGCAAACAAAGTAACCACTCGAGTAAGTATTCGAGTGTCCTTCAAAGGATGCGCTGCACTTGTAGTAAACGGAATTTGCGATAAACCCTTGTGTTTGCCGAAAAGCACAAAGCCACAATCGTCCTACAAAGCTTTGTAGTTTTCAAGAGGGCGAAATCATGTCATACTCAACTGCCATGTGTTTATATGCGCGTATGTATGAGCTGAACTCAAAACAGTTCAACCAATTCAAGTCAGTTCAAAGAACACGAAGGTAGCGCTATTTAATCATACACACATGTACGACTATGTATGAGTGATTGTTTTTTTATTCTGCAATCCGCTTGAGGTTGGTTAAAACATATGTCAAACCGGTTTATATTGTATTCTTTCTACATTCAGTTTCGTCTTTGTGACATTTTGCTGCTGCTATTTCCGAGCTAAACTCAATTTGGTCCAACAAACGGAAATAAACAGCGAAAACTTTGCAATGCCAGAAAAAATATAAAATAAAAGCGGAAATTTTAAACAATAGTCGTTACTTTTAAAGTAGAAATATATAAGACGAAGCAAGTTTAAATTATGTAAATAAATGACAAGATTTTGGGAATTCTCTCAAAAAGTACAAAACATATTTTCCAAATACACAGCACCGATGAAGTTCTGAAGGAAGAATTTATGTTCATGGAATATCGTAGTCTCAGAGGCAGACTAACCGAATTTCGGAGGACTATACTTGTGGTATGAGCTATTTATCGACAAGTTTAACAGTCTCAAGAACAGAGACTGGAAAGAGGCAATCTTCCGACTGGCACCCGCCGGCGGCTCCTCGTCCATAAAAGGGAAGAAGTGAAGTAAAAACGATGCTCTTTGTCTTTTTTGACATCAAAGCTATCGTCCACCATGAATTTGTTCCTTCTGGACAAACCACCAACGCCAAGTTTTACGTATAAGTCCTCCAGAGCTTCAAACGAAGGATCAATTGGGTCCGACAAGACATCGCAGCGGATTGGAAATTGCACCCAGACAACGCCGCGGCTCACACCTCCTTTCTTGTGAACAGCAACCTAACCCAGGCCGGCATCCAAACTGCTCCGCAGCTGCCTTACAGCCAAGATGTGGCCCCCACGGACATTTCCTTGCTTGAAAAAGCCGATGAAAGGCAAGCATTTTGCGGCGACAGAGTGGATCCAAGTAGCATGCATCTCGGATCTCAAGGCTATTCCGGAGAATAGCTTCCGTGACGCCTTCAATGTTTAGAAATCACGCTGGCAGCGCTGCAGAAGGAGCCTATTTTGAAAGTTTTTAAAGAATTGTAATTGTAATTCAATAAATTTTTTTAAATCGACTTAGACCTATTGCTTCCCGGGCAAACCCTGAAACAGAACGATCGGAATCAAGTCCTTCTAAGGAATATTTTGTATTTGGTAAGGGTTTTATAGCTTTGGTTCATTCGAAGTTATTCTTTTTTTTTTTGTTGTGTGTAATTTCAATATAAATTTCAAATATAATTTTTCTTCTGACACATTCCTCTTCATTTAAATTCGTTTTGATTTCATTTCGATTTGTTAAGTTTCTTGCGATCGCATTCTGTTTCACGTCACCACGTTTCGTTTGAAGCCTTTATCGCTTAATTTAAATAAAAATTCCTTGTCGTTGGATTTTATTTCGGGACGCTTCTTCCATTTTGTTTTATCTCTGTCGTTGTAATTTTCTGCGAAAGCGTTCTTTTTATTTGAGCTCATTGGATATTGTTTAATTCCATTCCATTTCATTGCAGCGCATTTTGTGTGTTTTATTTGCCAGCATTTCATCTTATTTCCTCTATTCCCAGACCCCCATAATGGCCAATGTCCACTTTAACGCTGTCATTACAGCATTTTTAGTATCAACTATCGAATAATTTTCGAAAACAGCTTAATCCGTGTTCTTTCGCTGCTCTCCATGTATTCTTCAGCGTTTGAAGTGCGATTGTTGTAGCGCGCGCCGCTGCCCTGCGCCGGTCTCACGTACGACAACTGCCAGGGCGCAGCAAAAAACTTCGAGAGCAAACAAAACTCAGTAAAAAATTACGACACATAACGACATTTAATTTAATCGCAGCACATTGTACTCACTACACGCCGGTCGCCGGTTGCATGTGTGTGTGTAAGTGTCGGTGCTGGTGTCTTTGCTGCTGCCTCAGTGTTGGCTGCAAACTAACTGGGAACAAAGCGAAAACTATTAAATTCAAGTTGAAGAGGCGTAACGATGGCAGCTACAACGAGTGGCAAGGCACTGAGTTGCTACAACAACAACAACAACAACTATCCCTGTAACTAGTGCAACAGCAATAATATTACCTACAGCTTGAGCACATACAACATGTGCAATTGCATCAGCAGTGCTAACAACCGGAGCAAAAGGCAACAACAGCGCCAGTAAAAATGGCAAATAGTGAGCGTTGTGGCAGCAGGGAATGTGGCATGTAAGTGTGTGTAGGTAATGTCAGCAAACAGGAGCTTTGTATGTGGCACGAGTGTGTGGCAGTTGAAATGTCACGTTTGGCCTTTGCTTTGCGACTGTCGAGCGCCGAGCGCCGAGTGCTGGAAGGGGGCTGGCGAGTGGCCAGTGACGACTAAAGACCATTGTAAACTGCTTCGCCTGCCAAGTGTGCGACGGGCCGTAAGCGAACGTGTGTGCGCGCGTGTGTGTGTGTGAGCGAGTCGCACTCGTAGCGGCAATTCAATTTAAATTTATCTAGCGCTTTTGCGATAACGCGTACAGAAGTGAGGCCCTGCTGGCAACGGTAGTTACAACACCAAAATTGATGGTTGCAACAGCAGCGGCGGCAGCGGCAGCGGATACTTCGTGTCCGTGCTTTCAGCGCGGCTTCATGTGAGTGCAGTGCTGTAGCACCTGTCGTGCGGTTGCTATGCTCTTTAAGTGGCAGTGATGTACAGTAAAATACTCACCAACACACACACACACTCACAAAATCCATGGACAGGCACCAACACGCAATTGTCGGTGCAGCAACGGATGCTGCGACTGCTGCCGACAGCTGCTACTCATCCCTTTGCGCGACACACCAACCCACTTCACCGGCGTTGGACCGACTTCACTTCACCACCTCGCCATCTCGCCCACCCCTTCCGCATCAACTCCTTGTCTATCCGTTTCAATCCACTTGCACTGCGCTCCACTTCTCCACACTTAGTTTCATTGCATTCTTCAAGTGGCATTTACGTGCAAGCGGCGGTGGGGTGGTGCAAGGGCAGTTGAATTGCCAGCAAATGTTCACAGTTCGTAGTTACGCAGACTGGAATGCAAGCAGCACACAGCCCAGTTACTCAGTCGGTCCAATCGGTGGCCAGAGTGCGGCAGTGGCAGCGCAGGGGCTTACTGCAACGCAAAGGACCAACGAACCGGTTCTGAGTGGTCGTCCATTCCGGTGTGCTGGTAGTGAAGTTATAAAATCATTTCGATTTAATTAAGATTAAATGCTGAGAAACTTAACAGGTGAAATTTCAATTCAATTTCAAGTTTATCTGCCAGCTGAAATTTCGCACACATACACACACATACAAATGTTGGCTATAATGGTTATATCTGTGTCGCCGGTACTTTTATGCAAAGCGCTTTTGTGCGCTGTGGAGACAGGCAGGGGATTGCGAAGGAACTGTTGAGGCGTCAAAGAAGTCGAGATTATTTGTGGAATGAATGTGGCACTTTTTGGCAATGTCCATTGTCTATGTATTGTATTGGGCTTGTAATTGGAAAATATTCGACAGAGTTTAAAAATATAATTAGTTCAAATATTCTAATATTAGGCTTATTTGAGAATTTTGGCTCTATTGCCATTACTATAGTTCGCTCTGATTGAAGTTGGCGAAGATTGTGGGGTCTCCCTTTTTGTGGATTGGATCGTCCGACCATTGTTTGACCGCTTTGTTGCTCTTCAGGTAATTGCTATTCGAACTTCTTCATGGTCGGGCAATGGGATGTCGTCTGTGATTAGGGAATCGGGTTCGCCTTCTCCCGGCGTTCACTGCTATTTAGCAGGCTGGAAAAGTGTTCTCTCCATAGTTTTAGTATGCTCTGCTGAGTATCAATCACCAGATCACCTTTGTGGGTTCTAAAAATGTATGCTCCGGTCTTGAAACCTTTTGTTAGTCGCCACATTTTTTCATAGAATCTTCGAGCATTACCCCTGTCGGCCAACTTGACAAGCTTTTCCTACTCACGCATTTCGGCCTCTCTCTTTTTCTGTCTGCAAATGCGTCTCGTTTCCCTCTTCAACTCTCAGTATCTAACCCATCCCGCACATGTTGTGGTCGATCGTGACGTTGCGAGGTAGGCAGTCTTTTTTCTCTCCGCTGCGACACGGCACTCCTCGTCGTACCAGCTGTTCTTTTGCATTTTCCAAAAACCAATGGTTTCGGTTGCAGCTGTACGCAAGGAGCTTAACTGCTGTCCCACAGTTTCCTTATACCGAGTTGTTGACTCTCAGAGAGCAGGAGTGCAAGTCGAGTCGAAAATCGTTCTGCTGTCTGTTGTGATTGCAGCTTCTCGACGTCGAATCTTCCTTGTGTTTGTTGACGTGCGTTTTATATTGCACAGAGTCGGGTGTGTATCTTGGCTGCAACAAGATAATGGTCCGAGTCGATGTAAGGACCTCGGAGCGTACGCACGTCTAAAACACTGGAGACGTGTCTTCCGTCTATCACAACATGATCGATCTGGTTGGTGGTTTTTGGATCCGGAAACAACCAGGTAGCTTTATGTATTTTCTTATGCAGGAATCTAGTACTACAGGTAACCATACTTCGGAATGCGACGAAGTAGGTGGCGGGTCGCAAACCTAGCGCACAATCCTGTGTGAAGGGATGTTGATACTTGGTGTAAGATAGGAAGTCGTGAGCTGCTTGAGCCACACATAAAAAAGAATCATAACCTAAGAAATTTTGAAGTGTTGAAAGACATTGCTAGTTACTGTTCCTTTTCCTTTAGTTTTGACTTCATTTTACGGAGTCAGATATGAAAATTCGTGATCTTTGTGTCACAAACTCAAATATTCAAATATTTTAAACGCCTTTCAGATTTTTTTGAGTACACAACTTTGTTTGCAGCAAAACTTGGCCACACTGTTAATTTGTTTTATAGTTTCCTAACAGACCAGCAGCGCTACTAAAGAGATCATAAGCTCTGAGCATTGCTGTCATTCTAGGCACCCATGAACTAGTTGTAATGACGGACACGTACAATCACAGCATGCAACTAACTAACGAGTTGTCGGGCAGATGAAACCTTGAGAATCTTCTACAATGATTCAGCCGCTATGATTTCACGAAGTACGATTGTGTCTGCTCTTTTATATTTGCAAATAAACATGCGGGCAAGTATAGACGCAGACACACCAACCACCGGACAGACCGGAGAGATGAATGCTGGCAGCTACAACAACAACATGAAATGCCAACTTGCCTGCCAACACGACACATGTTGCATATCCGTGGGATGCAAATCAGGTTGCGTTTCCACTGTCGTCTGCCTGCGTGGACACAGCTCTTTTCTATGTGTTCCACAAGTTCATATGCAAATATATACACACATGACGCAAATGCAGTTTGACTAACCGTATTGGACCAACGTCGCTCGCATGTGGCTGCGTCCGCTGTGTTGGCAATAAATTAAAGCGCAACAAGAGTTGAATTCAGAGAATTTTGTACTTGCAACATGGCTTAAAGATAAATTAATGAGGATTGCACCGCGACCTAGGGTCTATTGTGCCCTAAAACATGGCTTGCATTCAGCAATAGCAGCGCCGCATGCACATTCGGCATGCCGAACTCCGCTTGAAAGCGATTCATTAAGTCAGTTAGCCAGTCGGTCAGTCAGTTGCTGCGCCTTTATTATTTTTTACAAGTTGGCAGCGTTGTAATTGCAATCCGTCTATATGTTGTATGTTTAGAGGATCTTTGTAGTGACTTTAGGTCTGACAAGACCGCAGCAAATGCAGATTAGATGTGTTTAGTTTTATTTGTTGTGTGGTAGGTACTGAAAATGATCGTTGAGTGGGGTCTTTGGTTCCCTGCTGAGCTTGTTGTACATCTCTGCTGTGCTGCCCACGTCTTGTGTTCGTCAAAAGAAGACTGGCTTGTAAAAAAATGTTGTGTGTGTATTTGTGGGTTTGTGATGTCCATTTTTATACCTTGAACGAGGTATACTCAGTTTGACCCGTTTCAAAGTCAGAAGAGACGTAGGAGACCCTACAAAATATTGATCATCTGTCTGCATAAATGCGAAAAAATCCCTTGGGTTTGAGCCGACGTTCTGAAATTGTACCATAACAGCATATTGCTGCCATTCTGAGTAGATTTTTAATGAGCTCAAGCCGCTTTGTTGAAACTTCAATTATTTAAAACTTAATTACTGAAGTCTTTATTCTGGTTTTACAAAAAACTGCTCATATTTCATATGCGATCCTTTCGTGGAATCAGCATATAAACTCACCTAACCTAACCCCAACTTTTTTTATTTTTTTAATAATTTAAATAACTATGAGTAATCGATGGGGCTTTCGACTTATTAAACAAAGCTACCTCAAATCAGGCTCCAAAATGGCTCGAATGTCATCATTTCAGAGCGGGTTCTGCTCTAATTTTTTCGACTAATTTAGTTTCGATTTATCACTCAGTTATGCTGGTTTGGTATGGCGTAGACACACCTTATGCTGTTATACTCTCATCCGAACCGGTTGTTTTCTTTTCATTGGCGGCGTTTTTTACCTGGCGCATTCCAAACCAAGCGCACAACCCTGGGGAGGGATGGCTCGCCGTCTCACTTTAGCTTGCCTTCATATTGATGCTTTTCGGCTACCCAGAGGATACTCGGTCTAAGACCGGAAGTCAAGAGCTGCAAATTTTTTTCTTTACAAAAAATAAGTTTTACAACATATTCTCCCACGGCAGGTCGAAATCTCGCTTTCAGTCTTACTAAGCCATGAATTTAAAAAAAGCCTACTCAATCACAGCCCTTTCTGTCAGTAATCTGCATGAATTTTATTTTAAAAAATGCAATTCAATTAAGGGAATCAAGCAATTTAATCTGCAAATGTGAGCATAACCTATTGACTGTCAAGGAGATGATTCCACTCTAAACAGCCTGAAATTAGTTGCAGAGCATACATATATGTATGTATGTGCAAAATGAAAATGCTTAGCAACCTCGTATGTGTGTGTGTGCCGAGTCAAACAAACAAATCATTCATCAAATGTGATATACGGCAAAGAACACATAATATTGCAGAAGTGCCTTCTTGAAAAATCGAAATTACACATTTAAGCCTCTACACTCGCCTATAACTACGCACATGATGTGTATGTATTTGTGTGAGCCTTTCGTAAGCACACAAGTATATGTGTGTATGCACGGAAAGCTGCAAAAAATTTAATATTTCCAGTTTGAACACACTTATCTGGGACTTACATCAAATTGTGCAGGCACGAAAAGGCAAACCCTGCAGGGAGTCGCTTGAAAGCTTTCAATTTTTTTCTTAATACTAAAGCAAAGCGCTCTAGCAAATGTCGTGCAATAGTTCTAACCAAAGCAAGTATGCGCAAAGAAAGCTAATTACTTTTATGGTTTACTTGGTCAATTTCTTGCTGGCAACTTTTGTCGCCGCACATATAAATCGATTCATAATTCAGCTCTCTGTCGAAGGCTTTGTTTTTATTGCTGTCTATTAACTGCACTACCTTCATCCTCGAGCAAATGCTAGGGACATTATTTCGCTCTTTATGTGCGCACATGTTTTACGTGCCGATATGTATGAGGGTGTGTGTGCCTGTGTGCGTGTGCTTTGCCAATATTTGCAGAGAATCATAATGGAAACAAGTTTTCGCACTTTTGTGTGTGCACAACCTGATTGTGTGGCCAGGAACAAATCAACGCATGTGTACATTTGGGCTGATTGAATTTTTATGTTTATGTTTTTATAGGAAATCACAAATTCTGTAGGCGATAGCCGGGCATGAAATGCCTAATGATAGCAACTTTTGCTGCAACTCACTAACACACACATACATATATGCAGCTGCACATGTAAACGTGTTGTGGATTTATGTTTATTTTCTAAATTTCCTGGTATTTTTGCACTAAATCGCATAATATTTTATAAAAACCGGATTTGTGTAGACAATAGAAATACCAATGATTTTGCTAAATGTAAAGTTTCGAAACTTTTTTTTTTTTTTTAATTTTGTAAATTTTTTGAAGTTTAAGAGGAATTGTTCCCTTCAATTTTAAACCACAACAACAATATACAAAAAGAATTAAAGCTCAAGAAGCTTCGAAACTAAAACAGTATTAAATTTTTTCTCAAAATGAGTATTTTTGAGTAGTCAAAAATAAGGATAGATTTTTCAATAATTTTTTAAATTAGATGTTTTCAAATCTTTAGATTAGCAAGTGAATTTCTTCCATTTGCAGCTCTGAAATTTCATTGGCAGTGTCTCCACTACTCGTATTTGTACTTATTCGAAATACCCATCCTTTACATGAAATCTCAGATAATAGGTCTGTATATTCCTGAGAAAGTACATTCGATGCCATTATTCATAGATCACAGACTTGACGTAACCCCACAAACAGTCTAACGGCGTCAAACCGAACGACTTCGGCGGCCAATTGACCGGACCATTTCGTCAGATAAGACGTTCACCAAACTTGGTTTTCAATAAATCGATTGTGACATTCGCTGTGTGGTTTGTGGCGCCGTCTTGTTGCAACCACATATTGTCCAAGTCCATATCATCCAATTCGGACCAAAAATATTCGGTTATCATTGATAGCGATTCCCATTCACAGTAATATGCCGGTCTTGATCATCACGTAAGAAGTACGGCCTAATCACGCCGTCGGCCCATAAATCGCACCATTCCGTAATTTTTTCGGGATACAATGTTTACTCATTGTGGATTGCTGCCTGATCAACAACGAATATTTTGCTTATTGACGAAGCCATTCAGCCAGAAAAGAGACTCATCGCTGAAGCTGATTTCTCGATGAAAATCCGGATCATTTTCAAGTTGTTGCTCAGCCCGATTCGCAAACACACGACGATTCTGATGGTCAAGGTAGATCAGTTCTTGCGTCAATTTGATCTTGTAAGGATGTAGGCCAAGATCTTTTCGCTAAAAACTCTTCACCACGATGTCACAGAAATGACTAACGCTTGAAAACGACGTGTGAAGGACTGATTTGGGTCTTCCTGATGTTCTTGTTTGATGATTGTTGATTTGACAAAACGATTATGACGACCATAAGTTGAACGTAGCGCTCTTAAAGTTGAGGCCACTGACACCGAATTTCGGTAATAAAATTTAGAATTCTAAATAAAATTATCGACTCGTTGTTGGATAGTATATGTTTTCATGATGAAATGGCAAATTTTACTGATAAGAAATGTCAAAAGAGCGGGAAAAGTATGGCGTCCCTGGTTTTTTTTTTTTTTTTTGTTTTAAGTAGGAGGAAGCATCGAAAGCCGAAGTGCGGGACTTTAATCCGCTAAACCTAACCTACTCCCAACTCAAGACTCTCCCACGGAACCACCAGATAAGGTATTACTTCATGGGAGTGACAAGACATTTTACGTCTCCTCTATAGCACAGACGGACTGACGCCTACTCTGCTGTATCTGCCTTAATATTGTCATGATGGAAGTTGCCGCTTCGCGAACAGCTTTCCACTTCTCAGAGGCAATCAAACTTTCCACCGTTAAACTACCACCTAGTGCTGTTTCTAACGTTTCCCTTATGTTTAGAAACCGAGGACAATGGATGAACACGTGCGCAGAGTCTTCTATTGACTCCGTACACATCGGACAATACGGACTGACGTCGTTTTGAAATTTATATAGATAGCTGTCCCTATCGGTCTACTTTTGTAACGTCCCTAACTTAGCCTTAACTTAGCTTCCTTATGAGCACAGAAATATTCTGCTTTGATTTCTACTTGAATTGATAATATATGCAACCAGTAGTAGAGCTTAAACATTAAATATTTGTGCGTCACAATTTTTCGGTTCACCCGCACGCAGTGCAATATGTCCTCATAGAGCTCGGTGAGATATGCTAATGGAGCACTGCCACAAGTGTCATCCAGTTTCACATATTTCTGCAGAAGCACACACTCAGGAAATTATTTGGCATAAGTATGTGTGTCTGTGGGCATGTAGTTGTGTTTGTTTGCATATAGTGCGTGTGTGGGTGTGTATGCAACTGTTTTTGGATATTATAATACACACTTGTGCACTGGGCTATTATCGTAACTGATCCTTTTCGATTTGTATATTAATGTGTGCGCAAGGCATATTTAGGCTTTTATGATATGTAAGCACAGCAGCATCGAGAACTGTCAATATTTGAACTGACACTGCACACCCACACACCAACATGCGCATGCACATGTGAAAAGGCCTTCACAGAACCATAGTGTAGTAGCTACGAGAGAGAAAAGTTGGCCGCCTTTCATTGCCATAACGTAATTAATGCTGTGATATTTACGAGCACAGTGAAGAAGCTGTGCTTTGTATTTGAAAAGTTTTGCCTTTGTTTACAATTGGCTTTGTTTTTGTGCGTGTAACTAAGTTCCACTGTTCGGCTGCCGCGCGCCCGCACAGTTATTGTCGCAGCGGAAAACTTTGTCTTCACCAGCGCCCTGCTGCTCCTGCTGCTGGGGACGCAATCGCTTTTCTATGGAAAACTTTTGTTTCAATGCCACTCCATTTCGTTCGGGCACTCAGCGCGCCTCAAAAGCAGGCCACTCTCCAACACCTCCCCCTGGCGCAACCGTGTAGAGTGGCGCGGTGTGCTAATGATAAACAGGCTGTAGCCGGCGCTTGAAAGGCTTGTAATTAAAGTTAATAATTAATGCTTAAATGTACTTGGCGTCGTTTGTTTGCGATTTTTATGCGCGAATTTCATTCACTGACAGATCTATTTATTTGAAAAGCGAACTTCATGTCTTAATTTCCGCATTAAAATTGATGTTTATGCCGAACTGATAAGTGGCGCGAGTTTTAAGGACTTTTGGGGCACACCATCGATGGTTCATATCGGCCAGCGGATCGCGCGCGCGTTCAAAGCCACGCCAACGCACTCGATGACTTTTGTATTTTGTGGCATTTAGTGTAGCTGAGCTTGAACCACCTTAAAACACATATACACCTTAAAGCCAATACACATCTCTGTGTGTGTTTGTGCAGCAGACGCAGCGCAATTGCGACATATTGCACCCATGCGCATAAACGCAATCACAAAATGCAGCAGATCTGATTTATATACAGCTTGCATACATTTTATTTACTGAAATTTCATATTACTTCCCCAACGCAAATTTTGTTGCCACGAATTGCCGCTTGCCTGCCCTGCTTACCTGTGTGTGAGCGGAATGTCAAACTAAAAATTCGCGAAAAGCAATAAAAATCATGCCACGACTTTTGCGTTTTCGCGTAGAGAACGCCCATGGCTGTGTTGTTGCGTGGGTTGTTGCCACATCACGGTCGCAAAGTGAATTGTGTGTGTATGTGTGGGTGTGTGTGTGGCAAGAGTCAGCCCACACAAGCATGCTGCAATGTTGCAATTGCAGCGGAGCGACATTATTCATCCAGTCATATAAATTCATTGCGTGGGATTACCGCTTTGAGACTTCGACACATGCTCCATCCGCTCAGACAGCGAGTTGCTCTGTGCACCGGTGACTCTTTGCCTGCTTCTCGAATGCAAGCGAGTTTATGCTTATTTACTTATACTTATATATACTCACATATACTAGTGCTGACGTGAAACGCCTTATTATGGATTGCTGGTTAAGCAAGCATCTCAGGAAAGCAACAGATTTTTGAAACTGATTCGGATAAGCGAGTTATGGTAGGCACTATGTCTTGAAGATTGCTAAAGAATTGGAGTCTTGCATTTTGTTGCAACATGAATATATTGTACTTTTTTCATTCAAAAGTCTTGTTGAAGCCTTGTAAAAAGCTGGCTGAAGAGTTACTTTCGTTTTAACGGGTAACTAATACATGAGTTACCTCAATCTACACACTTTCCGTTCCCATACAGTTCACATACTCCGAAACTATCCGTTTATAGTCGCTTAATTTCTTTCTAGCGAACAGTTTCTGCAGCTCAGCGAACCGAAAGACGCGATTGGAAGGCACTGGAGTTTATAGTGCAGACAATTCAAAACCCGATTCATTAAAATGTGTGGAACGTTTGATTGTAAGCACTTGCAGCTCTCTTTGCGAAGAGTGTTCCTACACCCAAATTTTCTTGAACGACAATTCTAACAATTTTTTTTTTGATATTTTTAAGTAGTCAATCTTTATTTAGGTCAATTTCCAAGTACATCTAAAATTATTTCTGGATTGCTGGCAGTTTCGGTCGTATCAAAATCTCCTGTTCCAATAAATATTGTTCGTTATATGTTCGGAACATATTAAGTACCGGTCTCGATGACACATTTGAACACACTACCAGTGTACACATCTAGATCTCCACGTTGCGAGGTTAGAAAACCCTGAAAACTAGTATTTTGGAATGCAGCAATAGAAACCGAGGCTTTGCTTTCACAAAAGTAGCTATCATCTCTGCATCTCGCTTGCTCCTACAGTTACAAAACCTGTGGTGGGGAACGGGTGACCAACATTTCCTCCATGACACCACCAGCGGCCCTGCGTACGTATGTATGTATGTATGAAATAAAAATGTTGTTTGTTCATGAGAATCGAATACTCTCTAATAGCATGTGTTTGTAACGCACATTTTCCCGAGCACTCATTATCGTGAGCTGAACGCCATTGAAGCGTAAATGTTGTTGCTGACTGCTGGTGCGGCTATTTTGTTGTGTTACTGTTGTCACTGCCGACCACTTCATCGCATTAAATTGTGAATTAAATGAGGCACTTCTTCAACAGCAGTAACGCTAATGTCTTTCTTGTTGTTATTGCATATTTTTTATATTTTGTTTACTGTGCCTTGTCCGTCCACTGGGTGCAGCGTATCGAATGTCAATTTTTTAAAGTCGTTCACGGCTTCCGCTCTGCTGACGTGCCTTTTATCTGCTTTTCTCTTCATTTTGTTGCCATTCTCATTTTTCGTTCTAACTTTCGTGTTTTTTCTTGGTTTCTTTATGTCGCTTTATTTTCTTTTGATATGAACTTTGTCTGCTTATGCTTCGTCATGCATTAGTAGTTTTGATAAGTAATTTGTTGGTATATTTCAGTCTAAACAGCCAAGAGTTCACCGCCAGTCTTTACATTTGAGTGTGTGAGTGTGTATCATTATTCCAAGCTGGAGAGCTTTATAAGTTTGCTGTTGATATGCTTTGCTTTGTGCTGAACGCTTTCATAAATTCCGTTACGGTTAGTTTACGAAGATGCCGTGCATTTGATGAAGATACTGTTTGATTTAAACAACACGCTCTGTACTTTAAACACTCGTTTGTGGCACTCCATTTGTTGAATAGACAGCGAAGATACTTGGAATCGTGGCATGGCCTAACAAGCAAAACATATTTTAAACTGAATCTTTTTACTTCTAATATTTTAACTATAATATTTGACTTTGTGTGATTTTCATGCTTCACAAATTCAGACCCGAGTAACTTGAGCTTTCTCCGAGTAATTTGAGCTTTCTTGACGTAAACTAGACCTATCTCTTCTTTATTGCAGCTCTCTGCGCTTCTCTTTAGCACTTTTTTCACAAAAATTGTTGCCTATATTTAGGATTCAATTGAAAACAAATTCAAGTAACTTTAATTTCCATAAATATCAAAAACAGTTTGCCTGAAAGATAGATTTCTGGCAATGCTATGGCCATAGACAATTACTACCATTTCCCAATGGTTTTAAAGCATGTATACTCAAAAAACTCTGAGACTTCCTCAACTCTTACGGTTTGCCCAGAAACCGCCATATACCAGCCTTTTTCGTTCTGTATTTCCACAAATTTCCTGCAGGGCATCTAAATTCTCATATACCTGTAAGTGAATTTTGGCAAATTTCAATGATTGCTAGGGGCATGGGTACCACCGTATTGTTGCAACTTACACTTGGCTTGCCCTCGAACTTATTTATTTTCGTCCATTTGTCCTCCACTTGTTTCTTGTTTAATCTAAAACGTTTAACGATCCACTCCGCTTATGTATGTATCCACTGCACTGATATTTATGGACGTGGAAGTTGCCGTGTTTACCGTAAAGTAGATAAGTTATTATCGATACAAAGTGGATCCATGTGACTCTGTGCTCTTTGCATGCCTGAGATAGTGGAGGATGAAATTATTCTAAACAAATGCTAGCAGAACAGGAGTTTAGTTTATGGTTATTGATAGGGATAAATAAGAACTTTTTATACCTAATATAGCTTAAATACAGAGCAATTTCCTGTTAATACTGGATACTGGATATGCTTGATTTCGAATAAATCCAAAATATTATGTTGAAAATTCATGTTTGTCACTACTTATTCGTCAGTTTTGGAAAGAACCGACTGTGAGGCTGTATTGAGGAAATTTTTTTCTATCAAACTTATTGAGCTTTATACGGTCTACGAATACCTTTTAGCTTTACATTGCTGAACTAAGCTTTCGAGTTGATTGTGGTTGCCAAAAAATGGCTAAGTGGATTCCAGAAATACGTCTTTCTCAGAAATGCCGATCTAATTAAACTATTCCATAGAGTTGGAGTGCAATTCAAGCCGCTTCACCGCTGAGTGTTCAGCCTTCTAGCATTTGTTTAGACAAACAAATTTTTTCGCGATTATTTAAGTAGCAGCGATGTCAATGTAAAACATCAACCACCAAACATACAAACAACAACAATGAGTGCAAAGCCAAAGCGACTGTGTAGCCAGTAGTGAAGGCCGCGAAGACAGTTTTTAAGCTGCTCGGCGCTTTGCAACAAAGTGCAGGCGACAACTGTGAAATTCCCGCTAAAGATGCTTAAAATTCACGAATTCTGGTGTTGACTGTCTGCCACTGCATGCGAGTGGTTACACGAGTGTGTCACGCGCTGGGCCTGAACGGCGCTTAGTCGCCAAGGACTAGGACCAGTAAGCAAAAACAAAAATGTATGAAACAATGAGAGCAAAAAATGGCGAAAGCGAAGCATTTTGTGGCTTCCCGAAAGCAACAAAGATTACAAACATCGTGAAGAGAGGTGTGTCTAATGCTGTCTATGAGTGTATTTAAATATATGTATGCATGGATGTGCGAGTCTTTTTCAGATGTATGCACCAGGGCTCAGAACTAGATATACACTGTTGTTATGCTTCCTTAGACCTAAAAGTATTTTCCAAACTTTCATTAGTCCTAGACGAGGCCCATATACTCTCCTCGGCTAAGGTAGTCTGAATAGAAACTCTTAAGGCAAAATGTTGTCACTTCTTCTGGCACTAATCATGCTACCTTCGTATGTAACGCGTTCACTCAGTGGTGGCTTGTTTCAGCCAGGACACTCTGGAAAAGTAAACACCCACGGTGAAATAAAAATCGCACCGAGCAAATATACCTGCACCTTTGGAAATGAGAGCAAAAATCCAGTGACCACAGAAATAAACTAAAAATTCGAGCTTTTTGCTCTTCACAATTTTTTAGCGCCAACAGCAGCCGTCTGCGGGGCAACAATGTGCGCAGGTGCGTGTGTATGTGTGCCGACTAGATTTCTGCTGTAGCGCCTTTTGATTTTGTTGCCTTAAATGCCGCTGCTGTGGCAACAACTAACTACTTTGCTGCAGGAAATGTCGAGTGCGCCACACTTTTCCGGCTTACTAGCTGGCCACTGAGAGGCGGCTGGCGGCGCAGTGCAAACACAGCGTGAGTGGGGCAATGCAATGGCAAACTTTTTCGACACCCTCCAGACCTTGTGGGCTGTGCGGGCGGCGCTATGCCGAGCTGCGTGTAATAAAGTCAAGTTGCAGCTGTGGCAGCGGCGTTTCAAGTCATTCAATGTGGCAGCTTGCTTTTAGAGACTCTTCCCATGTGGGGCGTATGTGTGTGTGTGTGAGTGGGTGGTTTAGTGTCGAAGTGGTTTTGCATTTGTGGCTGCCCACAACCACTTGTAATGGCCGTCAAGTATGTGCTTGTTAGCCAGGCGAATGAAGCCGCTAACTTGATTTGCTCAGGCCTTGCAAGTGGCGGCAGGGTAACTGCAACTCGTCTCGCTGTCGCTTTTGTTTTCGAATTGTGCGAACATGGTGCTTTTTATGTCTCCACAATTGGCGTGAATGTGAGCATTTAGCGCGGGCGCTTTGCATTTTTCATTGCCACGTTTGCCTTGTCTTGTGTGGCTATCACTTACTAAACGGTGAATGTGGGCGGCTGCTATTCGAAAACAAATTATTTTTGTTGTGAATGAGTACTTTATAGAACAGTTAAACGATATATTGGGTTATCTATGTTTTTGAAGACACTTTTTTTGACAGAAATGTACTTTTAACTTGCAACACTTGTTCGGATTCTAGGTTCAAGTCTTTACTATGGTAATGGTTTTGGTTTATAGATCCAATCACTTAACTTCAGCGCTATCGGAACCGCAACACTATTCCGCATAAACGAAGTCTAGCAGATGTAGATATTGATCCCAAAAACAGTCTATCTATATCCCGTCGATCGGATTTCTTGGACGGCGGTGATGTCAGCCTTTACTCTAACGAAGGCATCAACCACTGGGCAGCGCCATCTTCCCAATTAAGGGATCGGACATTCCAGGTGCATGCCCTCAAATTATAATCCTTACACCGTTTGCAGGGATCCGAGGCTGTTGTTTCCTTTTCATTGGTGGGATTTTTTTAGATTGCGGGTCCCAAACCCAGTTCACAACCCTTGGGAGCGGATCTTTCGCTTACAAACTTTAGCTCGCCTTCAAACGAATGTTTTTTGGCTACTAAGAGGATACTTGGTTTAAGACAGGAAGTCGTGAGCAGCTTGAGCCATATGTAAAAGAATCGTTTCTGGCCACTACAAAGTGAATGGGGCTCTGAGAACTTTCCTCACTTGCGTGAACTTTTACAAAGACTCCGTCCACCACAATTAGCTATCGAAAACCTAAATAAGGGTCAATAAAATTGCTCTCGAGAAAATTCGTTGCACGAGAAGGGGGGAGGATCAGAATGAGGATCAATGTATCACTTCAGAAACCGACACTCCTAGAGCCCACGCACAATCCTTTCGTAAGTCATATCATCTAATTTGATAAGATTTCCTATTTCCAGCGAATTGCAGTGAAACAGCAACCAGGCAGGTTAGGAAATAGCCGCATAAATACCTGTGTGGGCGTGAGGGTTTTGCTTTGAAATGAGCAATGCAAATGCCTATTTTTAGTATTGCAATAACAATTTCAATTAAAATAAACATCTGTGGCATGCAGCAAGGCGTAAAATTGCACAACCATCAACCGGTGGGTACAAAACAGTTTTGGCAAAGCAAGTGCGGGCGTGGGGCCGTCGGAGGTGCACAGCAGCTGAGTAAATAAGCCATTGAATTACGATATGAGAGGCAGCTTTGGAAACGACAGTGAAATCAACTAGTGCTAGCAACAGAAATAATCAAATTATACCAACTAATTAGTGAGTGCAATGAGCGACGGACGAACGGACAGCCGACAGCCAGGCGGAATCATCGAGAGCCCAGTGATGCTTTGACTGGCGTTCAACTCGCTGCCTCGGCGTCTCTGTGCGACTGCGAAATCGGCAGATTGCTTTCTTGGCTGACTGCTGCAAGCGACTGCATGACGCAAGTCAATGGCGGAACGCGTCGAAAGTTGTCATCGTCCGTCGGCGCTGTGCACATTCGCAAGCAATGAGGAAAATTGTTGCGCACCGCAATTGCAGGTACAATAAACGTCGGTTGCAAAACATTTGCTTGTGGCCAATTAGGGGTATTCACAAATCTACATTCACACACACACACAAATACATATACATATGTATGTGGAAAGACGTGGGTGTGTATGTGGGCATGTAAATTGCTGCAATTGCAGGTAGCGCAATTCGTGGCTTGTCTCGCCGTGAAGCGTGACTTTTGAACAAAATCTCGGCAAGCCGCAGCCTGTGTATGTGCGTGCGTGCGTGTGTGTGCAGTTTATTATACAACTTCATTCGCTAATAAGATGCCCGTATGCGTAGATTTGGCACAGCAGCGTTACGGAGAGATGCGCTCGCGCATAACGTCTCGCAATTGCGGCGCTGCAAGCATGGCAACAGCAATTTGCGGTGACAGCGCCACGCGTGGCGTACTTCAACTTTCTTGATGTTTCTAATTGCGCGCATGTGTATAGTATGCATGTGTGGGAGTGTGTGCGGGTGTGCGCGCATATCTCTTTATTAAAATGCACATAACCGCAAACGGAGCGGGTTGTTTGCCGTAATGCGTTAATTTACCATGAAATCTGGCAGAGCAGATGAAATTTTGACATTTTTGTGCTGCGAAATATAGTTGAACCTTGCATGTGAATGTGTGCTGAAATGAGTCTATCTCACTATATGCATACATATGGATAAATATTAGACTTCTGATAAAATTATTAAGGCTGACTGTGATGTCTCTTCTGGAAAGTAATAGGACTAAGTCGATTTAAAAAATTTATTTAACCAATCGTTACAATTCTTTAAAAACTTTCAAAATAGGTTCCTTCTGCAGCGCTGCCAGCGCGATTTCCAAGCATTGAAGGCGTCATGGAAGGTATTCCCTGGAATAGCTTTGAGAACCGAGGTGCGTGCTGCTTGGATCCCCTCTGTCGTCTCAAACTACTTGCCTTTCACCGGCGTTTTCAGGCAAGGAAACAAAAAAATGCGTTAGGGCCACATCTGGGCTGCAGGACGGCTGCGTAAGCGTTGGGACGTCGGCCTTGGTTAGGTAGCAGTTCACAAGAAAGGCGGTATGAGTCGGGGCGTTGTCGTAATGCGTCTTCCAATCGGCTGCGATGTCTTGTTGGACCCGATTGAACCTTTGTTTGAGTCTATGGAAGACTTCCACGTAAAACTTGGCGTTAAAGGTTTGTCCAACAGGATCAAATTCATGGTGGACGATGCGTTAGATGTCAAAAAAGTTAATGAGCATCGCTTTCAATTTGAATTTGCTCATTCATCGGCGACCTCTTTCAGGTCCTCAAAAAAGACCTGGTGCCAACGAACGATGCATTTTCGGCTTGTACCACTCACAGAAACACGTCGCGCGAAAATGTATGTCCTGACTCTCCAGGTGCTCTACCGAATCCAGTCTGTGTGCGCACGCTCCGAAGTACAGTCGCGGCGGAAGAAAATCAGTCCTATTATTTCCGGGCAAACCTTGTATATCAGCATAAAATTTTTAACGAATGGGCTTATAAAGTGTGTCACCTATGACCAAACATTTTCAAAATCAGGCTATAAATGTTCTAACCTCCTAATAGCGAAAACGTTGACGTCAGTTCCGATTCCGATGTTTTTACTGAAAATATCGGTTAACCTGTCGGATACATTATGAAATTTAGAAATTTTTTCCTGGTCTTTGATCCGAGCAAGTTCCGAGAACATTAAGTGTTCGGTTATACCTGAATTTGGACCTTCTTTGCTTGTAATAAGTAATTTTTGTTGCTTACTTGAGCTAACAGTTCTAATTCCGAAAACTTCGAGGGCTGTTCCAGCTCCCAGCTGCTTTATTGAAAGTTTTCCGAACAGATTTCCATAATGACAACAACTTTCTCAAATCTGCTTTTAAGCTCTGCTTTGGTCAGATATATTCTATTAAGATATTCAGTAAGCTCTCTGGAAATGTATGATGAATCGACTAAGGACAACAAATTTTACGATTCGCTGAAGTTATACATGGATTTGTGGGAAAATATATGACCATTCCGTGACTTAATTGATTGAGTGATAGACGAGGAATGCACTGCAACCTTAGGTCTATTGTGCCCTCTCCTAAATCACAAAAATTCACCTAGCCCCAGCAAATTAATAAAGTGCAATATACTGCAGGGTGCTAGCAAAGCGATGTGATCCCTATTTGGAAACAAGGATCCAAAAGTCATTAACCTGTGCCTTCAGCCTACTTTGATTCCGAGACTTATAGATGGTATTATTGATCACTGATAGTGTGTGGCTTCAGTTTTAGTGAATGATACATAATTATTGTCAATATTACTTTTCATTAGTGCCAAAATATGCAAGCTTCATTTAACTGTTAAAGTTTTGTGGCATTACAAATTAATCAGCGTCAAAGTTTGTGGGTCATCGGTCGTTACTTCTCTCATTAAGCTTCTCTAGGTTTTATTCGCTTCATTTCCTGTTTGTACATTTGACGCTCACTCGAAAGCTGCTAGCATTAGCTAAAAATATCTAAGTCTACACACACTCCCATACATAGTATTTCAAATTTATTGCCTTAGAGTGTGTGTGAGTTGTGTGCAGCAGTGCTCAGAACACAATTAAGTTCATTTGTACATTTAGTCGCATCTCCGGTATGTGGCAGCCAAGTAAGGCAGCATATAAACGCAACATTTTGGCAATTATTTATCTGCTTTCAACGCCATAATGAGTTAATACGACGGAAGTGTGACGCTTAAAATGCATTTACGTTGCGAAAACACGAAAACACTGCTGAGAAAAAGATTTCAATTTGTGGCAGATTTCGCCAGAAAGAAATGGATACAAATTTTCTCTTTGCATTCACACACACACACATACACTTTTGTCTCCGGCACAGCAATTTTTACGGTTACTTGAAACTTGTATCTTTTAAATTTTATCTTCTTCATTTATTTTTTACTTTTTCTAGCTTTCCAACCATTTATTGGTGTTGTTTTAATGCTCCAATTAGCAGACCAGCAACTATGACGGATGAGGAAAAACAAGAAGAATTCAACCACAGCCGTTGGGAGAAAAGTAAAATTGCGGAGTTTATGGCGTAATTCAGCTGATATGTAGATATGTTTTTAGACTGAAGGCAGGAAGCCGAGCCTCATAGTTGGAAAGCCGCCTCTACACAGATATGGCAGCGTTTGCCACTAAGACCGACGATGCGTTAAGTAAGTTTTGAACAGATTTTCCAATATTGAAGACAAATAAATTATAGTTAAGCGAGAGGAGTGGCTGAATTTTTATTGCTGATTGAAGACTGAAGCCATGCTAAATTTATTAAGCGAACTGGCAAAGCGATTTTTTATAATTATAGATAGTTGAGACGGATCTTTGTGAGTGATTTAGGTCTAGGATTGTTCAGCTAGTTGACAGAGACTTTTCAACTGGATACTGTCTCCTAATATTTTTCGAACCTCCGAGATACCTTCAAGGCACTTATTTTTTCAAGGCGTTTTTTTCGACAGCTTAGAGCTAATTGCCCTTTCGCATATTAATAAGAAAAGCAATAGATGCTGCTCTTACAGAGAAGATACAGATTATTAGCACGTCACGCATACCCGCACACACAATTAATTAGGACTGAGAATTTATGAACGCACAAGTACAGATAAATTGTGGCATGCTAATAAAGGATAATGCAATCAATGGCGGACCACCACCAGAGCGCTTACACGCAAATGTGGCAACTCAGATATGAGTGGATGGAGGACTAGACAACACACAGGTGTGGGTGTGTTGCTAAGCCGCAGCTAAGTCCCTGCTGGATACTCATTACGTTCACCGAACAGGTGCGCCACTCCCGATTGCGTGCAGCTCCTTAAAGCTGGCAGCCGTAACTGTGCTCGAACAGCTAGCTCAATAAATGGCGAATACTTCGAATAAAATATATGCGCCAAGCAAAGCGATAAATTGGGCACACAATCGTGTAGGGGAGGGAGAAGGTAAATACAGCAGAAGCATAAAAGCAAAGCTGGCTGACAAGCGAAGCCAAGCCGGATGTGGAGCGCGCGCGTCGCTGTAGCGGAAGAAACCAAATATCCTTCATTTTTATGTTAAATTATATTTGCACATTAAATCTTCGGTATTTACCGTTATCATTTAGTGAACGCTGCTGCCACTGCCGTACGCAAAAGACTTATGCAGTGCCCTTGCCGTCGCCAACTTGTAATACCAAAGGAAACACACTCTTAATCCTGTCTAAGCACGGCTACGTGTCTCACATCAACACAGCGCCGCCGCCATTACCAAATATATTGACCGGGTCTCTTCGCTTTGCGTGTGGCAGTAGAACTCTTTAGCCACTATGCCGCCAAATTGCAACGGCAGTTGAGAGTCAAAACGCACAGCAGGTGATTCTGCGCCAAGACATTGCTCTTGTCTTATCCCTTTGCTTTGGCCCGAGCGCGTAGACCTTGGCGCCACTTTCACTGCCGTTAATATTCAACACATTTGTGCTGTTGTTGTTGCCTTTATTATGATTTTCTCTTTGTTCGTTGTCTTTTTGGCGAAATGTACCGAAATTCAAGGAGCTCTCGAACGATGAAGATTCTTTTTTTTTGTTATGAAGCGGTGATTCTTTTGCACAAATTTCTTGGTCCTTTTTGCCGCTCTTTTTCGAGTTCTTTAAGCTTACAAAAATATATACGAGTGAAAGTGATCTGCGCCCGTATATTCCTTCGTCGGTTCAAATATCTGTGTATGACTGTGTATGTACTACATGCAGTTATGTTTATGCAAGTGTATGCGCTGACTCATCTTTCAGCAAGCCAATTAAATGATGAGTTGAATAGCTTCGACGGAGAGCGTTTTAATTAAACAAAAGCATTTATTTCAAAGAATTATTCGGTGGAGTCATCGACAGTGTGTAAGGTTGGATAACCAATATGTATATTGTGAAATTGGTGGTTATGGAATTGAGGCATTTCTTTTGGAGTAAGGTGCAAAAGCGAAAGACCTCCGATATTACGACGCTTAACCTAATTTTTCACTTACTGCCTAAAGACTTGTTCCGTAAGCAAATGGCAGCGAGGTCAGCTCTACGACAGAGGAAATCCTGCCCATTAGACGCCAGTAGTAAGGGGTATTCTATGATACTTTAAATTTTCCGTTTCTTCCCATTACCACAGATTTTCTCTATTCTACAGAGTTGAACCGATATTGCCTTTCCTTACAGAGAAAATTGGGAAAGGGTTGAGATAAGAGCGCAGTGATGAGCATCTATACGGATGGTTCCAAACTAGATAATCGAGCGGAAGGTGGTGTGTTCTCTGCAAAACTAGACCAGACCACTACACTGTCTTCCAATCGGAGATCACAGCAGTTAAAGGAAACTTTCTTTTTCTGACAAGAAATGTGCTCACAATAAGGAATATGTTTATATAGAATTTGAGATAACTAAAGTCTCTTAAAGTTGGATCTAAGTTAGTAGAAGAATGCCTTGATTTCTTAGTGGATCTAACTTCATATTTCATGATAAACTAGCAATGGGTGCCAGGATATAATGATATCCCAGGGAACTGTGAACCAGATGAACTAGCCAGAACAAGCACCACCCTAAAATTAGACTCCGGAGAAAAGGGAACTTTTATGACTTTCGCTACTTTCAGATATCTTTTCGACAAATATGTTAATAAATATAGCTGAGCCTCGGTGGAATCAGTCTCTGACTTGCTCAACAAACAGGAAAATATTGCATGAACGGAATATGGACCGCACATACTAGCTATTAAAATTTAAAAGGAATGATATAAGAACTCTAATAAGAGTATCAACAGGTCATTGTCTAATAGGTAGCCGTGCCAGTGGACTAGGGATGCCGTATAATTACTATTGTAGAAGCTGTCAGGAGGTAGAAGAGGAGGAGACTATCAAACAACTTATAAACGATTAAAAAGCTCTGCTCGTTGAACTTGATCAGAAATACGGGCTAGTGCAGAGAGGAGCCAATAAAGTAAGGAGACTTTAGTCCTGGTATCGCAATTGACCTCCTAAAGGCCTTGGTGCGTCGTGAGACAGCTACCTTCCATAACCTACCTTCCTAGAACAACAACAACTGACTTGTAGGCTTTGCAATCTACACAACCACGTGATAATCAGCAAAAATGACTAAAATTTATTTTGTAAACTTTTCCAAAGTATATTCCATTTAATTTCGATATAATTAACGTGCTTTTGTATTAGCAAGGTACCGTTTGTGTCTCTGCGTCTGCCGAAAGACGCACACTGTAGGGCACAACTTAGCGACCGTTCTTTGCAGCAAACGCATAATGAAGAGAACGGTACGTCGATTTAATTAACCGAAATTACTCAATTAAACGTTGCAGCTTTTCGCCAAAGCACCTTTAAGCCACGCATGCTGCGCCACGTAATACTGCGCCCCCCGGCCGCCGCCGCCCGCACATCGGCACTTCATGCCTTTCCTGCCACCAAATAAACGCAGCCAGCTCGATGAGTTGGTCCGTCGGTCGGATACCAATCGGGCAAATGTAATTTTCCTACCTTTCGCATCCGTGCCCCCACACGTACCCCCGCACAGCGAGATACGGAAATGCTCGGCAGCTTCAGTGAGTGGGAGGGTGTGTGTGGGTAGGTAGCACAAGTGATATTGCCTCTGCCCGTTTCAATATTGTTGTTGTTTCTGTCGTGTGTACTTTTGATGGTGCGTTTTCGTTGTTGTTGTTGGGTGCTATTTGTACTTATATTTGTTGTTATGGTTAAATTTGGTTTTGCGGTTCTTGTCATTTGCCCTAAGCCACAAAGACAATTAGCTGAAATGGCAATCGACGGGTCGCTTTGTGCAACAAAAAAACGCAAAAAAACAACAACAATAATCAGCAAGCGCCAATAAAAAGACCACAGAAATAAATGCGACAGTGCCAAACAGAAAATACGAATAAAATCACGGCGCGTACTCTTTGGGATGCTCCCCCTTACCAGCCCCTATGCATGCTTTTATGTGTGTGCATGAGTATGTGAGTGTTTGTGTGGTGTATTAACGTGTATGTAAGCGCCATCGTATAGGCGCAAGAATCGCAGGCAATTAATATTGGAAATGAGCCAACATTAATTGCAGTTACGAATTTCCCAACCTCACACAAGAGCTCCTGATTACACATTCAGCCGTCTTCCGACACCGAGACCGCATCAATCAGTAGACTCACATACATTCCCGTATGTCCATTTATGTTGCAGATAAAGCTTGGCTGCGTCAACTTGAGTCTTTTGCAATGTGAACCAAGCCTAAAAATTACTTTCGAAATATTCCAATGTCTCCTTTTGTTGCTGACTTAACGCCTTGATTCTTGCTTGCTGAAATGACGTGACTAGGAAACAGGCTGTCAAAAAGTCGGATACAGATTCAGTAGAGCTAATTTGACTCGGTTTTCTGAATCGATTTTCTATGGTATCAATGGCAGCAGAGGCTCATTCATCACTTTTCTAGCCAACTCTTGATTTAGTGAAAAAGAAATAAATGTCTGTTTAACCATAATCTTAGAATAGAATGGACATAAATGGTGAAATGCGACCTTAGGTATTTGTCTTTCATTAATCAAATGATATTGCCCTAGTGTCTCGGCCTCAAGATCGCAGAACCGAAAGTTTTCCGTCGACCGAATACCAATTTTATGCTTGGACCTCGGTCTGCGCTGATTGGTGTGCATTGCTGCAAGTACTCCCTGCTTATTTCTGAGAGGCTGACAATACTTCAAATAATGTTCAAAGAAAGAAGTCTAGACACTAGGAACCAGTACCGATCTCTTTCATGTTTCATCAGATTAGTGGCTGTCGCTTTCTAAGATATTCAGCCATCTTGTTTTCCTCCATGAACTCTTAAATATTAGAAATTTGTATAGTTCCCTTTTTATCTTCCCTCATTATTCTGCTCTAACAGTAAAACTCTATAGAGTTGCTTAGGCTGACACTAAGGCAAACTTTGCCTCTCAGCCGACCACACAAGTGTCTACTGGGTGAAAAATTACTTGAGTGTGAGAGAGTCGAGCTTTTTGAGTTCGAGTTCACTTGTCAAATATTTGGTCAAAAGTTGTCGTCAACTACTCGAAACACCCGACTCAAAGCTCATACGGGTACATATGTATGCTTTTGTTACAAGAGTCCTAGGACTTACAAAATATGTAGACACACGTATTAAAGTTTTTTCCGCAGCAGGAGGCCCTGCGTCGAGGGAGTTTAATGAATGCGTACATAATTGCTCACATGTTTTGATTGCAAATGTGTCCGTAAAACTTTTCCTTTTCGGCGACGCGCTCACAGCCTGGCAGCCGCCGCACCCGCAGTGGAAATTTCACCAGCTATCTTAATGTTGCGGTAGTTTGACCTATTGCCGCCACCAATGTCATAGCAGGCGTCAAAGCGACAGGCGTTCAGTTATATGTAAAAGACATGCGGATGTCTGTCCCCGTATTTGTTGGTGTACTTTGAGTTTCCCCAGTTGCTACATATATAAAGCATTATTGGAATTTAAGTGTAAAATCAGTCGTTTGCGAGTTCTATGAAATATCGCATTGTTACTGTGGTTGTTGTTCGACCCGAAGTTGTCATTTCAGCCCAATGTTGTTGAAAAAGTTTCCTTACACAACGTAATGTGCGTCTGTGTGTGTGTGCGTGCAAAAGTTCGTTAGTTCGTTTGAATGAAGTTGATAAGCCGGATATAACGTCCATTGAGATCCACAGATCGTTAGGTCTAATTATGTTGCATCATGAAACCGACAAGAATAGCGCAACTAAGCAATTGTTCTACTTTCATAATAGATACAAGCGTCTACTGGGGCTAGGTTGTGCGTTAACTGGGGAAGCGCTCAACAAGCTGGGTAGCCAAAGGCTTTATTTGTTGTCGGGAAAATTAATGGGTGAATGTTTTCAGATCAAATTTGAGAAACTTGAGCTCTAACCGTCGCCAAAATCTTTTTCTTGTGATAGCTTGTTGATTGCTTAAACTCGATTGTAGCCCTGCGCCGACCAAGTTCCCGCGAAGACAAGCTAAACGGTAGAAGACGGAACGTTGAGAGGGCAGCACCGACTCTTTCTTGCTAGAGTAAAGCTCAGAAAAAAATTAAATAATAATTTTTTGGCTTTATGACTCTGCAAATTGGAAAGTCTTCAGTGTTTGTATAAAATGTCAGTTATTTGGTCACCGTCATCGTATATTTTCAAGACCTTCCATACTTTTCCATGGACAAGACTACTATCGTTAAAATTTTAAACCTTTTATAATCACAGTCGACCCGGTTTCCAATTTGTCATTCTAAGTTGATTTATCAGCGTAGGCTAAACAGGGTTTGTCCTGAAAGTAATAGGACTGATTTTCTTCCGCCGCGACTGTACTTCGGAGCGCATTGACTGGATTCGAGATTCGGCTGGTCAGGACAAACATTTTTGCCCGACATGTTTCTGTTAGTGGTGGAAGGCGAAAATGCAGCGTTCGTTAAAGCAGAGGTACGCGATTAAATTCTATGGAAAACTTTGTAAAACTGCGACATAGACATTTGGTGTGATCAAGCAGGCTTGCCAAAATGTTGCTTTAGCAAGAAGTGATGTGTTTTGGTGGCACCAGGCCTTTTTGGAGAACCGGTCGCTGATGAAGACCTGAAGAATGAGCAAATCCAAAGGGAAAACGATGCTAACCTAACCAAGCTACCTAACCAAGGCTGGCATCCCAACACTTCCGCAGCCGCCCTCCAACCCAGGTATGGCCCTTCCGTCCTTTTTTTCTGTTTCCTTGCCTGAAAAGATGATGAAAGGCAAGTATTTTTAGACGACAGTGCGGATCCAAGCAGCATGCATCTCGGCTCTCAAGGCTATTTCGGAGAATGCCTTCCGAGACGCCTTCAATGCTTAGAAATCACGCTGGCAGCGCTTCATCGACGCAGAAGGAGCCTATTTTGAATTGTAACAACGATTAGTTCAATAAATTGTTTTAAATCAACTGAGTTCTATTACTTTCTGGCAAACCCCGTATACGAACTCCGCAAAAAAGCCAAACGGAGCCCTTCATTAATTGGCAAGCGGATATGATCTGTTCCGCTTCAAATCTGAAAAAATCGTGATTTTTCTGAATTGGTTAGGGTACCCTGAAGATATGAAGATTGTTCGCACCACATGTTATTCATAATCATATCTTATTACCGTTATCTCATTTTAATTATCGCTTTTGAACTTTTAACGCTGTGTCGAGGGCATCACAATTGACAACAAGCAGTTCAAGGTGTTAATATGGCATTCAAATAAAATGTGCATGCACATATATACAAATATACATATTTATATGTATGCAGACGTACCTGCAATCACAGAAACTTTCCGGTGTTTACACACGTTTAGCTGCCGACCAAATGTTTATGTAGCCCATATTGGCTTATATGTGACACAAATAACTGCCTGCTTTGTTTGTGTGCACACGTGATTGAGTGATAACACATATTAGCCATAAATTGTGTTTATAAAGTGACTTGCAATTAACAGTAAAATGCATAATTTGTAGTCGATCGCGTGGACTTGAAGTGGGAGTTCTCCATATGGTTCGAAATCAGTTGACAGATAAACATGAGTGGCACCAAAGGCGGCGCCCGGTGTTTGACAATTTTTCACCTGCACACCGACACACTCATATATAGACAACACGTGTACACTGGCTGTCCGCTCATACATATGTGCTCATTACGGCCGCAGTAGCCGGGTTGACAAATGTTAATGACACCTTTATCTTGTTCGTCATCTTGAATGATTGTTGACAAGCTTTGTTGCCATACACGCCGTTCTCATGCCCCACATTCGAACAAAAACCAATAGTGAATACGATAAAAAGTGTGCACAACAAATCAGCGGTTATACGAATATGTGTGGATGTGAATGGAAAAACTTTTCCAAGTGTCTCATTTGTGGCAAAAATGTTGTTGCTACCTTGACGTTGAGCTTGACTGAGTTCTGGGTACTTATATTTGTCGCCTTAAAGCAAAGAACGCGGCGACTCACAGCACACCAATAAAAGGGGAGCCAAGACTGCGGTCGCGCTGGAGACTCTAACTATTTTGGCGCTGCAAGGCGTTGCGGTGGTCACTTGCTTGGGGAGTTTAAGTCAACAGAGGCATATAAACTTGTAAGTGCTAGAAATACCAAAATAAAAGGTAAATTGCTGCTGAATTGCTCGGTGCTGGCATAATCCGCTGCGCGGTGCCCAACCCTAATTTTGTCAATTCAAGAGCCGCAATGAAGGCTTGAGCATAACTTTGCGTTTACACGACGTGCATTTATGTACATATTTGTATATATATATATGTATATACTTATCATCTATATACACATAATACTTACATAATAACGTGCACTCGTTGCTATCGGCGTTCTGGTCAGCAGCGCTGCAAGCAGCAAGTAAATAATTTAGATTGCATCGATTTCCGGTCGTTTGGCGGTGGCCTGGCACGCCAGGCGCTGCACCCACAGACATAATCAGACGTGCATACATACATACAAACATCAATAGTTTCCGTATAAATGTGTGCACTTCTACGGAAAATAACTTTGCTTTACGTTTGTAGGCAAAATGCAACTTTGCATTTCAAGCAATCACGGCAAGTTTTGCTGCCAGGGTTGCCAGTTGGTTTCAATTGAAAACATTTTTTGTGCAACTTATTCTTTGAGAAATTTAAAACTGAAACTGCTAGGTTCGAGAGAAACCGGTTAGCAAAAAGTCTGCTAAAATATATAGTGACGACTGAGCCATCTCAAAGCTGCGTTTATATTCGCTTTAGAGTCG
The DNA here is from genome assembly GCF_024586455.1 of Bactrocera neohumeralis. Classification (NCBI taxonomy): domain Eukaryota; kingdom Metazoa; phylum Arthropoda; class Insecta; order Diptera; family Tephritidae; genus Bactrocera; species Bactrocera neohumeralis. Next base: position 2,671,983 of record NC_065920.1, on the reverse strand, counting down.
AAATCTAGATCGATTTAACTGTTTTAAAACCTCATCTGTGAAACTTGAGTTCAAATTTATTAGTTAGTTTAACCAGAAATGCATTCCAAAAGTGACGTCACTATAACGCTGAAGACTTGTCTAAGCCAAACCAGAATTATTGTTCTCAAATCCTACGATTTTAGTTTAGAGAATTGCTACATCGGAGCTAGACATAGTTTTTTCGTCCATAGGTTGAATACCCTTGTAGTAATCGTTGAAAAAGTCGATAAAATTATGGGAAATATTGACCACAACCGCCACATAATCAGCCATGTCATCATTAAGGAACTTATTATTCATTATCAAACGGTTTTGAACCACTTAAAAAAGGCTGCCTACAGAAAGAAGCTCGATGTTCGGGTACCACATGAATTATCTCTGAAAAATTTAATGGGCCGAATTAACATCTGCGATTCTTTGCTGAAACGAAAGGAAATCGAACCATTTCTAAAGCGAATGGTAACAGGGGACGAAAAGTGGATCAAATACGGCAACAATGTGCGAAAAAGATCATAGTCTTAGCGTGGTGAAGATCAACAAATGGTCGCAAAGCCAGGATTGACGCTTAGAAAGGTTTTACTGAGTGTTTGGTGGGATTGGAAGGGAATCATCTACTATGAGCTGCTCCAGTCTGATCAAACGATTGATTCTACATTTTACTGTCGGCAACTGATGAGACTGAAGTAAGCAATTGAAAATAAAACAGTCAGAACTGATCAACAGAAAAGGCTTCGTTTTCCATCAGAACAACGCTAGACCACACTCATCTTTGATGACTCGCCAAAAACTAGAAGAGCTTGGCTGGGAAGTTATGAGGCATTCACCATATAGCCCTGACCTTGCACCATCGTACTACCCTTAATGGAGTAAAGAAGCTTGTGAAAGTTACTTGTTGCAGTTTTTCGCCGAGAAATCAGAAAAGTTTTACACTGATGGAATAATATCTAACTGTAAAAAAATAAGTTGAAGTTCGATTAGAAATACGAAAAGACTTTTTCGACTACCCAATTTTTTAATATCCAAAATTTTCCAAACTCAGCAAAATTCAATTAATAGCTTTTACCAAAGAAGAAAAAAATTAAAGCTGGCCTATCAAATTCCAATGTCGTTGGCAACTCCACTGCAACTGCTGCTAATATACATATCGAAAGCACAATGCGCCAAGCCACAAACTTTTCGCCTGCGTACATTCATTCACGCAGTCACTCACCCATTCAGCGATTCAGGCATTCAAGCACACAATCAAACAACCGAACAAGCTGTCGTCCGTTGCTCCGTGCCAGACAAGCAACAACAGTTAGTTGGTTTGTTCAGCGACTTATTCACAGAGTTCGCTCGTGAATCATAATAAATGAAAAGTAAATAAATAAATAAATAAATTCTTGCGCCAACATTGTTGCAACGTATGAGCCGAGCGATGCGGGCGGAATTAACGTACGACTATGCCACACAAGCACACACACACACGCGCGCAAAGAAGTTCCATAAAAATTGTGAGCACATCCAATCACACTGTACAAATAAATAAATAAGTTTAATGAACAGCGACTGTGTGATATGTGTGTGTGTGTGGCCGATGTGTGTTGAATGAATGAATCAGTGAGCACGCAACGTAGTGTTGACGGATGATCGAACGGGACGCAGTGGTGACACGAAAATTTGAATGATGAACTGCGCGCGGATCGCTGGACGAAGTGCCTATGAGTATTTATGTGTGTGTGGTCATGTGAGTGCATGCCACTGGCTTGATAGTCGCGAACGTGTCATCAACTAATCAACCAAACAACGGCGCGCTTCGTTCAACCAGTTGTTGGCGTTGCTGAGTCAGTGTTTTGAGCTCGCGGAGCGCTTGCTTTGCATTAGCTTCATGGCTGTGGTGAAATCGGAAGTCTTATTGCGCGACAATGACTTCATTCACAGTCGCAGCATGTTCGAGCTTGTCCATGAGGTGTTTACTTCTTTGGGACTCTTATCTGTTGTTAGCACAGTGTCTGCTGTGAATTCAGAGTTCTTATTTCACATGCAGATAAGTAAGTCGATGAATTCTTTAAAGTATTAATTGGAATTAAGCGCTTTTTCATTATGATTATATACCATACGCTCGAGACTTAGTTTAAAAAAGACCTCATGCATTCCGCAGAGCATCTCTAAAATTATTCATTGAGCCAGGTTATAGGATTATATGGCTAGCTGTTGTAGTAAGAAAAAACAAGCGTTGTATATAAAGTATTTAAAGTGAACTCTGTTACACCTTGGGGTACCTGTTTTCAATAAGAGCGCTCCTAAAACAAAAACGGTTTGATATATCAATGAAACTTTTACTGTGAAAGTACATTCGATGCCATTATGTATAGAACGCTAGCAGAAGTCCAGACACTGAATCCAATTTTCGACGGTTTTCAAGCAAAAATCGGCCGCTACTGCTGCAATTTCACGTTCGATATTCGTACGAGGTACATTAATCGTTTCTAGATTGTTGTCGTAGACCTTAGATTTGACGCAGCCTCACAAGAAATAGTCTAACGACGTCAATTCACACAACCGAGGCGGCCAATTGACTGGGCCATTTCGTAAGGTAACACGTTAACCAAACTTGATTTTCAATAAATCGATTGCGACATTCACTATGTGGCTTGTGGCGCCGTCCTGTTGGAACCACATATTGTCCAAGTCCATATCATCCAATACGGGCCAAAAATATTCGGTTATCATTGAGCGATTCCAGAAGATCACGGAAGAAGTTCATCCCAATGAGGCCGCCGGCCCATAAACCGCACCAAACCGTTATTATTGTCGGGATGCAATGGTGACTCATGACCAGTAACACAAACTTTGCATATTGACGAAGCCATTCAGCCAGAAATGAGTATCATTTCTCTAGATGATGATTTTTCGATAAAAATCTGGATCATTTTCAAGTTGTTGCTAAGCCCAATTTACGAACTTGCGACGATTCTGGTGGTCAAGCGGCTTCAGTTCATGTGTGTGATCTTTTAGGGATGTAGGGCAAGATCTTTTCAAAAAACCATGCCACAATGACGTCACAGAGATGTCCAACGCTTGAGAACGACGTGTGAGAGACTGATTTGCAGCAGCAATATTCTCGACACTACGGGCACTTCTTTATCTCACTGGCATGGAAACATTTTTTACTGTGCCTGTGGATTAAAATTTTTCTACTAGGCGCTCAATTGTCGATCTGACAGGACGATTATTACGACCATAAATTGAAGGCCACTGACGGAATACTTTCGACTTGTTGTTTGCTGTCCCTATCGGTCTACTCTTATAGTGCCCTATTGAAAAATATTTTATAACCAGACCATTAGAACATTTATTATGTATATAAGTATGTTCGCTAAATCACAAATAATATTAATAAGCATTTAGTATTTTTCAACAGCAAAACCCGAAACAAAAAATTTCATTCGTAGTGACATGTATTTTACCGTTAAGATGCAATGATAGTTACCGGAAGCACCTACATTCAACGATCACTCAATGCGAAGCACAGAAATATATACATACATATGTATGTACAAACCTGAAAAACTGAAAGCAGTCAGTTGCAGCTGCGAGTATCCGATTGCGATCAGCTGAGCATTCGCCGCCATGGCAGCCAGTCTGCTGGCTGTGGCAACAGTTTTTGCAACGCCTGCAACAGCAGCAGCCATTAGCAAGTTGGTGAGCAAGCAAACCACGAGCGGTGGAGATAAAATGCTGAAAGCGTAACGAGGCCGCGAAGTCTTTCTTCTGTCTTGACTGCAACCGGCTTTCACGCCAAAGCATTCTCCGTTACATGTTCGCAGACGCACGCAGATAGCGGGAAAAGCGCTCCGCCATGAGTCTATTTATTTACAACATTGCAGCACTTTGATGGCATAATATTTATTTATTTATGTACGCACACACACACCCACACACTAAAAGTGGAGTGTTTCGCTTTCTGCTGCCTTGTTGCTGTTGTTTTTGCTGTTGGCCAGCTAATTGATGTTTTAGATTGTTAACAGCAGCGCATTAAATGAATAAAGTTTGATGTGCGCGCAATTAATGGAAAGTCGACACAAGTAAATTAAATTAAAATCGCATTAAGTGAAAAAGGCGTTCGCCACTTCGCCGTTGCGCCACTGATGCTTCGCTGCCGTTGGGATGGCGCATTCACGCCAAGTTTCTTGGAAACGAAAATGGCAATGAGAGGCAATAAGCAGCAGCAACTAGACACGCAAAATGGATCGATGTCTTATTTGCTTTTGTGTAATTGCAATTCGAAAATATGTATAATTAATAGATTATTAGTTTCAGCGAGTGAAATTGGTTGAATTTTGACACTTGTCGATGGCCAAATAATACAAGTATATTTATTTATATAAACTGATAAAAAAAAATGCGTTTTCATCGGCGTAAAAAAATTATAAAAATTGGGTGAAAGCTCAACTTCTAAAGCTTTCACTACAAAAGCTTCTAATAAGTGCCAATGACATTGTGGATTAAAATTTTTAAAATCTGTTACTAGTAAGCTTTCATTCACAAGTTATCGGTTTTCAAGCGCAAGAAAACAGATCTTTAATAGCAAAGGAGCGTAATGAACTTTTCTCCTGGCGTTCTTGCTGGAATGCTTTTGCAGAAATCCCACCTATAGTCACCAGCTTGGAACGGAACCGCCGCCTAGGAACATCAAAAGATCATTCCTCAATTACAGCGACGACATTAGCCAGTACGCCGACTAGACTTCGGACGCAACTAACTTCCGACAAGCACTGACTGCCATTCATAGTGGTGCCATCAACGCCTTCACCGACTCCCTTCTAGTGAATGGCGTACTTGGAGTCAAACAACCACCCATTGCAGACGAAGAGCTCGAGTTGCCGCGAGAAACGACAGTGACTCTTGCGTAGCTTCGTTCTGGATACTGTATCAGGTTAAACTCCTACTTATTCAGAGTAGACCTTGGCATTTCCAATACACATATGTCCTGCGTGCAATGAGTCTCCGCATGACACTGGCCACGTCTTTGCATGCCTCAGCAACTTCACTCATTTGACACCCCTCTCCCTTTGGTCCTGGCTTGGGCCTCCCGTTAGATGATGTCCACGACAACTTAAATCAGCAACAACAACAATCACTTTCTGTTTCATACATTTCATTGTTGTAGAGTTAGCTTCAGTTACGTTGCAATTACGCCACCCTAAAAAGTCATAATAATTATATCTATAACATTAATTGCAGTACATCACCACTTTCACTGCTCAATTGCCGAAGTGAAATAATGGCGATTCGCTCTTCTTTCAACCTGTCTTCTTCTTCAACTTACAATATAACAGTAAACTTAGCAGCGCATCAGGGCTTTTCAACTGTGAAAATTCAAATTAAACACTATTTTCAACTTGCTGTTGTTGTCTTATTCAAATGTGTGTTTCCGTTTCCGTTCGATGCTCTTTGCAGTGCATGGTTTTAGCAAATTTGCGCGAAACTTTCACTTTTCTTTCAAATACAACACTGATGGTATATTATTACAATTTTATAAGCACTTTGGTTTCTTCATTATTACTTTATTGTACATATAAGCTTCTTTTGTTGCAAAGTTTTTTTTTATTCCGCTGGATGTTTGCCTACATACTTAGATGCGCCAAGTCAAGTACTTGTAGGCCCATTATGTTGCTTGTGTATCTCACTTTTTATTCATTTGCCGCGGGCGTTAACCGATTTGGCGAAACCGTCATGTCTTGGCTTGGTCACGGTCTGTATACTCGGATAACTGACCTCAGCGAACAGAATGTGAAATGTGCGAAGTGTGGAAATCTTTTCAATTTTTAGGCGAAAATTTATGATTTCTTCGATTAAAAAAAAAATTGGTTATAGAGTTTCTCGAGGTGCCATTCTGTACTATATAATTATTACTCTTTGCATCATAAATATTTCTGATTTCTAAAATTTTAATACCAAAATCGCTTTACGAGACCTTTAAGTAATTATAGCACCGTTAATGCCGCTTTGAGTATTTGGAAAGTGCTGACGAAGATTTTCCTGTGTCATTAGTTATCTTTCTTGCATTTTTTGCTTTATATTCGCCAATCCCCATTACTTCCTGTCTTAGATCTAATGAGCAGATTCAACATTAATCTGTTTTATCTTAATTATTTAAGCCACTTAAGCGGCCGACATTTGCGACCCGGCGCTGTTGCACAGACAGCCGGAGACAATTGTTGCATTGTTGCTGTAGCGGTTGATTTCATCGTAATTTGCACTCAGCTGCCGGCGACCCGGTGGGCGCGTCGCGAAAAGGTCCGCTCGAATTTCGCTTCCCGTGTTTCGTTTGCATCGGCATACCGTTGCCTTCTTAACCTGCGTGGCCCTTGACAAGACAATTCCGTCGGCTCTACTACTCTACTGTGTCGCTATGTGTGTCCGCCCAACCACTCAGCGCTGCCGACACCATCCGGCCGCTGACGATTTTCTAATTATTCAAGGCATCTAAATTGCTTAATTGCGCTTTGTGATGTGCGATTTCGCCGTGAATATTACGGAGTTCGGAGTAAGTGCTCTGCCCGGCGTCGTGGCAAATGCGTTAAGGGTTGGCGTGGGTGTTCATTTGCCGGTCATTTGTGGTCTTGATTAATTGTCCTCTTGCAATGGGGCGCCATCGCTAAAGGGGCGGGTCAAGTTCGCCCATTCGCTCGTGCCTGAGGTGCGGGTCGGCTACTGCTCTTTTGTTGAGATCACTTAACGTGTCAGTTCGTCTGTCTTGCAGTGTTCTATACTTATACATTTATTATGCTAAAGACATTGACTGACCGTTAACTCCAGTTGTGTAAATTGTAGGCTCTGTAGAAAGTAGTCAAGGGCAGGTTGAAAAATGAATGCAAAATTATTGTTTCGAAATAAAGTGCAGGGGTTGCTCTTGCTAAAATGTAATTAGTCATTTAAAATGACGTGGTTTTGTTCGTGTAAAACTTTCGGGAAAAAGTGTAGCAAGGCTGTTCATTCTGATGTCGAGATGAAATACTGGACATAGTAACATGAAGTCGCTACTAAATGAGAGTAAAGCGACATATCAGATCGTCTGTGATGAAGAAAATGTCAAAACGAAGACTCTCATAAAATCGAGTATGCAGACAAGGCGACTTCCTTTCCAGCGACTTTTTCAATCCACTCTAGAAAAAATGAATTCGAGCTGCAGAACTATTTGGAGAAGGTACCATCTTCTATAACAGTTTACAACTGCTGGTGTACGCCGATGACATCGATATCATTGGCCTCAACAACCGCGCCGTTAGTTCCGGTTTCCTCAAACTGGATAAGGAAGCGAAGCAAATATGTCTGGTAGTAAACGATAGCAAGACAAAATATCTCCTATCATCAAGCAAACAGTCATCGCACTTGCCTTCACCTCACTTGTTGACAGTCATAATTTTGAAGTTGTAGATAATTTTGTCTATCTTGGAACCAGTATTAAGAGCAGCAGCAATGCCAGTCTTGAAATTAAACGCAGAATAACTCTTGAATAGGCAATTGAGAAGTAAAGTCCTTTCTCGACGAACAAAAACCAAACTCTACAAGTCACTCATTATTTCCGTCCTGCAGAGTCATGGACGATGACAACGTCTAATTAGTCGACTTTACGAGTTTTCGAGAGAAAGATTCTGCGAAAGATTTATGGTCCTTTGCGCATTGGCCACGCGCATATTGCATTCGATGGAACGACGAGCTGTATGAGATATACGACGACATTGACATAGTTCAGCAACGATGAAGAAATCAGTTTCGCTTCCCCCATATGGTATTTCATACTATATGGTATATGATGTGGTTCTACCAAACACATTCCTCTTTGAGTTGTGCTCGAACTTTCTTGTTTCTTACTTTTTCTTTTTCATCAGATCGTTTTCATTTTATCCAAAGCTCTGATTAAAACTGATTTGTTGCAATTGTTGTTTTTCCTTTATCCGTAAACAAAGCCATGGCAGAACATCGACGGATTAAATACAAATTAACATTAATTTACACACATACATACTGCAAACATATCAAACTACCAGCACTACATTGATCTGATGTAGTCTTTATACAATATTACTTGAACTTTAAGCCCAACTAGTTCGTAGACTCGTTTCTTTCTTTCCACTCAAGAAGCTGGTGTATTTTACATGACTCAACAGTCTATCAGATCGTAATCAGCCGCACATTATCTAGGTTCCCTGTCACAAAGTTATAGCCGGGAATGAATTGGCAGATGAGTTCGCCCGTTCCGCAGCATCCACCAACATGGTAGAACCCGAACCGTTCATTGCGGTTGGTCCCCATACCATAATGGAGCTGCTCCGCAAGGATGAAGGTTTCTTCTGCACTGGTCATTGCAAACTCAAGAAGAACTTACATAACATGGGCTTAGCTTCTTGTGCGAATTGGAGCCTGAAACTCCAGAACACCTGTTAACCGACTGGCCAGCAGTCTGTAGGCGCAGCATAAAGGCCCTTGGAGCCCTGTTTCCAAATTGGGATTACATCGCCTCGTCGTTTCGACTTAGAAGAGGGCACAATAGGCCTTAGGTCGGGGTGAAATCCCCACTTATTTATCTAGTCTACTCTATATGATGATGCTGTACGAGATGTCAATGGTCAGATTTCGGTCTAAGGAAACAACTTTCTTCAAAAATAACTAGTAACTGGTCCGAATTCGATGCTTTTCCAACTAGACCATATCCGGTTAGGTTTACATAACATTACCATGAACTGGAGTGTTAGAACTTTTACTGCGGGGCAATTAGGTGCTAGGCTAGGCTGTGTGTTGAACCAGAAGTCCATTGACATTTGATAGCCAAAGCATTGATTATTTCCGATGTTCCCGCCAATGACAGACCGCAGTAGACGCTTATAGACTACAAATAAATAAGTATTACAAAACGAAGGAAAATAATGAGACTAAGCCGTAAGCCGGTGAATGCAATTGGCGGCCGCAAAGCGGTAAAGCGAGTGACTGACGCTCATATCACAGATTTATTTTACCTTATTTCTTAATACATCGCTTTCAGCTTCTTCGCCTTATCCGATTGCGTTCGTTGATACGGATGGCTACCCAAAACACCAGCAGCAACAGTGGCATGCAGCAGTGCGGGCAACGGTGCGGGGCAGTGCGATGTATTGTAATTTAAGACGCACGCAAACAATGTGGCGAGCTCTCGTCTAAATATTACATGAATGAACAGCCGTCGAACAGGTAGTTGAGGTGCCGGCCTGCTCGATGAAGCCAACGCAGGCCGCACAATGAATGCTGTAGTGCGGTGCAGTCGATGGCAGAGGCGACGTCGGCGGCGGCTGCGAGTGGCAGGTACGCATATGAGTCAACAAAGAAACCGTGTAAACAAACAAACGTGGATTTTGTGTTCGTTTGTTGCTGTTGTTGCATGCTACACATTCATAAAATGTTAGATTTATGAGCGCAAATAAAAGGTGGAAGGCAAACAGCAGCAAATACAATCGAATATAAAATACAAGCTGACCAAATACACGCTGATGCTATTTATTGTTTTGTGTGTGCGTGTGTGTGTGTGGCACACAGCCTGGGCCATAGCAGACTTAGCGTAAAAACTGGGAATACTTAAGCTATTTGCTTGTATCTACGGATTTAAAGTGTGAATGTGAATGGGAATTGGAACCCAAAGAGAACTGTTGTAATAGCAACAACAACAACAATAGCAATAGCAAAGGAAGTGACCAGCAATTCTGATAGGATTATGGCGTTAACATAAATTTGTATTTAAGTTGGTGCTTAAAGATCAGGTGGGTTGCAGCTCACTTGAAATGGATTTGCGCTTTTGTAGTTGTCTCTTTGTCTCCGTGAAAGCGCACACATTTCTGAGTAATTACCAAAACTCTCGAAGTCTTTCAGTGAGCATTATTGATTGCATGCATGCCAATGAAACTAATAAATTTTATTTTTGACAAAAACGAAAAGTGGTAACGATAATCCCTGATGTGGAGTTAGAAGCTTGGTTCCAGCTTTAGAACACTGAAAGTTATGAATGATGAAAATCGCCAACTGAGCAACTGAAATCAAAGCTTCTTAGCTGCGTGGGCGAAGAGCGCAAACATAATTGCCACTGAGGCCGGTTTTTCTGAGTGTCTCGCAGGTACCTGTGGTTTAGACCATATCTGGACCTTGCTGTGTTCAGCAGCAACTGACAAAAACTTCCCACCTTTTATACACAATAGTTATATAGTTATATAATATATAGAAACAAATTTCTATTAAAATGCTTAGTAACTAGTTTCGAACTAGTCCAAAACGGTTAGAGGTACCAGCTGACATTTTGTTAGCCACGAAATTCCTAGCTTATTCTGTTTCTGACTGCGCTTCATGTCCAAAAAAGTGAGAAATTAAAACAACTGTAATAATAACTGTGCCAAAAATGAAAATGTAAGCAAATGCTTTTAGAATGCCATAAAATAATTTCAGCTGTGCGAAAAGAACGCCGCGTTAACGAGTTGCGTTGCATGCAAATGGGCAGAAATGTGTCCAAAATTAAGTGCTGCTGCCATGCAAACTTCATTCGCTTCATGAATATGTAGACGAGCTTGCGCGGAGAGCGCGTAGAACAATAGCGGCTGTCACAGGCCGCGGACAGCTTGTCGGTTGCGCGGTTCGCTCGCTGGCTCGCTGTCTGCTGGCGCGCTACTTCATGCGACTCGCTGATTTATTCATTCATTAAATGAAAATGAAAATTAAAAACAAACAATAAAACAAAAACAATAATGCCAGAAGCAGCAAGCTAAATAAGAAGCGCGATAGAGAAAAGCATTGCGAGCCAAAGCAGTCTGCATTAAAACATTTGTCCAGGTTAACTACAGAAATTCACAACTCTTGAGCACATTGTCAAGGCTGCTGTCGCTGCTTCTTCCACACTGCTGCTTGTCCGCTGACGCTGCCTCATTCCCACACTTCTCTAGCCTTCGCCGCGCAATTACTTATGTGTCTTACTGCCGCCGAATAGACGAGTGTCCATATCGTTGAACTTGAGAAGCTGTCTTGGCTGTCGACCACCAGCACTGTCGCTATCATTTCGGCCGCTCGCTTGTCACGGTGAGGCGCCGACTTGGACTTCATATCGCGGTCAGGTTGACCCGCTCCTCATTGTCTCCACGCCGCTTCGGTGACACTGCGCGGCGTTGCTACCAAAAGTACTTAAAGAAAAAATATAACACTGTAAAATGAATGGGTCCACAAACCTCACACACGCACACATGGTAGAGGCAACAACAGCGTCGGAATAAGTGTGAGCATGCGAACAACTGGCATTGGCTTCGTGGCATCACATCACTTGCACAAACCTAAGTACGTAGCAGAACTAATGATGCAAAGGCGCGAACGAAAGCCAAACAGCAAAAGTAATCAAAAAACACAACAAATACAACTTCCCGTTTCAGCGCGCAGACAGAAAAAATTGAAAACCATAAACATGAATTTTTATACGATTTGAGTTTTAGCGAAATTATTGTTATTGTTGTTGCTGTTAATGACAAGGTCTTACTTGGTTTTCGTGCTGTCGCAGGTTTTCTTCTTAATTGCTTATTTTCCTTGTTATTCTATCGGACCGTGAGAGCGTTTCAACTCAATTTCTGCTTCACGTTGACGAAGCCACCCATCCGGTAGAACAACATTCGCTGATTACGCTCGGCTTTGTACGTTATACGGTACGACAGATATTAAAAATATACAATTATGCCATATTTATACCAGTTGCTGTCTTCGGTATACAACGTTCGAGGTGCCTTTTTAGACCGAAAACTTTTGACGACATTTTTAAGAGTTTTATAGACATTTTTTTATAATTTTCATAATTACATTAATAATATATAAATATAACAAACTTTGTTTCTAACCGGAAGCCTATGAAAATTTGAATAATATTTCGACCAGAATAGCCAGATATAGGGTTTGCCCCGAAAGTAATAGGGTGATTTTCTTCCGCCGCAACTGTACGTCGGAGCTTGCGCGCCGACTAGATTCGGTAGAAGGCTTTCATAGTTAACGAACGATTGGCTGGTCAGTTGTCTCCGAGCACCTGGAAAGTCATGACAAACATTTTCGCGCGACGTGTTTCTGTGAGTGGTGCAAACCGAAAATGCAGCGTTCGTTAGAGCAGAGGTACGCGATTAAATTCTGTGTGAAACTCGGTAAATCTGCGACAAAGACGTTTGATATGATAAAGCAGGCTTACCCAGATGTTGCTGTAGCAAGAACGGTTGAGTTTCGGTGGCACCAGGCCTTTTTGGAGGGACGGGAGGAGGTTGCTGATGAAGACCATGCTGGGAGAGAAATCCAAAGTGAAAACGATGCTCATTATCTTTTTTGACATCAAAAGCATCATCCATCATGAATTTGTTTCTCCTAGACAAACCGTCAACACCAAGTTTTACGTGGAAGTCCTTAAGAGACTCAAACGAAGGGTCAATAGGCTCCGACAAGACATCGCAGCCGATTGGAAGTTGCACCACAAAAACGCCCCTGCTCAAACTTTCTTGTGAACAGATACCTAACCAAAGCCGGCATCCCAACGCTTCCACAGCAGCCCTGATGTGGCCTCCACGGACGTGTTTTTGCTTCCTAGCCTCCAAAAGCGATGAAAGGCAAGCGTTTTGAGACGACGAAGGGGATCCAAACAGCACGGACCTCGGCTCTCAAGGCTGTTCCGGAGAATGCCTTCAATGTTTGGAAATCGCGCTGTATCGACGCAGAAGGAGCATATTTTGAAAGTTTTTAAAGAATTGTAAGGATTGGTTCAATAATTTTTTTAAAATCGACTCAGTCCAATTACTTTCCCGACAAACCCCGTATATCATAATATCGCTATTCAGTGCAATATGAAAGAAGAACAATCGATTCCTTATCTTAACCAGGCCCTGGATGGGTTGGGTTACTCCAAATTGATCGAAAAGTGAATCTCCATGAACAGGGCAACATACACACATTCCATTGAAGAGGCTTAACCATAGCGCGGACATACTATAGGTAACGTTCCGCTTGATATTCCGCTGTCATTCATGCAACACTGAACTCAAACAAAAAAAGAAATTTATATAATACGGCCGGATAGAGATTTAGTAAAAAGTAGTGAATGAATGCATAAGCAAAAGCATGTGTGGAAGTCTGTGTTCGCCATATGAAACTTTGATGCAACACAGAAACTTGTTTGAGTAAATTAACCAGCGGATGCCACTCGAAAGATATGCTCCATTAAGCCTGGCTACTATGCGGTGTGTGAAAGGTATGCCAGGAATTTGCAAAGCGACGGAAGGCAAGCTGAACGCAGCACATGGCAACATACACTCACTATCAGCATTCATAAGTGCACGCCAACGTGTGGCAGAGAAGCTCTGAATAGCTGGCGCTGAATGCAAGTTGTAGATGCCACCTGGCGCGGTGATTCACACACTCAAGTAGAACATTTTCCGACCACCAAGAAGGGGCAATAGGCTAGGGCAGAGGTACTCAAATGTAGCAACAAGCGGCCTTTCCAACGCTCTGCTGCAGTTTGACCATAATGGCAGCACTGGAGACAGTTATAATTATAAGGAGCTGCACACACATACACAAACTAAGTTCAAGGGAGTAGGGGCACTGGATGAAAGTCCGTATAAATACCTGCAGATTTCATAAGCCAAGCTAATACACACCCAGAGTTGTGAAGTGAAGACGAACAACTTTTGATGCAATTAGAAATGTAATGCTGCCACAGAGTGAGGCGAGTGAGAGACGCGGCAGCAAGCAATTTTTTGCGCAAAAGTCCAAACAACAAAGTTGAGTAGGAAAAAAAAACCAAAAAAGAACAGCGCAAAGCAAACAAGATAAATGAACGAATTAGAGTAAGACGTGAGAAGCAACCATGGCGCGTTGCAACAATGAGTGGATATTTTCATATATGGGAAAGCAGCAACTGTGAAAATTACATTTTGCTATGGAAAACAAGTAACTTGCAACGCGTGTAGCCGGCTTTGTATGGCTGTTGCAAGAAACTAGTTCAAAACTTGCTTCATATGATGCTGCAACTTTAGTTACACACGCTAACATATCTACGCGAGTTTGCCTTTTTACAGATGTAAACGTATATATGTTAGCTGACAGTGGCGTAGAGATCTTTTGTGATATTTTAAAGGAGGGGGAACCTCTTACATTTCTGATGATATATGTAGCAAGCTGAAACTCGTTAAAGGTGCTTAAGAATGGTGTTTGCAAAAGGGCTGATAAAAAATAAAGAGAGCTGTGGGCTATTTTGTGTGGCAAGGTGTCCTTCGGTTAGCTAAACGAGAGTTCACGAGTTTTCGGCCACGAAGACGAGGGTTCGCTCGACACAATGTGTGATTATATGTTTTTATGTAAGATTTTTCAGCTTAATGGTCTTTATTCTCATGTGTTGGGATAGGTTGGATAGAGATAGCGCTTGTCTATATATGATTCCGGTTTGTTGCGTGGCCTACGCCTAGAGTAAAGCGTCGCTGGGGGTGCTGTTAATCAGCCTCTCTCTCTCTCTTTTTCTCTCTTTAAATCTCAATTTCAATTCGAGAAAAAGATCTTATAAACTTGGAGATCTTACTACAAAGTATTGTACGACAATTCACTACGCCTCTGTACCGAACACCTGCTCGTGTGGGCTTACCTAGCTATCTCAACTATGTATATGGTTGCGTTTTCGTAACTCCATTTATTTGGTGAATATACAATAGAAGAGCAAAAACCGGTCACTTTGGTTACTTCGCACAACTGCGCACATTCTAATCCCAACTAAGTAAGCGGCGCGCTCGACACAGTGCGAGCTTCAAGCTATCTGCAACCTACACCGGCAAGTGTAAGATATCCGAGATGGAGCAAATGGTGTGGGCAAAGTTACGATGTTATGCCGACTTGCATAAAATGCTGCAGGCTTCGTTGCAACACACACACACACAAATGTGGTTGTGGCAATAAAGCAGGCAATCGCTGCAACGCGGCAGTTGGCAGTTGGCCGTGTAATCAGAGCTGGCAAAGCAATAAGATGCTCTAAATTACCACACACACCTCTGCGCACGCTCACACGTCGCCGCGTCTTGCACTTCCTGACCCGCTGGGTCAGTCATCAGTGCCAGCGGATGTTTGCTTGGCCGTTCTTGTTGCGCGCCGCCGTGTGGGCTCTAAGGTAAGCTGCTGCACAGCGTTTGGCCTCTGTGTTTATTTTTCGGTTTCAATTCATAAGCAGTTCTACGAACCGATACCTTCTCTTTCTCGCCAACAGCAGAAAGGAGCATATGTATGTAAACACGCACGTTGAATGAAGTCGGCTATTAGACTAGAGTTGGATACAATAGCCCAGCCAGCTAGCCACCAGTCAACAATGATATTTCCACACAAAAGCAACAAAATCTCATCCGCTTTCATGTCTCCGTATCAGCACCGATCGGTTTAGCTCACTCCAGCCAGATTTCTTTCCATCGGCTTAGCTGCGACCGCGACTCGTCGTTCTTATACTTCGGTTTCGGGTATTTCGTCTCTGTGGCACAGCCTGAAATGTTCTTCCATAAATTGACTGTGTCTTCATAATCACCTGTATGCTCTGGCGTTTGGCACTTAGGCCATTGGCAGGGAAAATATAGACACTCGTTCGCCCATACAAACCTCTGTGAGTTAATAAGCGTCTTAGCGTACATGCACAGTTGTATATGTTGGTGTGGCTCAGTGTCTGGGAATTGATTTAGTCTTGCAGTTCTTGTTTGCTCTTCGCTGCTGGTTCTGAGGCAACTCTGTGGAAGTTGCTTCCTTCAGCTGTTAATGCATTACACCATTATTCCTGTTGCAACACACCACTGTAGGCGAATGACTGGCAGCGAAAATAAATGAACCCATTTGAATTTATGTTTAATTGTTTGTAAATGTTGTTGTTGTTTATATATGTGAACGTTTGCTATTGTTTTATTATTTGTATGAGATCACTTTTGTTTTTTGGATCCGTAGTGTTAGTGAAACTGTTGTTAGTCAATGTCCGAAATTTCACTTTTGGTCAGATTCATATAGAGCAACTCGCTTCGGCGTTCGACTTTATCTTGTCTTAGCTTGATTTTAACCTGCTGCTTGATGAACTCAGTGTTTGTTTTTATGTTATTCGTATTGTTTACATATATCTAATTTAAAAATAGTTTGTAAACTTTAAACTTCTCGACAGGTTAGGAAGCGCTGGGTTCGCCAAAGGTGTGTGGTAGATATTTCATTCTAATTTTTGTAAACCCGGACAATAGTGGAACAAGTGGCTAAAGCTTTGACACAGAGCGTCCGACAGAATATTTAGCCGGATCACGTGTGAAATTATTGGACAGTTGTTCCCAGTTGCACAAGTTTTGGTTGTTGACCATCGCTTGTTGAGCTCACTGTAGGTCCATAGATCCAATGCCAAAAGCAAGAAGGCATTGGAAAACCGACTCGCTTCCAATTGGGAAAGAGTGCCTTCATTCGCACGCTCACAGATTTGCAAGATCTGGGGATTCCGCTGTGAACAGGCACCTAAACAATGGAAGAAGCTCGAAGCTTCTCTTGAATATTTTTGAGAGTACAACAATCGTTGTGATTTACGTGAGTACCTGCCAAAGTTGGCCTAACCATAAATCAATGCAATGTGTAATCAGCGCCCCAAATAATAAATGCTTTTTGCACGTATTTTTGGTTCCAATTGGTCTAGGTGGAAGGGTCGTGGATTGAATTTTTCAACCCTACCTGACTTTAGGTTTAAACCACAGCCACCACGAATATTCACAAAGGGCACTATCGGAATGAACGCATACCCACAGTACAGCTACCACCTCCACTTGAGGCTACAGTAGTCTGGAAGTCTGAAACTAGAGTTGATGGACTACTCTTCTTCTTAACTTCGATCCATTCGCGCAAAATCTTCGACTTCGCCCGCAAGTCCCTCGCAGGTGTGTGAACTGAGAAGGAACCGCCACGATTAAGTTCTGCGATGCAGTGATGTAGATTGTAAGGAATTGAAATTTCAAAGTGTCCCTGCTACTAGGAGAATTTGCCGCCAAGTATCACAGATGTCAATGATGGCTGTTCTTTGAACACACCCCAGGCTGTAAGCTAGTATGGTTTTTCCGAGTTTTACTGAATCAAGCAACCACAAAACTATCTCAGTACGAAATCTTTACTTTCCAACGCCTCATCGCACTTATAGAAACCGATATACAGATTACTTAAGCCGTCTATTGGAAAATTATGGATTTATTTCTATCAGACTTGGAGCAGAATTTTAATTACTATTAACGTCGATAAGTTTATTTTAAATTTAAAGTTCTAAGAACAAATTTCTTTAATTCAACGAAACTTTGGCAAATCATTATTCGTCTCATTTCGATGATTACTGTCAAAATGTAATAAATCGGCTCAAAACATTCCTTTCTAAGCATTTCGCAAATTATTCCGTTCACTTTCTTTAAGCCGTTGTTCACTGTAGAACCGTTAGTGCAATCAGTAATTTATCTTAATTAATTAATGGGAAGCGAATTCCACGCCTGCAGTCGGTGCCTTGCGAGACATTCGCCATTTGGTGTGCTACACTTCTGCCAGTAATTTATGTAATCACGCTTACACATACACACGTATGTAGGTGTGTTTGTATGTAGATTTGTACCGGGTAACCTTTCATTTCGCTTTTTGCTGCCGAGTTCAATGCACGAATCCACCTTCACACTCACTGCAGCTGCAGTCTGGCTAACCTCGATACCTTTATCTGTAACTGTCTGTGTGGCATGTGCAGTTGTAGCAAGTCAGTGACCGCTGAAGCGACTCGCGGCTTAAATCAATCAATGATCTACAGTCTTTTGGAAAAATCTCCAGCGGCGTGGTGCGGCGCGGCGCATTGAACTCCACCGCCTACCCAGTAATCAACCAAATATAAATACCCAAACACACACAAGCACACATCCATTCATATGTGCACTTGCGGATTAATGCTTGTGGCGTTGCGCTGCGTGAAAGGTGAGTGTGTGCTAAAGTCATGATAAACCTTTGTATATGAAGACTAAAGTCTGCGCAGTCCAAAGTAAGCCATTGAGCGAATCGCTGGGGAAATGATACCTGTGAATGGGCGACTGACAGCGTTGACCTGCATTAACGGAGCATTAACTTACGAAAATTGTATGCATTTGAGCTGAGTTTGTGCATCACAGTGCGGTGCTGTGCGGGGATGACAAAATTCTAATTGGACTGTGGAGAGAAAGGCCAATTTGCAGCTAGTCATCAGGAATGGAATTATATATTAAAATACTCAAGCATTATTGCCTTTATTTTTAAAAATAAAGAGTTTTTTAGTTTAAGTAATTACTCGTAGAGAACTGCATAACAATCAAAAATAAATCTTATCGAGGTATAATATCGGATGCAAATTGATAGTCATAGGCATATGAAAGGCTGATGATAGGGATATACTGACTTTGTCACAGTTTGAGGAGAAGAATTCACCCACAACACCATCCAAAGGAGCTGCTACATTTATAGAGTTTTCTGCAAGACTCGATCCATCTAATTAAGAGCCGAAAGCAATTGATTTTGAAAAACAGTATAAGCGAAGACTTTACCTTTTCTCCTCAATTCTTTCTGTTTAATTGTTGTTAAATCTTCACCTATTCGCCTCGTTACTCTATTCGCTAGCTTTCCACTCGAAACTGAATGCTGTTGTTGTTGTTATTGCTGCTATTGTTGTCCACAATGTTGACACAGATTTACAATTAAGTGATTTTAACCTGTTCTACGTGCTTTGCAAGCGTTTCTTTGCGTGCGAAATGTTGTTGTTTGCCTTATTGTTGCATTGGTTTAGCAAGACAGTCTGCATATTGTTGTTGCAGCTGGCATTTCCGCTGCAGCCACTACAAACAATCGCATTCTAGTTCTTGACCTTTTTCTTTTGCCTCACCAAATTGCAAACAACCGGAGCAAAAGCGTGATGAAAAAATAAGTAAATCAGCAGCAAAAATAATCGAATTCGGTGGCGATCGGGTGAGGCGCTGCGGAGGAGGAGGCGAGAAGAAATTGTGCTACGACAGGTCTGAATAGAGATGGACTGGTTGTGGAATGTAATTGAAAAACGGCGAATAGGCGTTGCAGCAACAACGAATGCTGCCAAGGTGTTCAATACACCATTGCTGGCGTGAGCAGACAACAACAGCAACAAGTGTGCCAACGACAAAACTTCATTTCGTCAAACAATCAAAGCGAAGCAGTGAAAACACGGAGGCAGAATGAAAATCGAGGCTCAAGAATGGCAAGCAGAAAACAGAAGAAAGGCAGAGAACAACGTCTGACACTGTTATCTTGCGGCATTGTGCCTCTGCACTGCCCGCACACCTGCGCATTGCTGTCATTGTGAATGCGGCCACAAAAGCGTTGATCCCTACACTAAATCGATTAGCCCAGTTGCCTAGAAAATGTGAAAACAACAAATTGTTTTGCTTTTGCTGTCGTGTTTGTCTTTTTTGTTGTTGCTGTTGTTGCCTCCCTCACCTCAACTCAACTGAACTCAGCTCAACCCGACACAGCTCAAGAAGGGCATAAACAAACTAACTTAACTAGAAATCTCGCCGAGAGTGAAGCACAACAACACAATGCTGCCGAACAACAGTAACTAGTCTGCAGCCAGCAACAGCAACAAATGCAATTGCAGCAAATATTGACAGCAGCGATGTCTGATAGAGCAACAACAACAGCGACTAAAGTAGTAAAGTAATAAAAGCAGCACGGTGCGTTGTAGTTGTAGCGGCAGCCGCTGTGGGAGTAAATCAAGTGGCTGTGTGGCAGCTGCAACAAGCAACAGCAGTACGCAAATTCTTGCCACGTTTTGGCCTAGCTGCAGGACCCAACGCAGACATACACACATACATATGTGCGGGTGAGTGTGCATGTTGCAAGCAATAGCTGCAGCGCTTCAGCTTCCAAGCAAAAAACATTTTTCTGCCTTTCAAGCCGTTCCTCTCCGCGCAACCGACTCCCTTACTCTTTTGTGCCACACATGCATACATATAAACACACACACATATATGCATTGGTTTACAGTTTTAGTGGGTGTCGAATTCGGTTGCGATTTATGAAGTGATGCATGAAATTGCTCTCAACTGTACTCTCTCGCTCGCCAGTTGCCTTTGAGGCCCGAGTAAGTTCGTTACAATTTGGTTGTGTAATTCCAGCTAGTTAGTAATGCAGGGAGCATAAAAGCAATGAAGACAATTAATTTCGCACACTGAAGCTCAATTTTGTAATGAAGGTGAATTTTGAAAAATTATCAGCTATCAGATCTGAAATTAGATATTTGGTTATATAAATTATTTTTGGTTATTTTAATGGATTCCTTTTATTTTTTTCATTAATAAGAATTAGCTAGTTAGCTTAACTCAAATTGCATGCACTTCTTTGCCGATTAGTCAATCGTGACAATGTTAGAAAGTGGGCTAAGCAACATTTTGATAACGGATCCTGCATATGTATAACTGTAAATATAGGTGATTATAAGTAATGCCTTGGCACTATATTTTTATTCACTCAATTCTGATAAAATTTGCAAGCCTTTTAAATCTCTGGACCCTGCTTTACCACCCACCCATCTCTCTGGATCCACTTTACGTCGGCATGCGATCCACCCACAGAAGTTACTTGCAGCCGAAGCTCAGTTCAGAAAAATGAAGAGTTAAGAAAGTTGTGGCGTTGTTGCTGATGCTTACAATATATGTTAAGGGTTTAATGAGGGGTACCATACCATAGCGCCATAACCATAACCAAAAAATTAAATAGATAGGCTAGCTATGGCTTCATGATAGGGACCACTAATTGGAAACAGTGTTGACCGTAAAGTCGGTTCAAGCAGCTGTTTTACATGGTTATAGTTATGACACCTATCATTGAACCTTAACACATTATTCGTTCTCCAAACATAATGTTGCATGAATTCTTACATAAATGTTTCAGCAACATGTTGCGCCATATATACTTATGTCTTTTTGTTGAAATCTACAGCACGCTAGTGAAATACTACCTACGCCACAGCCACCACTGGTTATTCATGACTTCTAGTGAGCGCGCTCTCTTCTCCAAATTCACTTTCCGCTTCGTACAGAAGACTGATTGCAGAGAGAAGTCTCCAGTGCTTGTGCTCACGGCCGCACATACCCATTCAACACAGGCAATGCTTAGCTGTGCACGCAGCAGCTGCTGGCACTGAGCGTGAGCAAATCCTGCATGCACTGAGCGGCTTTTCTTTCGAGTAGCACACTCATTGTAAACTAGTGTGTGTGTGTGTGTGTGTGAGGCGCGCGCTCTACACGTTTCGTTAAGTCATGCTCCAGCCTTCGTGACTTCCAACTGGCATTGGCGGTGTGTCGTCGCCGCAGTCGTCGTGCTCCAGCACGGTGCATTTTGAGTTTGCGTTTAATTCATTTTTCTTCAGTCCACGACGATTAACCATGCCGAGCGGTTGGGTGTATTCGTGAATGCGGCGTTATTAAGTTTTATTGCCAATTGTAATGAAATCATTTCATTAAAGTGAGCCAATTATTAATTGCAGAAAATTGTGAAATTAAGTGTAGCGCACAAATATCTAACGGTTATTTAGCGCTGGCAAAAGCCTGAAGTGCCACTGTGAAAAGTTACTGGTGCTTGTGTGTATGTGCGTTGATCGGATTTTCCATGCATGTAAACGCCAAGGAAGCTTAGTAAAAATTTTCGTGAATATTCGTGTAATTTACTGAATGAAATGAACGACAGCGTGTCGAAGTAAAAAATCGTTAAAGGCGAAATTGTGCCAAACGAAGCAAACAGCCGAAGTTGAAAAGCAAATAGGCTGGCAGGCTGTTAGGCAGTCCGTTAGCCAGTCAACAAGCCAGTAAAGTAACGCGCATAGTTTTCGGAGGATAAGTTTTGCAACACGCTCACGTCCTAGCCCATGTTGCGGCGTTGAAAGGGGGTGTGACAATTTCACATCCTTCACCAAAGCGTGTTGCAAGTGTGTTTGTGTCTTGAGCTCCTAGCCACTAGCATGCTAGGAATATCATATGCAAATAACAACAAAAAATTAAGTGAAATACAAAATCGCGTGCTATTGACCAGCGCATGTTACAGAAAAAAATTGAGATTCGCACGCGCTACAACAACAATCGTTAAATGAAGTGCGTTCCCAAAGGTTCGATATTTGTACTTGAACTGCCGCAAA
Organism: Bactrocera neohumeralis; assembly: GCF_024586455.1. Lineage (NCBI taxonomy): Eukaryota > Metazoa > Arthropoda > Insecta > Diptera > Tephritidae > Bactrocera > Bactrocera neohumeralis. The sequence goes on along the minus strand of NC_065920.1, from coordinate 2,649,752 downwards.
TAGCCAAGTGCTGTTGGCAGGAGTGTTAAATTTAGTCGGTTCATGCAAATTTATACCGTGGCGCGAAATCTGAACGCCCAAATGTTTGTGCTACTAGAAACCGTTAATTGCGGCGAAACATGAAATTCGCGAGTTAATACATTGACGGACTCTACGCCGCACACTTATGCGGACCAGTGGCCGAAATTGTGTTGTACTCGTGCAAGGCACGTCACTCACGAATCCTGCGAGACTAATCAATTTCACAAAACATTTGCCCCAAACAAAAATATAGCAAAAAATGCTATGAAGAAAAATCGTGAAAATAAAAATAAAAAAATGAAAAATGAAATGTGTGAAAATCATGTTGAACGCCTATAAAATCAGACGGATTATGGCCATTGTGCAAAGCGACGAGCGCCAGACACTCCACTCATGAAAACTACACACACCCACATACTCACACACGTATTATCACACACATCATTGTAGGCCCAAAATTGGCTAAAATCTAAACAAAAGTGAAACCGCAAAGCAAAGCAATAAAAATTAAGCCAAAAGGTGGTGCGAAGGACACGCGCGAAACGCAAGAACGCGTGCTTTGTGTTAATTAAAAAAGTTGAGAGGCCAAAGTCTGTGTGTGCAAAGAAAATACAAGCGACACATGAGGGCTTAACTCAAGCAATAACAACAGCTACGCGCCGCAGACACAGCAATCCTTTCGCGTGAGCAGCGGAATTTAAAGCGAAGCGTCAAAGCATAAAAGGACTGCAAATGACGCATAGCTCAGCGTCAGCAGCTTCGATTTTGTTTGCTCGCTGTGTCAAAGTTTTGTTTTGGTTTGAAACCTTGTGGAGGATACGGGACACACCGCGGTCGCGTTAAGATCAACAACTGGAACCGCGATAAAGTGTTTGCGAAAGACAAGCGAAGCAAAGTTTTTCAAATTCTTTACTTTTTCGAAATCGAAATATTTTCTAAATTATTTTCTCGCTACTCAACGCCACTTTTCTAGCCTCCATACACGCAAAGCTCGCGTAAAACCAATCGCGTGACGAATATTGTGAATGAAAAATATGAATAATTAATTAATCTCCAACTTCTAGTAGACAGACCTCGCGACTTACCGCTTCTTGGGCACGCAAGCAAGTCAGTGAAAAAAAATAAATACATAAAATAAACAATTAGGGAGAAAAAAACATCTCCTTTGGCGGTTAGAAATTAAAATAAACACATATCCTGCAAACTCAAATGTGCGCGGCGAACACAATTGCAAGAAGGACTCATGCCACGCGAGAGCAACCAAGTGAAATTCGCTACATATTATCATTTTCATTCCAAAGAGAGACAAGTCATGCATTCATGTGCATAAAAAATATCTAAACTTACATATCTAACACAAGTAATAGCTAAGGCAGCTACTAAAACAACAGAAATCATGCAAAATCGACAGCGACAACAGCGTACCACCTGCCACTGCAGTCACCGGCAGCAGCGCACAACGCTTCAACAACACCACCACCAACATCAATACACACGACAGCCGCAAGGTCGGCTCAAATTTCGCTCAACAACACGCCTGCTGCCACCACTGTGGCCGTTACTCCTCTCCTCACTGCTTCTGACCGGCCAGCCACCTAGCTCGCTAGCCACACGCTTCAACCGCCAAAGTCAGGGCCACATATCGTATGGCGCAGCAAGCGGCGCCAACAGCCTGCCCTCGCCACACTTTCCTCTCGATGCCAACAGTGCGTACGCGAGCAGCGGTGCCGCAGCCGGCAAGCATCACGCCAACATGAACAATGATGTTTACTCGGTGGCCGACAGTCAGGCCATGACCGATGATTATATGGCTCAATTTGGCAAGCCACCTGCGTCACCACCACCACCGATAATACCACCATATCTGACGCACACGCATTCGACGTCCGCCGACAACACGCTAATCGTGCACCATCAACCGCATCTGAGCAGCTGTCAGACGGTGTGCGCGTGCAAGTGGAAGGGCGGCAAGCAGACGGTAGAGTGTATCGATCGGCAGCTCATACAGATACCCGAGAACATCGATCCGTCAACACAGGTGCTGGACATGTCGGGCAATAAGTTGCAGACGCTGTCGAATGAGAAGTTCATACGCGCCAATTTGCTGAATTTGCAGAAGCTGTATTTGCGCAGCTGTAAAATTGGTGAAATCGAACCGGAAACGTTTAAAGGACTTACCAATCTCGTCGAACTGGACTTGTCGCATAATCTGCTGGTTGTCGTGCCATCGTTGGCGCTTAGCTATATCTCATCGCTGCGTGAACTGACGTTGGCTTCCAATCATATACACAAGATCGAGTCGAACTCGTTCGCCAGCACGCCGTCATTGCACAAGCTTGATCTGTCGCACTGTGACATTCAGTCCATAGCACCGCTTGCTTTCGATGGTTTGGAGGGCTTAACTTTACTGCGTCTAAACGGCAACAAGCTGGGTGTGTTGCAGCCGCGCACGATCGAAACACTGAGCAAATTGCATGGCATTGAACTCCATGACAATCCGTGGCTGTGTGACTGTCGCATGAGAGATGCAAAGCTCTGGCTGACCCAAAAGAACATACCATATCCCGTGGCGCCGTTATGTGCAGGTGGGCCCGAGCGTGTCGTCGATCGAACCTTCTCCGAGCTGCAGGTGGAGGACTTTGCTTGCCGACCGGAAATGTTGCCTATCAGCCATTATGTGGAGGCGACGATGGGCGAAAACGCTTCGGTAGTGTGTCGTGCTAAAGCCATACCTGCGGCTGTTATAAATTGGTACTGGAATGGCAGACTATTGTCAAACAACAGCGCGTTCAGTTCTTATCAACGTGTACACATCTATGAGAACGGGCACTTTGAGAAACATTCGCGGTTGGTGCTCACCAATGCGCAGGAAACAGACTCCAGTGAATTTTACTGCGTGGCGGAGAATCGTGCGGGCACAGCCGAAGCCAACTTCACGCTGCATGTAAGTATGCGCGCCGCAGGCATGGCATCACTGGGAAGTGGTCAAATTGTGGGCCTCAGCGCCGCTTTGGTAGTTTTAATTGTGTGCATTTTGCTGGCAGTAATGTTTCTGCTGATGCGTGTCAAGCGGCAGCCGTACACCGAGAGCAAAACACCCAACCACATGGAAGTGGTAACTAGCGTCAACCATCAAAACTCCATAACGAACAAAACTCAACCCATTACCGGAAATGGCAGCATAGGCGGCGTCGTCATAGCCAACGGCGCCATACCGAACTGTATAGACACATCAGGCACGCTGGAGCGGAAGGGCAGCGCAGCGATGTCCGCAAATGAGGGCGGCTTCACCAATCCTGTGCAGAAACCGCCACGCCTCACGGACTTGCCATACTCAGCCACTGGCTACGACAACAACGGCAGTGCGTTGTCAACGGCGCCTTGCTACCTTTCGCCCACAGCATCGGCTGGCAACAACCCAGATCTCATTAATGACACAAAACGTTTCGGTAGCGATGAGTTTGCCGATCTGAAAATACCAGCGATACTAACTGCAAATTTGGGCACCGAACTGGGCAACTCCAGTGGCGAATACAGTCGCGCTGGTGGTTGCGACTCACTCTATCCCTCTGGGCTGTGGGAGAATACGCCAGCGGGCACCTCTTCCGCGGACGATCTCTTCATGAAGCGCTACACCGACAAAACGCCTATCATTGAGTCGAACCAACTTTACGATCTGCATGAGCGAACTGTCGACTACTTTAGCAAAACATTTCCACGTACGCACTACAACAACTTGCAGCTGGCCGGAGGTTGTGCGTCTACCAATGGAAGTAATGGTGGTGGGGTCGGCGGCATGTTGCACAATCCGTCCACGTCATCGGCCGCGCTGCTGCACAACTCGAACGGTGGCATGGGCGGCACCCACTCAACCGCTTCAACAACCACCACCAATCTCTCAGGCTCATCCAGCGCGTACGTGGGCGGTGGCTACCCCAATGACTACGGCCTACCACTGGTGCCTGGCGCCGAACACCAACACAACCATCACCTGCAAATGCATCCACTACAACAACTGCAACAGCACATGACGGCGGCAGTGGCGAGCCAACACGGCCTCGGTGGCAGCGCCAGCGGCAGCGGCAACAGCAGCAACCACAGCAGTCCACACTTCAGCAGCAGAACACTGCCACGCCTGCACGAGCACAGCGGCAGTGGCAGCAGCAGCAGCGGCGCTGGACTCAGCAGCTCCCGATCCTCACCCACACCGGCGTCCACCGCAGTGGCGGTGACGGTGACGCAAAACGGCACGGGCCAAGCACACACTTCAATACTGCCGAACGGACAGCCGGTGAATGCCAAGACAATACGCGTGTGGCAAAAGGGTGGCGTGCCAGTGCTGCCACCGGTGACGGCGCTGAAGCGCGCGCTGACGAGCAGCAGCCGCAACTCACCGGACGAGGGCTACCAGGAGGGTTGCGGCACTGACGTGTAAAACGAGCCAGCGACTAGCAGCAGCGAGACGTTCCTTACATTATAGGCGCAAAGGTACTTGGTGGAGTGCGACGGCGACACAAACTTTTTGATTTTCGATATAAGTTTTGTATATTTTTGTAAATTTAGCATTTAGTTTATGCTTAAGTTGTTGACTTTAAGTGAGTTTTTGCACACAGCTGTACGCAGAGCGCGTCAAATCAAATAGTTTGTAATTCAATTTTTTTTTTTTACTAATTTACTTTCTATATGAAAGAGGAACCATTTCGCACATCCATACTAATACTAATACTAATACTAATACAATTGACTGCAAATGAGGAGGGAATGACGACGATTAGATTTTTGTACTGAGCAGCTGCGCTCCGCACTCGGCCGTTTGTGAGGCTGACGGAGCGCGGACCTGCATAACTACTACTACTGCAGTTCGCCAGTGGTAATAAACGTGAATGTGATAGTGTTTGAGTAATTCATAACTAAAGATAATAATTGAAAATTGTGTAGAAGGATGTAACTTTCATTTAATATTAATATATATATATATATATAATATAATATAATATATGCATAAGTCACATGATAAATGAATTTCGAATGCATAACTACAAGTATACTTTTAGGGTTAATGTAAATAATTAATATCAGCTAAAATCGTAAGAGCAGCACGTAGTTAAGTACCAAATAAAAAGTAAAAATAAGTGACATTCAAAGCAGACGCAGTGTTTCAAAGTTGTGAGAAAATATAAAAAATACGAAAATGAAAAAAAAATATTTGTGGAAATGAAAATTCAATAGAAAATATTGTACGAAAAAAAGTCGCCGCAAACTGACTGAAAGTGGTGCATAATATATTGAAAACTAAACATTTGGCGCGCAGTTGGAAATATTCATGCGGCAACTGAAATTTGGGAGTCCATTGAGCGCGCCTAAAATGCGGCAAGTAAACTTTCGGCAATGTTTGCGCTAAATGTTCGTGTGGTGTTGCAAGCAACCAAAGTCCGCAGCGCACTGTAAGTTGGAAAACAATTAATTTTGCAATGAAAGTACTTTTGTTGCTTCATTGTTTGCATTTTATTTGCATACTTTCCCAACAAAGTTTTACAGATTTCTGCATTTTTTATATTCTTTTTCTTTTACATTACATAATGAGCACGGGGCCAGTCATTTGAATTGCAGACTACAGACCAATGATAAGTGAATTTGTTTAGCGCTACTTTAGGTAACGGAAATAATTCATGTTTACAAAGCGGTGGACATAATGTTATTCATATTCGGAAGTTCAAGTTGAAAACATCAAGTTTTTGTTTACGGCAGAATTGATAATATTTGGAAGCATTTGTGGACAGTTTAAAGTTTTTGAAATATTCGAAAAATTAAAGCTCCACGAAACGTTATATAAAAATATCCAATACAAAAAATTTTGTTCTTGAAATCTCTTAAATTTTGTAGCAATAATGTTCAAGCACATATTTGCTCAAATACTTAAGCATTTAGTGGAAATATGGTCCCTGACAGCGTGAGAAGATACAAAATCTCAACTCTTTTGGAACCAATTTTAAGCCTAATGCAAACCTAACTTAAATTTTAACGGGTTTATAGCAGTTATGTCACATATTGAGCGAGTGGTTCCTAATTAAGGGCAGTTACGGCATAAACAGACGCTTTGAAGACAAAATTGACAAATTCATCATTAAAAATATCAATAAAGGCCAACAATATTTTTGTTATACAATTCTTTATAACCCAAGGAATAACCTTGCTTTCATATTAAATAACAGTTAAAACTTCGCCAAAAAAATTTCATAAAATATTTACCTTAGTGTCACTAATGGCCTTTTATTTCCTCGAAAAAAGACTTTAGTGGTACAATTTCACTAATTCGTCGCCTAAAATGCGAAACAACGTATCATCAAAAAAAATTTAAAATCGTTGTCAGTTATAATAACCAACATATAACCATTTGATAACCATAATATGAGTGTATGGTAACCAATATATAACCCTTTTATAACCAAAACTCAAATGTAGTTTCAATATGAATGGTTTCTATTATATCGTTCTTCCTTCGCCTGTAAAATTATGAAAAAGATAACCAATATATAACCATTTGATAACCAATAATATAACCATTTTATAACCAAAACTCAAATTTTTATTCAATATGAGAGGTTTCTATTATATCGTTTTTCCTTCGCCTGTAGACTTATGAAAAAGATTTTACTTTATTTTGCATGTTTGGTGACGATTGGTACTTCAAACTGTCCCTTTTGAGACACTTAAAAAGAAAATAACTCCGTGAAACAATTTATGTGAAACTTTCATTGGCCTTCATTATAAAGAAATATGTTTCACGAAAATTATAAAAATATTACAACTGTTTTTTATCTCGTAACTCTCATTTAGTTTCTACTATTTGTATTATAGTAAACTTTTACAAATTTTCTAATCGAATTAGCTTTCGAATAAGAATATGAATAGCTTTCATGTTCTATGTCATGAAAGTTCTAAAAGCTTTCACTTATCATTGGCAATCGGCGTTGTTGAACTTTTCTTTCACTTACATTTCTAATACTGCCGAATTGGATTCATGTTACAACTAAGCAACTAAGCATACTAAGCATTAGTAGACATGTGTAAGATGTAATTTACAGTTACACAAACCGAATGACAGCTTCTACTTGTACCCGTTATGAACAGTAGAAGCATTACTCGTAAGCTAGGCGGACTGTTGAAAAGCAAACAAATTAAAACTAAAAGTCTACTCTTTTTATATTTTTTATACACGCTTTCGAGAGCAAGCACAGCGCTGTAATTTAATTAAAGCGAAGTTAGTTTATTTCATTTTTCATTGAATACATAGTTTCAAAGTTGACGAACAAACAAGAAAAGTATGAAAAGTGCGAGCAGCGCAGTTTAGGGACACATGCACATACACACAGACAAATTCATTGAAAAATCCACTTTAAACATAACTACAAACAGACGTACATTTTAGCAGGTGAATATATGAAATTTACACACGCAACTGTATGCAAGCTAGGATGAGAAGTTGAGCAAAGTAAAAACACAAAAGCGAAGACAAAATGTATAAAATAAAATATTTTTATAGCATTCTTAGTACTTGAAAGCAGCTAGTGTAATAATAATAGCACAGAACGGCATAAGTGCGTGCTGTGGCAAACACATGTGAGGCATTTGCATGTGAAAAAAGCAGCAGAAATTTGAAAGCAGGAAACCTGAGTATGCCGCAGCGCTGAGGAGTAAGGCAGAGTAAGCGTGGCTTGTGTCTTAAGCACAGCAAATGTTAGTTTAGCTTTGTGTGGATTGCGTTAAAAGCCAGAGTAAAAAGCGAGACTGACGCACACAAACACACACTTGCCGACAGACAAAGCAATAGGCAGGTTTGCGTGTGTGTGCTCACGTGGAACATATGAAATGGAAACCGCAAGAATTTATGGCTCAGTGCAAGAAATCGAGCAGAGTTTAGGCAATAACCGTAAATAAAAATACGACAAACCGACAACAGACCGCACAGACACAAACCAACAGCTACATAGACAGACCTAAACGAAATTTGCATACAAAAATATAAATAAGTTAAAGTATCATGAATCAAATTCACTCACACAACGACACACAAATGCCCGCAGTTCAATAAAAAGGCAGAAACAAAGAAAAATGCAAACAAATATGCCCGCAAATCCTAACGGACTTAGCACTAACATTTCATGCCGCTGCTGCCGAACTTCCTCGAAAGCTAACGAATATTATTGTAAAGTTGGCCGCAGATGTATGTGTCATGCGTGTAAATTGAAAGCGAAACCATAAAACTAAAATCAATTCATAGACTTATGTGCTTGGGAGAAACCCGAAAAGCACCAAAAATGAAATAAGTAATTATTGTGTCACGATAAATACCCCCCTCAGTGTATAAACTCCGAGCAAATGTGTGTATAAAAGCAAAACTGAAAAAAAATAAGAAATCACATTCTTTGCGCTCAAAAAATGGTTACAAAAGTAAAACAATAATTTAAAAAGTTACGTAATCAAATAAAATCAATACACCTGTAAGCAGTTGATAGTCAATATGCGTTTGTAAATACTCATGAATGTAAAGTAATTGCTGTGCTCCCGCTAAAGCGCTCATTTGTACATACAAACACATACATAAAGCCCGAAATATATTTTCCCAACCGTTTGAAGCATGTAAATTTGTAATAATATGTTTTCGTGTGCTATCGACGTCGTCAGTTGTAAGTGACCAAAGCGTGGCGCAACGTCACTGTAAATTGTATCATAACCAAGCGTGTTTGGCGAAGCATCAAAGCAACTACTCAATATAAACGAACGATACAGATAACAACTACAAACACAACAAAATATGCAAGTTTCATGCCAATGTGGCGCCACAGCACAAAACAAACAACATTCCAACTCGTGACGGAATGGCGCCTGAATGCAGGCTAGCCAGGAGCTTACAACTCTGCAGCTTCGCACGAGCATGCAAACCCACACACACACATATCCACACTCGCATATCCACACACATATCAACACTAGTGTAGCCGTTTAGGTAGGAGCAGCGAAAGACTAGCGCATACACACACATATGCACACACATACATATACCGCAACTTATATCATTCATGCATATGTAAGTAAGAAACCATTAAGGACTAATAATCTAGTTTATAGTAGCTGTTTAAGTCTATATTATATACGTATATGTATATGTAAAAAGTAAATGCGAAAATTAAACATTATGTGTATGTATTTATGCATCTGTATTTGTAACTGTATGGTAAACCAAAGACTTTTTTCTTTGAAATAAAAACCTAAAACAATAAGTAAACGAAACAAAAATATGTATAATGAAAGAAATTACACAAACCACACGAGGGAAATGCGAATTAAAATAAAGACAGAAAGCATTAACGTATATATATGAGCTGTAAATCCCATATATATAGGAGAATATAAAAAAATAATCAACATGTGTTTTATTACTCATAAAACGGTGCATCCATCAGGTGATACGAACAGCGGCTTGCCGCACGATTCGGGCGCAGAAGGTGTCATAAAGTAAGTACGCGTCGTATAACTGTTTTTGCTGAAGAATGCCAGGGCGCGAGACAATGTGGTGGCAGGTCAGTGAGTGAACAGCCATGGGTGCATACTTCGCGGCAATAAAACCGGGAATTATGCGGACCAGTGAATCCCTAAATGTTATGCGCTTTTAAAGCATATGTGTAGGCGAAAATAAATGTTCGGATATAATATTTTATTGCATATAAAAAAAGTTTAGTGATAAGTGAATACTTGTGTGTAACCAGATTTTTTTCCTGATTTGAAAGTGTGGGCTCTACAAATGCTGTTGGCTGTTAAGACGTCTGATTTTATACCTATTCAGCACTATATCGTCAACTAAAATGCAAAAAAAAGCTCGAAAATCGCTGTTAGATATAATAACCAATTTATAACCAAAACTCAAGTTTTGTTTGAGGGTATGATAACCAATTTATAAACACTTTATAACCAAAACTTAAATTTTGTTTCAATATGAGTGGTTTTCATTATAACGTTTTTCCTTCGCTGATAAACTTATGAAAAGTGATGTTGCGTTATTTTGCATTTTAGGTGACGATATATATTTTTTCAGCACAAAAATCATTTTATAATTTCAGTAAAATTTCAAATCGTCAACAGCATGCAATATCCTTTTTTTTCAAATTTATACTTTTTTTCAAATCTATACTTTGTTTTATTACAAGTTGACTTCTCTTCAAACAGCAAGTTTTTCGATCGAAAGAGTTTCAACGCTTAAACCCATTGCGTCGCTGGAAAGTCCAACTTCTTCGCTATTGCTACGATTTCCATTAAGTGCGTCGTATGATTACCATTACCATTACAATATTTATACTCCGCATTCACTTTGATAAAATCTACAGACACATTAACATGTATTTTAAATCGATTTTGGCAAAGCACACACAAGACATGATTTTGTTAGTGCATACTTATGTACGGTTAACCGCGACCTACAGCCGAACAATGAGATATGTAATCAGCAAATTGCTGTTAATTTTTTTCCGAAAGTACTTATTAAGTTAAACCTCAATCAAAACGTAATTGTGTGCCGTGAAATTTTCCCCGGTAGAGCGGGAAATAAGAATTTGATCAAATCGCAAGCAGAAATGGTGGCAAACACACGGGCAGGCATTTGTATACTCCAAAATAAATAGATGTGCTGGGAGTTAAAATTTAGTCTGTATATACATAGTTACATGAGAAAAGTTGCTGAAATTCAAAACGTAAAAAACAAAAATTAAAAAATAAAATATTTTCTGATTTAAAAGTTTTTTATAGCCTGGTGTAGAAGCCTTTGAAAATGATAAAAAAGAAAGAAGTAGAAAGTAGGTTGAAACCCTTCGGAAACGAAAGATAAAATGTTAAATATTAAAGGAAAAATAATGTACGAGCGATCTGAGAACAGAAAAATGAAGGAGAGACATGTTTGAATTTTTAAGGCTTAAAAATTATTTATCAAGATTTCGGGCAAAACTACGAGTCAAAAAGAAAAAGATAATATGGCAATATACTATATAATAATATGTTGTAGACAATGAAAATATCTATAACTTTTCTTTATAGACTTTCTTCATATAGCCTCAAAACTTACATACAGTTAATCACAAAAATGAGTATACACAGGAGTTTGTAAAATAAATACACAACTTATGGACATTTCAGTGGAAATATTCGAATTTTTTTATGGATATTTTAAGTCCGAACTCTTAATGGCTATATTTGAATATAAATTAATTCAGTTATTTAACATTAAGCAAAAACCTAAAGAAAAAGTTAAAACTATTGATAAATTGAAGTCTCAAAATTGAGTATACAGACCAAAGGAAAATAACAATTGTATTCAATCAAAGTTTTATTTTTTAATTTAATAGGCTGCATCTATTACAGCTTGCATTCGCCGAAGCATCGAGTTTTGTTTTTTGTAATATATGATATTTTGCTCTTATCCTAATAATCTCCTTTTTTAGTTCTTCCTTGCTATGGGATGAATTTTTCCAGCTTAGATTTCAGTTATCCCTATAAGCGTTATTTAGGGTTAATATCGGGAAATTGAGGGGTAGTCTTAAACTGTTTTGAAGCATTATAAAGCAACCATTCTTTGACTATCATCGCTGTGTGGTTTGGATCCTTGTCTTATTGGAACACACCGACGATAGCTTTATTTTCTCCTTGCTTACACGTAAATTACACTTCAAAATATTAGAATTAAGCTCGTTAGTCATTTTGCATTCAACAGATTGAATGGTGCTTACTCCAATAGTTCCCATAGACCTGCATAGCATAAGCGAAGCTCCGCCATATTTCACTAGCCCCATTAAATTTTTACTTCGTAGCTTCGTGTGTGGATTTCTCTATATCATTTGGCGTCCATCAGATCTCCACGTGTTAATCTTTCTTTCGTCAGTGAACATTACACTTTCTCAGAAACTTAAGGAATTTAACGAAATTTGGTGTAAACTTACCTTCTTATGTCCCAAGATCACGGCGTTTTTTAATTCAAAATATTTATTTTCCACCATGTTTTAACTTAATATAAAAAATCCAAATTTTCGATCGGAACTTCTCAAGTAAAAGTATCAAACTTGTTTAAAAAGTCAATAGGCTTTCTATACGTTGGAATCTCTTGTTTCTGATGGCATTTAAAATATATACATTACTGTGGAGAATTTGAACAGAAACCCAAAAAGACCAGGTTTCTAATTAAAAACTCCTTTTTTTATTAAATTGAGTACACAGCTGTTGCTTTGTGCCACGTAGAAACAAAATACAATTTTTAACTCGATTGCGTGAGAATTGTGTCTGCTGCTTAACAGCTGTCAAGCGAACGAAACGACACTTGGCCATGTGATCTAGCATACTTGGGCTTAAAATATACAGAAACAACGATACTTGTCTGAGCATTGAAGTGAATTACACATACGAAATGGAGGCTGACAGATCGGAAACGAATTAGACGCAAATTACACACACACACACTCAGACACACATACACAAATACGGCAGCAGCAGTCTACACACTCAAATTCAAATAAGGCAATGTTTGCTCTCTAATACGAGCGATTACAAACACACACACACATGCAAACGAATGCACACAGACGCATGGCACTTGCCGCAATTGCATTTCGCAATCGATCGAAGGACAAAGGTCCACACCAAACCAAGCATACATGCTAGCAGCAGCGGCGGACCGGTTCAATTGGAAGTTAAATTGCCTAATCTGTAATTTGGCATCTGTAATTTATGCGACGCGCGAGCGCTAAACTCAATATTGCCACACACACATGTCCACATGCATGCATGTGTGTGTTTGTCAGGCACGACTGACATGTAGCGGGCCATGTGTGCGAGTGTGCCAGACATTTGTGAATGCGTGTACATAATGGCACCACATCAATTCCAATTTAATTTTCGTCCTGATATCGGCTGACTTCGGTCTTCACTGCGCTCGCCGTCTCTTCGCCAAACTGACCTATACTCTTCTGCATGTGTGCGTGTAAAGGCTGCGGGGCATTCGGAAAAATTAAAAAATCGATAGCAGTAAATGCGTTTGCCTACATGTGTATGTGTGTGTGTGTGCGTTTTATTGGCATTTGCTTTACGGCTCCCTCCGCAGCTGGCCAATGAAGGTAGAAATCTGCGGCGGTCTGCATCTACAACATTGTTCATTGGGCTTAATGTCTGCCGTTGCATTGTTGCACGCTTTATGCATACATTTTACAGCTGTATTGGCGCTCGCTTGTACAAGTGCCTGCTCGCTCATGCTCCGGTGCGATACTTTGCGTAAAAATGCTGATTAGCTCAGCGGCGCTTACTCATAGCTAGCCTTTGATGGACGATTGGACGATTTTACGGCTTAGCTCAATTAGTGCGGAGTCAAAGCGCAATTTTTCGACATTTCATGCGGTTAAATATTTCATTACCCCGTCATTTGTACGTTTCATTTTCCGAGCTTTTATGGGATTAATTACTGCAATTAGGGCGCTCACCCCCTCGTCTTGCATGTGAATGGCAGCTTTTACTGCAATCAGAATTCGGTTCACTGTCCGGGTCCAGATAATGCGCAATAAATTGGCTTGCCTTTGCCCTAAAATTTCTAATGGTGTGGAGATATGGTCACAAGTATTACTGTGTGGCTTTACATATTTCTGCTAACTCGAAAAGTATAATTCAAAATTTTAAAATTGTGAAAAACTTGCGACTCTGCAAACCTGTGGAGGGGGTTAATTTCAATGCGTGGAGAGAATTTTTATGGTATTAAAAAAGTGACACTCTATGCTCAAGTCAAACACACAAGTTAAGGACATGCTTTCATGCTTCGAACGATTTAGTTTAATATTTGCTCCAGGCATATATTCTTTCAATAGCGTTGGAGAAATATCACTCAACCTTAAACGTACTTAAAATAGCTCCTAAATATTTATTATATTGAAAGAATGGATTTATTGATTAATGTGATGTTTTCGCTATGTCAAATCGAATGACTCTCATTTTCCATATATAGATAAGTTCATATAAATTCATTTGACTTTTCTAGAGCAAGGCACCAGGGAGACCATGACGCAGATCTTGTCCACTTGTCCTGCGTTGGCAAGATTTCACTGTAAGCATCTGGTTCCCACAATGTGATACACTGGATGAGGTATCAATAGTGAGTCGGTTAAAATTCGCGTTAAGCGCAGGCATCCTAAAGGATGACTACTTCTCATGGACATAATAACTAAACTCTATCTGAAATCACAAAGGACAAAAACTGGTATATGCGTGGCTTATTGTCTGCCAGATTAACCTGCCCTTAAGATAGTATATAAAACTATTCGTCACTGTCAGAAGACACAGAAGCACTGAGTCTGAGTACTTCCAATGGAGAAATGATGAAAATTCAAGGAGTTCATTAAATACTTTCTGACGGTTAACTCGATAAATCTTTGTATATGTGGATCATCATTGAAAGGTAAAAAATTAAAGATATTAATATGTCTAAGCTTTAAAATTATTATTCAGATATAGACAATTGACTAAATGCGCTTAAGATTTTTCAAATTTTTCCTATTGAAAGTAAAAAAAGGCTGCCTTTAATTCTATGCCAATATTAGGGCGATCTGTCCACCGGGTTATTTACAGCAGCTGCTTAAATCGGTACAACTCAGTAGTGCCTTGCGACTTCAACAAGGGATAAAAAATCCAACAAAGAATTTGTTTCATATGTCGGAAAAGGCTCATTTCAAAAACACAAGCCTACGTGTGGTACAAAAGCTTCGAAGAAGGTCGGGAGATCGTTGAAGCCAAAAACGCAATGAAAACCATTGATTAACCACCATACTCACCAGATTTGACTCCGTGTGGTTTTTTCTTGTTCCCCAAACTGAAATTGCCACTCTGTGGAACCCATTTTCAGTTTATCGAAGAGACAAAAAAAAATATTCTCTGAAAGAGATGAAGGCCATCCTAAAATGTGCTTATGAAAAGTATTTCGAGGCCTGCAAAAATCGTTGACATAAGTGTATTTCATCTGTTGGGTATTGCTTTGAAGATGACAAAATAAATATTGATGAATTATTAAATATGTTTCGTTTTATTTACAATTAGCGCGTCCTTTTTTGTCACATTTTATATAGTAGGAGACCCTATCCAGAAAGAAAAAAACAAAAATTCATGGGACCTGCTGGCATCATACATATACGGGAATGGTATGCAATTTGCAATGGTTTCAAAGCTTAAGGACCGAATAAGAGCCTGTTAGATGGAAATCTAACCCGATGTGATTAGAAAACTAGTAAAGAATTTAGTATTTTCAAGCTCATAACATACAGAGGAAGTGTAATTATTTATTAAACTACGGACATTTTACCAGAAAAATCGATTTCCATTCTTATTCTTTACAAAAAGTTGTATGCGTGTGATCATATGTCTAAGTATTTTCAGGTTATTTTATTTTAGATTATACCTTAGTAAATTTAAAGGAAATATTTTAGGCGAATTAATTAAAAAAATGTAAAATTGCTTTTTGTTTAGTGCTGTGTGCTACCGGAAAATAGATTAATGAAATAATAAAAATTGTAAGAACAATATCAAAAATGCAAGTGTGTTTAATAGAGTGTCAATGACTGTACTTGACATGAATTTATTCTGTTTTGTTTTGATAAAATACTTGTTGTCTTGTTTTCTTCTTCTTTCTTGGCGTAGACACCTATTGGAGGTTCCAAGTGTTGTCAGGTCATTCTCAACCTGGTCTTTCCAACGGAGTAGATGTCTTCCTCTCCTTCCCACGACGGGTATTGCGTCGAATATTCTCTGAGCTGGAGTGTTTTCATCCATTCGGACGACATATCCTAGCCAGCGGAGCCGCTGTCGTCTGGTTTTAGAGTTAAAAATATTGCATATGATTGAAAATGTTGCCTGTTTGAAAACTCACTTCAGTCGAACGTTTCTGTGGCGCTCTACTCTGAGATATGATGAAAATTTAATATTGAAAATTTTCGAAAAAAGTACATGTAATAATTAGTGTTGTAAATTAAAGTAACGCTTGTGTGTGCTTGTTGCGCCGCCATTTACCAATTTTCCAATCATTGCGCACAAAAAGTGCAAAAAAGCGTAAATAAAACCGCAACGGCAGTGGCATTGCTAACTAAATTAGTTGCCTCAATGTTGAAGTGGCGAATTTCGAGTTCACTAATCGCTTCACGCCAGTGTGTGTGTCCATTAATTAATGCAAATATGTGCGTGTCTGTGTGTGCATTGTGGACTCGCCGCATAATAACGCATTGGCTGACAAACTTCGCGGCAAGTTCACTTCCACGTGAGAAATATGAAATTATACAACGCCGACATACAACAAAATTAATAACCTTCAGTTGCATGTTTTAATTTGTATGCGTGTGTGTGTGTGTGTTTGTGTGAGCCACTTGTAATTTAAAGCCCCGTTTAAAGTCTGGAAGCATGGCATATGACTACAGAATTTTTTAGCAAAATCCACTGTGTTGCCTAATCAAATTATGCTCCGCATAAATTTGCGCCTCCTGCCTCCCTGCGCCTAAAAGTGCGCTGCGGAGTGCCCGGTGTGCGCGTGTTGGTGCTGTGAAAAAGCCGCGCGACGTTGTTGCAACTAAATTGCTTTGCATAATTTGTTAGTAATTAAAATTAATTCCTATTTAAATTGCATTATGCAGTTGTGTAAGGTGGACTTTATATACATTTTATGAGCAACCCGCGCACATGCATGTGCTTTTTTGCTTCAACTACGCGCGCCACACCAGCGCATATAAGCATGTTTTCTTCATGTGCGTGTGCGTGTGGCACCTCTAGCTCGTTGTTGGGCTGCACATTTTGCAATTATTCAGAAATTTCATTCGAAAATGCTAAATACGCAGCCAATGTAATTATATTATGATTTCGCATTTTATTTTATATATTTTTTTTAAGTTTTTGTTGATACTTGCTTGATTTTTTGTGGCGCTTGAGTGTGTAAACAAAACAATTTAATTATGAAATGCATTATTTTTAAGCTGCGCGTTTTATAATTCATTTAATTATTTTGTCTTTTTTTGTCGCGTTCTGGCAATTTGCGCAACATTACAAAAAATTATGTTTTACGTCAGTTTTGTCAGCTTCTAACTAATATTTATTTAATTAAAAGTTAGCACCAAAGTAGGCCCTAAAAAATGCGTTGTTTTTGTGGACTCAGAGATTCTTTACTTCTATACTAGTGGCTTGTTGTTACCTAATATGAACGGCATGCAACAAAAATGCAGATAAGATTAATTTGTCGTATTTCGATTGTAATTGTATGCCTTTTAATTACTTGATTAATTTTATTTTAATTTATGGCTCTTGTGCAATTTATTATGGAGAAAAGAACTCAAGAATGCTTAAATTGTATAATTTATTTTTCTTATATTTTTTTTACTATTTTTTCTAATTTAAATTTTTTTTTTATTTTTTTAATTTTTTTTATTTTCATTTCTTAACAAAATATGGGTTATTGGTACTTTCATCAAAAAAAGACCACTGGAATCGATAAATTTAGTTTTCCGGTGGTTAAAGTACCAGTTTCAATTCAAATCAGTTCTTCTTCTTAATTTTCGAAGAACATTGGAATACCGTGTCTAATTATTGAATCCAATTCGATCGAAAAAATTACGTCGCAATCATTGGAATCGTAACGAGAAAAAAACTTCTATGAAATTGAACTCACTCGACTCGATAAAATGCATTCCTTGCCGAATATGGAGTAGTCGAAAAAGTCTTTTCGTATTTCTAATCAAACTTCAACTTATTTTTTTATATTTGGAACTTTTATGAACCAAATATGTACTATTTTGGTCGACCATTTTTCAGCTAGAGACATTTGGGGTACTCACAACCCGTCTTAAAGCATCGTAAAATCGTAAAATTATAAATTAAAAAAAAAATTGTTGTTGCATTTCATACAAAAATGAGTTTACACATTTACAATTCTCCATGCTATGTTTTCGAATCGTTAAAACTTATAACTTTATGAGACTTGTGCAAACCCTAATTAGTTCATCAGTATAAAATTTTTCTGGTTTCTAGGCGAAAAACTACGATAAGTAATTTTCACAGGCTTCTCTTGAAGCCAACGTTGCCCCATTAAGGGAGCTCTGCATTGACCGAAATAAATGGTAGTCCGATGGTGCAAGGTCAGGACTATATGGTGGATGTATCAAAACTTCCCAGCCAAGCTCTCCCAGTTTTTGTCGAGTTATCAAAGATGTGTGTGGTCTAGCGTTGTCCTGATGGAAGACGAAGCCCTTTCTGTTGATTTGTTCTGGCCGTTTTTTCAGTTGTTGACTGTAAAATATAGAATCAATCATTCGACCAGGCTGTAGCAGCTCATAGCGGGTGATTTGATTTCAGAAATGGTTCGATTTCATTTCTTTTCAGCAAATAATCGCAGATGTTAATTTGGTCCATTAAATTTTTCACAGACAATTCATGTGGTACCCGAACATCGAGCTTCTTTTGGTGGTCAGCCTTTGTTAAATGGTTCAAAACCGTTTGATGATAAATGCCAAGTTCCCTAGCGTTATCATTTCAATTTCCCCGAATATAACTTTTTTTTGGTTAACTGAAGCCTAAAATCTAAAAAAACTATGTGACATAATGTGTTTGGTAGCACTGGAGATATACGACTACAACGACATCTATGGACAAAATACGAAAAAACTTTTTCGACTACCCAATATTTAAAGGATTTTCATAAGGTTGGAAAAATGTACTAAAATTTATCACTCATTTATGTAATTTTTAATTATTACATTACAAGTTTTAATTTTGCAATTCAAATTAAATTACTTGGACAGCGGTGAGTCCCTCAGCCTAGTAAATCCATTCGTAATTAGGTAAGCGGTATACTATATATGCATCGGTTGAAGAATCAAAAGGCATTTAAAATTTCGATAGAACATTTTTTCCGGATCGAAATCGATTTCGAAGCGGAGTAAATAATTAGACCCATTGTTGAGCTATAACTTCGGCATAAAAATGTTTCTCATAAAATCGAAAAAGTTTAGCCAAAAGTGTAAAATCAAAACCAGTGGTAACAAAGTACCATCAGACTCCTAGAAACAATAGACAAAAAACTCAGCAAAAAAAATTTCAATGAATCCCAGTGCCCAGTAAAACAACATACGGTAACTATTCTGTTGAACAGCACTGTATTGCTAAATACGCCGTCTTCTTTATAAATCATTCTGTCTACAGTGAGGCGATGAGCCGAGAAGGCATACCGATGAAGAAATTAATGTGAACTGAGCAAATGCATATATTTTCTGAACGTCTGTATTAATATGCTGTTATGTGTGCAATTATTGCCTGTGACATTTCATGTTGCTAATATTGAATCATACATAAGAATGAAAATTAAGCATTTGGGTATACTGCGCTGTGTGGGATAAGTGGTTAAAACAGAATAGTAAGATAGTATGTTGTTGTATAAATACATACATACAAGCATTTAAATACACCCGTGAAAGCACAGCACACTATATTTGGTAGATGGCGGCACGAAGCCTGAAGGTATTGCGATCGAGAAATGTGGACACCTTTATTGTGCCAGTGCACTCAGGCACACACACACAGACAACCGGTGTTGGCCACTCATACGCCCCGGTGCTTGCCATTGCAGTGATGAATTGCGCTGTGCGTAATTGCTTTGGCATGAAGCAACCGTGTGTGGCAATGCTGGCAGAGAGGCTTATAATATTCGCATACTGCAGGCCACCTTAAAACTAGGCCGCACGCATACATACGCACTTTACAGCAGACCTAAGCGTTTCCTTTGCCTGTGCCACAGAGAAGTCAGCTTAATTACACTGCAGCGCCTTGTCGGCATGACTGGGCCTTTTAGTGCCGAATTACGCACGAATGCCACAAATGTTTGCAGCTATTAATTTATTATTTTGTGTTGGGGACTTTTAAAGTTTATGCTGTTTATGCTTCAATTAATACCGAGCATATTTTTCTTTTGGCGCTGTAGAATCGCACAAGCATACTTGTAGGCGCACAACCCTCCGCCTCTTTTCACATTAATAATAGCTCACACCTAAAATGGGTAAACACATGACTTCCATTAATCACCTTCATGTGTGTGCATAAGCACTTAAGTCACTCAGTGTTAAGTTAAGTTAGGCCTGTCGATTTTGCCTGCTCGCGTGTCAATCTGTTGGCGACGGAAAGTGCAGTTGAGCGTTAGCCGCGCCATTCATGAAATATTCATTCAGTTTCATAATCAGAAGTCGCCATTGCCGGCAGCCTAATGTGTGAGCTGTGTACGTTGTGCCAGCGCCAACCGAACCCTTTCGAAATTTCGCTGGTGTCGACCGTTGCCATGAAAATTGCCACAATTAAAGCAATTATCGTTGGCAATTACTTGCTGGGAGGATAAATGTAGCCGTTCAGCTGTCAATAGTTCTCGCTAAGGTCTTAGTTCTTCCTTTTATAGAGAAATGTAACCTTGAAGTGTAGGTTTGAAATAAATATTTTCTAGTCTTTGGCGCTGCGTGTATTATGAATATTAGTTGCGTCGAATTTTAACCGTGCTTTCAAATAGCAAGCCTTGTTGTCTTTTCCTTTCATGCCATTTCTACATTTTTCTATATTTCTGGTCGCAGTCTGTAAGCGCCACCCACTCGCTTAAAGGCCTTGCTTGACTAGCAATCATTAAGTATCCATACAAAGTACCCCCAACCTCTGGGGTATCATTTATTCCGCCCGCATGGTCATTTGGTTTGGTTGGCAAATAAATAACCACAAGTATGCACACAATCAAAACTATCTATGATTGTAAGGCAAACACTTTTTGTGGCTGCGGAAATCGTATGCGATAATCAATGGCGTATTTATTGCATTTCATTATCACAAAAGGCGCATGACAAAAACGACGACGAAATACCCAAATAAATTGAGGCATAAATTTGCTTAAATTTCGTGCTTTACGACCTGCACATACACACACTTACAAATGTGTAAATATATGGAAAGCCATGCTCACTGATTAACTAACAACTACAGGCGCATTTACAAATGATGTTGCGTAACCTTAACGAGCGCTGTCGGTCGCTTAACGGCGAGTGTTCATTGTGTCGACGACGGTGTTGATGATGTTGCTGACAACAACTGAACAGCTGGTCAACCGACAATAATGCTGGCACACGCTGAACGCTAGGCAAATGAATGCGTTAATAAATCAATGGAAATAAATCAATGATTTTCACAGTTGTTGTACTTATGAGTGTCGATACATATGTCATTTTGTACATTTTTTGTTGTTGCCGTTTATTCATTGTGTTGTTTGCAACTACTCAATTGTGTGCATTTACTTATATATTATAAATAACATGCATATGTATGTGTGTGTGTGCTCATGAATGTAGTTGCGTATGCCAACATGTTTACACCTAAAGTGTGACATGTCAATGACAGATAAGTGTGCAGCCTTTTGACTCTAATGAAAGGAAATGTTGTGCTGTTTGAATATATTTCCGGTCATTAAGGCTTTGAATAATAACTACTAGTGTACAATCCAGCCCTCTGCCACTACACACACGTGCACGTAGCTGTCGCATTTGCTGCATTTCATAAGTAAGTTATCGATCTGAGCGCACAAATAAATGCGGAATGACCGGCTCGTGGTATAAATCTTAATTTCCATCGATATGAAGGCGTTCACTTCAAATACTCGCATTGTGTGTGTCTGTAATGTTCATTAACCTTTGGCGAATCTGGTGCTTAAGCGCTGTGCCTTGCATACTCACAGGCGTAAAATATAGAGTAAATTGTTTGGAAATATTTCACTGCACAACTACAGTTAAGTTTGGGATCTGCGACCGGATATTTCGTAATCTAAAAACAACAGAGTTGCATAAAAATCGAAATCGTATGCAACATTTTATAACACTTCTATTAAGGAGTATAAGTTGTGAATTTTTAATAACTCGTGAAAATTCAAAGAAATACTTGTTAAGGGACTATACCACTGTGACTCTTTCAAAAAATCGATTTTTTCTGTTTTTTCGATAGCTGATATTTTCAAAAATATCCCATGAAATCCGTAAATTCGTATCTTGAATAGTTTCTGAATGGCAGCGTTCTGAAGAGCAGCCGCTCGCAGGAATTCCGCAGTTAATTGATCTACGATCTTTGTGATTCGTAGAAAATTGTCAATTTGGCATTGAAAAAACAAAAATTGTTTACCTAAAACACTAGTGTGTTTTTTTACAGCACTATGCCATCCTCTTAATTTATGATATTTTTCAAAAATCGTTTGTCATTGTATGGGAAATATCTGCAGTTTAATTAATCTTTTTAAATTTTTTAGTTTCAGCTACTCATTCGGCCGAAATCATGTCAGCAGTTGGGGAACTTTTTTTTTGGCATCTCCGAAGGCAGCACATAACTCAGTTATTTTTCAATATTAAAAAAAAAATATCTTAAAATATAACTGAAACTATGCTTTATTATGACCAAAGAATGGAGTACTTTCTTTCAGAAAATTCACGAAAATCGCCTAAGTTTTCATGGGTTACACTGGTACAGCCCTTTAATAAAGTGAGTAAGATGCATAGAGATTTCATTACAGGTTTGCAAAATAAGCAGTAAAGATCTTTTACAAAGATGAATATAATGTTGTACCACGGCGTAGTCACTTAAGGGAGTATTCTAGTCGAGCATGAGATATATGTTGATCGCATCAAAATTTGAATGTTCTAGACTAGACCAGACTTTAAAGATTTTAAGTTTCGTCTACATCTCAAGCCGTTCCAGCTGCCGCGACATTAAAAGTTTATAACTTTGGAAAATAAATTTAAAAAATTCTTTAGGTAGATATTTTTAAAATCTAAAGTATCGAATTATATTTTTTTTAGTTTCTGGACTAGCATACCCGCCTAAAGAAAAACTCAAAAAATAAATATGTTCGTGATTTTCATAATAAAAAATATTCAATATTTTTTGAAAATTCCATAATGTATAAACCAAAAGACAAAATACATGTAAAGGAACCAAATGAAAACATCTACTAATTTTCATTAGTATAAAGAGATATTAGCAATGAGAAGTAATAAAAATTCGTTTATGCGGAAAAAATTTCATTTCAAACTGATCAAAATAATTTCGCATATTGTCAACGCTAATTCCATTTTAAATATATATTTGACTAATGTCTATCGAAGTCAATATCGCGATTTGAACATAATCATACATAATCGCTAGCTTAAAAATTACATTCGCATGAGAGACGCCACGAAACAATTGACTACAGCATACGATTTGCAGCATTCAAGCAATTTCAACGCCTGAACATGCTCTAATTGTCAAAGCGGCACTACAAATATATTAAATAACGACATACTGACTCCGTCCATATATATAACTCACACGTTTCCAGTGAGTCGCAGCATGGTAGAACTCAAAATCTACGCTGTGTGCAGCTAAGCACATATGTGGCACGAAGTAGTGGCGGTGCAATCAATAAATACGCCTAAGACAGAATAAACGGAATTTGTTTAGCATACTTGAAGGCGCATAATGAGCATAAAGCCACACACAAACCAGCAAAACAACAGCAAAGACTGCGCACGAAAGTGAGAGTATGTGCGCTTGCATGTGTGTATGTTTGTCTGACATGTCCTCTGTAAATAGAACAGGTAGCACAGGTGCATCAAAAAGAAGGCAAAGAGAACTGCTGATAAAACGCGAACGAGCGAAATAGCAAACTGAATGAGAATGAGTGGAACAAACACGCCGCAAAATGTCAGATCTAAAAGAGAAAATCTCAGCATATTCAGGGCAAATAAATTACCAAACACAGGCGGGGCACCCATTGGCAAGGGAAACGGAGTCAAGAGGGCCAGCTGCCGGGGGGAAGGCAGAAAAGTGAATGACATCAGACCTACGGCAAGCAGCTGGCGAAAAATGAGAACAGCAACGTTAGCAGAGGCAAGTGCGGAGGCAGCATACATACACAGTAACAAACTGTGTATCTACATCGGCTCTCATGGACTAAGCTGAAAGGTGGGCAGGCAGGCGGTTGACGTTGGGCGGACAGGCACACATATCGGTGCGTCTTGCTCGGTTGTTGCAAAGCTACAAGCATGCTGCATAGTGTGACCGCAAATACATGCATACGCGTACATCATGCCAAAGCTGCGAGTGTGTATGAAGCGGCGTACGTGCCGCCTTTGGGTGTAGCAAGTGTGCACCGTTATGGTAGCTGAAACAATCTCATATTCATATTACTGGCGCAGAGGCTATCATTAACACGCTCGATACGTTGAGCCGCACGGCGCTGAAGGCACACATCGGTGAGTGCGTTGCACTGTGTGTCGCCTGCGGAGTGTCGGCGCTTGTGTGCGCCTCCGATTGCGGGTGCGCTGCTTTGTGTGTGTGTGTGTGTGCGCCTGAACGCATATCGATTTTTCGCTTATGTAACTTTATTTTTATACACATTATGTTTTTGTTATTAGGCATTTGTGTATCGCCCCACAACGGCTGCTGGATGTCAATGACGCGAGACGGCAACTAGCGCGTTCATTCACACGCTCGCCGCCAGTGCTGTGCTTTAAATTCGAGCGCCGCAGGGAAATTGATTGCAGAATTTGCCGTTTGCGGAGCCACCAATTGAGGAACGTTATTTTTAAACTCCCAACTTATTTTCAGCTTCAGCGCAATATGATATGCATGTCTCAGGTACATATAGATTTTTCACCAAAAAGCTAATTTTAATTTGCTCACACTTCCTCCTACTGCATGCGAAAGATAAGCGCGTGCAAGTGTCTGCTAGCAATGAGCTACAATTCTATTGCCATGCGGACTCATTAAGCTAATTGACAAATCAATATCCATTAGCTGAAATTGAATTTGAAAGTAATTTTCAATAGCCGAATTGCGCGCATAGAATTTGTTTTGAGCAAAAGCCACATTTGAAACTGAAAAGCTGCGACAACGTGCACCTCATAGGCTATGCTTCGAATTCTCCTTTACCTCATAACCGTTTTGGCTTTTTCTCGATAACCTGTTTTGCATCGAAATGCTTGCTTGCCGTTCGTTGAGCCGCTCGCGAGTGTGCTACAGCTGTCTAGAACCAAGTTGCCTCACCACAGCACACAGAAGCCGCATCACTTAAGCTAACCCTCAACATTCAGTGTGCTTGGCCCTGCTTCCACAAACACCGCAGCGGTTACTTTAAGCTACACAAAATGATGATTCTTGCAGTCACAACTGTACAGCTAATCGCTGAATTCGAACCTGAGTTCCTGCACCACGTGTTGGCCGCGCACTCGTAGCATCCGTCGGCGCGATTTCGCTCTTACAGCCTTATCTTATCTCTGCTTTGCTGATGTTGCTAATATTTGCTGCTGCCATATTGAATTTTTAATGAATTTTTATTTGCGGCAAATAAATTGACTTCCTCTCGGCAAAATTTGTTGCTTCATGTTTATCTCCAAAGCATATGACTTTGCAAGAGGCCGACATATGAACATGCATGCATACATAAGTAATAAAATATGTAAGGCATTTGCCTTCGAATGGTAGGTAGCGGTGTTATGTCATTTGGATTATGAGCCATACTGTTGAATAATTTAGAAACCAACAACACAGAATTTGCTCAGATATTTACTGGTGAACTCTGATTTCCAGTCGCATGTATGTTCGTATGCTTGTGCCCCACTTAAGTAAATGTTGCGATTTCGGTTAATATATTTGAAAACCTGCGCACATTAGTTACGAAGAAGTTAAAATTGAAATTTAAAGCCATTTTATTGAAATCCAAAAATTTTTAAATTAAATTGTGCTGAGAATTCAAAGAAGTAGCAAGTGAAAATAACGGATAATAAAATATGAAATAAACAGCTTTTTATGCTTTCTGGCATAGGAAAGTATTGCTGGTATAAAACGGTTAAAGAACTAAACGACTAATGAAATAAAAAGTCTGGAAATCTGGTGAATTTTCATACACATCTTTATTATTTAGTAATTAATCAGAGAGCTTTGCTATCGGTTACCACAAATTCTAAGCTACACAGCCTTATTTTACGAAGAAAGTTTACGTTATGGGGTTACATGGGTTTACTGGTTTCAAAAAATTTATTTTTTTTTAAGTTAATCCGAGTAATAATTTCAAAGATGTATCTTTGAAAATTCGATTATAACTAATTGAAAAATGTCGGGAAATTTTCACTGAAATTTTAATTTTTTTCTAAAAATGTCTGCCAAAAATCCAATTTTCAGTTGTTTTTCCTTGATCTATATTTTAAATTAAGATTTTATCTAAAACCCGTATTTTTTCATTGTTGATGATACTGTAAGAATTTATCCTGCCAACGCGGGCGCATCTTTAAGCAGACAACCAGGCAATGGAAATTCATCGACGGATCGTCTTTTAGTATTTTTTGTAACTTCGAATAACAAACAACACAATTTTTTCGATTATTACATCGTTCATTATAGAAATGCACCGGTTTGGTTGAAGAGAGAAGGGGTACAAAAGCAGCACTGACAATGGTATACAATGAATCGGTCAAACTACCTGAATTGTCCATCGTAATAATGTAATAATGCCTTAAATATTCTGATTAATTTATCAGAATGAATAATAAAGCGAAAAAATAAATCTTTAGTTTCAATGAGTTCTATTCCGGCACTTTTTTAGAGGAATGGCTAATTTCGTCCTCTAAAAGCATTGATTAATTGGTTCATCGCAACGATGTACTTCTTCTTACCAAAATAGCTTGCTGAATATAGTATATCATAACCAGCAACTTGAAATCAAGAAAGGTGAGAATTGGAGTAGCTTAAGTTCATTTCGACGCCTTACAAGATACTCTAATTTTACATCTTGAGGGAAACTTTGCGTGAAACTCTTCGATTGGTTTCTCGCCCTTTTACCCAATTCCGACAGACGATCTGCACGTCACAACTGTACCGACCCTCTATCAAGGTTTGCTGATTTCAACCGGTTGAAGTACAGTCATGCTAATCATTTTAGCACAGTTTAAATAAAAGTTTCCGCTTCAAGTTGCAGCAGTGTCAATATATTGAAATCTTGCATACGATATTCAGAATTCAGTATTATAAAATTTCTTATGTCATTTCATTATATAGAAAAATTCTTTGTTTTGCTATCAACATTCACAGAAGTGAATTCAAACGGATGCAACGAACAAAGCGAAAGTTAGCAGCAGAATCACGTACACATGTTTGTATGTATGTGGATGTCAGAGGGCACCTTGAAATGAGCGGTAGATGACTGTGAGAAGACATGGTTGAACAGTGGTTCGTCGTACTTGGAGAGAAGGCGGCCTTGTAGCATGCAAATGGCAAACACGCGCGTGTCAGTGTCACACACATACACGCACATGCACATTAACAAATCAAAATCCTATTTCCGGTCTGGAGAAATTCGCTTTTGCTTTGACTTTCGCCACAGCAGGCACTTAACTGCAGCTGGGATTTGTGATGTGGCAATGAAAAGAAGACGGAAATGACAAAAACTACAGATCGGCAAGCATGCCTACTACTTAAAAGAGGATTGTGTGCATAGCATGCGCGCCTATGAACATGACGCTTCCGACCGACAGCGCGCGGCGCCGCAAAAACTGTCAGAAAAAGCGCGGCAAAGTTAAAAAGCCAAGTTACAGCAGCCTCTTGAATGGCAGGCAACTACACGCACACCAACGCGCCCACACACATATATGCGCACACATACATGCGCACGCATGAAAGATATTGCTTTTGCCTGCCAACATTGTGCAAGGAAATATTAGGAAAGCAACGGCGAAATAAAAGTAAAACCATTTCTATAGCCGTCGTCAACGACAGCGACAGCGACAACGACAACGAAAATCGTTTTCCTTCCTATCACAAAGCATTCAAAAATAGATAAGCGCTTGTACGTGTGTGTGCATGTGAGTGGAAGAAATGTGCCGCGAATGACACGCGTATCTGAATTTAAATATTGAACAGCCAGGCTGCTGTTCAAGACAGCAAAAGGTTCAATAAAATGCTAGCAAGGCACAGGCAAGAACGCAAGCCATTACAGGATATGCGAGGTACATATGGCAGCGGTAGTTATGCAACCCTTAAATCCCAGTTTGCGAATCGTCTAATGCCGTGGCATTGACTGCCGCTCTGACAGCGCGTTGTTTAGCGCCTCCGCGCCCTGCTTGCTTCAGCAGCGTACACCGCGGCGTATGAGCAACTTGAGCGCGTGTGTTATGCGTCTATCAGCCACCAGATTTGCTTACACGTACATATATATAGGTATATTAGGCTCTATAGATACTTGCATTTGCATTGACATCTGTGCAAATGTTTACGATCGCTGCTACATATGTTTGATTGCCTCACGCGCGGAGTTCACAGTTCGCTTCGAATGCTTTTCGGCGTGAATTTAGTATGCGTGTCTGCAAATCACATTATCGTAAGAGTTTTAGTGTACTTTTAGCGTTATTTGCCTGTGAAATAACAGTGAAATTTGTGTGTCAACAAAAAGATACAAAATAAAATGAAATAACTGAAGTTTTCCTTTATAGTTTTTCAGCAGAATGCGACTTTTGTTGCTTTCATTTGCGCGCGCAGCGAAAAAAAGAATTTTGGAATCGAATTTGTAGCTAAAATTCCATAAACACTTTGGGCGCAAGTTTTAAAAATTTATTATATTTAAAAAATAGATTGCTATCCATGCTTTGAATTCTTTCTAAATTAAACTCATTCGCATGCGAAGTCAGTGTCGAAGCGTTTTTGTTTCACCAACAAAATTATTTGCAAAAAAAATTTAAATTTTGTGAAAGCGCTGTTTATGGGGTGTGAATGCGCCATTAAGCGCGTAAAATGAGCGCATATTAAAGATATGTTAATGAATTGCGCATTTAAGCTGCGAAATCGAATAAAAAATGCGAAACTCGGCGCAAACTGCAATAACAATAACAAAAGCTTAAGCATAAGGGAAATGGCCGAAGAGTTTGTCGAGCGAAATAAAGTGAAGTGTGCAAGCAAAGCGCTGACTTGTGCCGAACAGGCAAAATAATGCGAAAAGTTCAGTTAAACACACGCACACGGACGCAGCGCGGCAGAGCGTACGCAGTGCGCATGCGCTGCACACTAACGGCGAGTCATTAATTATTTATAGAAACAAATTATGAGCAATAATAAAACAATCATGACGAAACAGTTTGAAGACTCGCTTGCCAACTCGCTCTTCAAGCGGTTTTCGTGTGTGCGTGTGTGTATGCTGAAGTGAGTTTGTGCTTTTGCTGCATGGCGCGCTGACTTCTTAATGGCATTTGCCTTATTTGTGGCAAAAGCAACTTGTTTACGCGCTGAGTTTTTATGAAATTGGCACACTTTGCTAAGACAAGCGCGCGTTTGCCATGAAAGACTTACATAATTGCCATTTCATTGAGCGCTATGCGCATTGAAGGGTCTGGCGCAATTACTTTTAATTTGCGCACAAAAGTATGCAATAAAAGTATGTGAAGTACGTGCTTGGGCTGGTGGCTGGTGGCTGGTAAACAGCATTAATCGCATATTTATATTTTTATTTCTAAAAATTTTCACTATAAGTGATTTGGTTGCCGTTAGAATTAAAGGTGCAACAGTTAACGGTTGCATATGCCTAAGATAAAGAGAAGGACATAAGAAACGCAGAGAAAAAGTCACGGCTGAAAGCAAAACAACTCCGTAGAAACAGTTGTTGTGGCCACAAATGGCTGTCTCAGCAGCGAAGTGCCAAGCTTTCACTGGAAAGTAAATAAACTGCTGCAAACCAGCAGTAACGGCGCCGAAGTTTCGCTTGCCAAACTCCACAAAGCAGCCCTGCGCCGTGTCGTGCCGGCCTGGTGGCCACTCGGGCGTATAAGTAACGCGTATGTTGCACTTTGCTGTGCCGCGCTGAGCACTACACAAACAAATAAAACTGCCACTTTCGATGCACGCTTGCACGTTTATTGATATGCATGTGTGCGAGTGTGTGTGTCGCTTCGAAAATAACTTTAGTTGCGGCCACGGCTGAATGTTTCTGCCAGCGTTCTTCGCTCGCTGCCGCTATTATTACCGAAGCCTTTTTGTTGTTGTGTTAGTTTTTGCACTCTTTTTCTGGCTGTTGCTGCCACCGAAAAGCGCGCCATGCGGAAACTCAAATGAAATGTGCGGTTAGTGAACTGGGCGCAAAGGAAGCCGGAGCAAGGCAGGCGAATGCAAGCAAAAAACGCGCTGCAAATGTGGTTGCGGCAAAGTGAGTGTTTCCAGGAACGAGTCAGTAGTGAGTAGCGCTGGTGGAAATAGGTTGCGGCATGGCAGTAGCATAATGCCCACATAACGGTTCACGCCACCCTAGTTACAATGTTGTTATTTTCCAATTTGTACACTAAAATTTTCCTCATAAATGTGTTTGTATGTGTGTGCGTGTGGTGCGCTGCTTGCTTTGCTTCACCGCGTAGTCTTCACTTCTTGCTGGACTTTCTTGCGTTTTTTGTTGTATTTTAATTTTACACTTTGTGCGCATTTTTATGTGGTCGCGTTGCCGTTAGCTGAAAGCGAAGAGAAATTGCTTAAATGGCCGCGTGCACAAAAAGAAAAGAAGGCGTTCGTTTTTCTGTGTATGTGCGTCTGTGTGTGGCGTGATTTCACTAAGGAGCTGGCCGCGACGTTGTTGGGTAACGAGGGTAATGGGAAATGCTTATGCAAAGGGTTATGGACAGCTGGGCGTAACAGCAACTGGGCAACTGGCGAAAGGGATTTATAATCCCTTTTAAGTCTTATGTCGCAATAAGGAAACACAATATTTTTCGTCTGCTCATTCAATATGGAAATTGTGTTTGCGAAGGTGGAAATCTTTCGCTTCATAAGGCAAAAGGTTGAATATCAAAAGCGGCGTGAAGTGAGCAATGACTTAAAAGAAATATTTGCTGAGGTGATTGGTGAGGAAGAGTTATAATTTGGCGAATTGGAGAGGGTGTTGCTGATCATTTTGAAAGCTGATATGGCTGCTGTTTTGAGTGGCAAAATTTGAAATTATGCGACATTTTTTTTAAATTTCGAAAAATGTTTGAAGAGAAATACAAGTTTGTAGAATCAAAGTATAAATGTCGGAATCCTATCTATCGAATTTACAACTAAACTTTTGCTATTGTAATGACAAAAAATGTTCGCAAAAGATTTTTTAAAATACTAGCCAGTATATAGCCTTTGATCAAAATCCAGGTTTGTTCCGCTTGCGCAGAACCTATATCCTTAAAATTAAGTTTAAGTAAACAAATAAAAATATTTCCACTTCTAACTCCCTGATGACATAGTGTTCATGGTTTCGGGGATGTTTCCTTCCACAATCAATGAGACTATGGAAAGTGTCCTATAAAGGTTACAGCTATAGTCGTGGACAACGAATTGGGTGTAAACTCTTTTAAAGCGGAACTGATGCTTCCATAAACAAACAAAATAATTGGTAATACTGGTGCTAGTACTAGTGGGCCACCACAAACTCATTGAAGAAACAATTTGATATCAGGAAACAAAGTGGAGTATAGAGAGCAGCATGTGTCGAGATGCCGAGACTATTTAGTCATGTTGGACCAAGGTGCTTAATAGGCTCCGGCATTAACTGCCCATACGTGAGTTGGCTCGGAAAGTAGCAGCAAGTCCTGCCATCAAAATAGGAATTAGCAAGTTGGAACCGGATAAAATAAGGACATATCGCCATCTTGAAACTGCTGTACTTAAGTAAATCAGACTATATTCTCTAGACGTGAATGGAGAAGTGAAAAACTAAGCCAACATCTGCCAAGCGGAAGTAATAGATATAGAGAAAGGCTGGCGAGTTATATTGAATCCGTAGATATTCAATAGGATACAAAAAAACAAACATATAAACGGATAGCCTGGCGGTATTTCTGGCATCGCCGGCGACAAGGACTAATTCCAGTGTAGTACATAATTAGAGAAAGGCTTTAAGCTCACTGGCAAGTAAAACTGACTTGTGCATAATTTGAGTTGGTCATGGGAACATTTTTACGGCAACTGAAAGACAAACGACTTGGCAAAGCTAGGAGCCTCTATAGACGAATTCCAAGTGGAGTTAATGCTCTGATCGCTGGGAATGATCTTAATAGAGCTTTATATATATTTTGAAAAAATTGCTCAGAGCACATGAAAATCACTAACAAACTGTAAAATAACAAAGAAGATATGGCTCAAGTATCACTAAAATAGAATCAGGGACTGTCCAAGAAATAGTACAAACAGACTTACAGCCACCTGAACGCGGTTGTGGCCTTTAGGAGAGCATGTGCTACATGTGGGTCCGCCTTATAACAATAATTTCCGCAGCTGCAGGCTGGAAGGGAGTACGGAAACTGTCTGCCATCTTCTCTGTGAATTCCCAGCTCGAACACAAACCCGATACAAACTACTTGGAACCCCTCAAGAGCCAAACTTTGAATGGCTATTCACAAAGACATAATGGGCATGAATATATCCATTGAGACCCCCAAATGGTTTGAGCACTACGAAGAGATGGTATAGCAAGATTACAAAGTCCCACAATAGTGCTTCAAAACAGCGCATTCAGCGCCACTTGAGCCAATGAGAGTAGCACTCCAATCTACCTCCTTGGTAATATAATTCATATGGCTTGCTTTATATCCTAACAGCACGTAAATTCAATTAAAGCTTTAATAATCTCCATTACATAAACAATTTTTAATCTTTAAAATATGCAAATATATTTATTTTTCCAAGAAAATTCAAATTAAAATCCCAATCAGTCTCGGTGATTTATTTCGCATCACTTACAACACATGCTGACTCTGCCGAAATCAAGAACATATTTTATTAGCTTCATTAGAAGAATGCTTAAATAGGTTTATAAAGTTAAATTTAATGACAATCTCAGCAGAATACTGTGGTCAGCATTTTTCGCTTGCTTTCATCAATATGTGTGTATGTATGCATTTAAGTGTGTGTATGTGGTGATAAAGAAAGAATGCATAAATTCATTCGTCTGCACCTGCAACTAAACCGATTTCTACTTGCTTATATAAGATATTTTCTAAAGTGTTGGCCAACACATGCGCACATACGCACACACATATAGTACATACATGTTGCTTAGAAAAGGCGATTTATTTTGCTCGCTTGCTTCGAAATGCCAAAAGTAAACGAAATTTTCACAAAATTTGATTTTAAGGGCAACACAATGGCAATTGCTGACGCTGGCAGCCGACTGCCGACTGCCGAAAATTGTGTGTAGTCGTGCCATTATGATGATCGTTTGGAAGCATATCATGCGCACATTGTCTGGATCATCGCCATAGTTGCTGCTAATAATCAATGGCTGGCAAACAAACGTAATCGGCATGTGTGTGTGTGTATTTGTGTGTATGTGTATAGCAGCCAGAAACAATACGCCTTTGTTTCGTACTTTTATCGCATCTCTGGCCTTAGCCAACAGTTCCTGTTGCATGCGCTTGAGCGCCTGAAAGTGTGCTTGTATTTTGTGTTTGCCATTGTTTGCCTGCATTGCTTTTGCGTTTAAGTGGTTTCTCACAAACATCGGCATCGATATCACCAGTTAGCTATTTGCAAGAGAATTCATTGCAATAATCATTCTGAAAGATATCTGCAGTAATTCGGACGATGGAGGCAATTACTCGATTCGCTACTTAAGGCTGTTTGTGTCAATGTGCTCTCTTCTGTACGTGCGTTTGTGTGGCCAAAGCTTAAAAACTGCCATGGAAGAGTAAATTGTGTTCAATAATAATTTTGCATACGCAAGTTGTTGTTAACAGAACCAACAGCAATACTCGCTTCAGAATACAAAGCTTTTGCATAATTCTTGGCGTTGATGTTTGAGTTTCTGATTTTTGTGAATTTGTGTATATACAAGTATCGCTATAGCTATAGTTGTATGTAAATATATACATGGCTCTAAATCAGAACATTTATTGTCAGTTATTTAACCTGTTATTAGAAATACTGGCTTAAATGATATAAACGTTTGTTGAAGTGTTTGTGTGCGCCGTTGCATTCACAACTTTTTAATAAAATTGGCAGTTAGTGGGAGATATTAAATTTTGTAAGTGGTCTACTTGATTTTAAAGCTCGGCTTATTGCCTTTTAAAAATTATACACAAAAAGCGCACAGGCAATATTACATAACTTATTGGTTCAGAATGGCTTCTGACAAAAGTAAAATTCTGATTTTATACAAATAAGAATTAAACTGCTGCTGCCGAAACGAATTGCTATTATAACAGTTTTATTCTGCTAACAAATATTGAAATATATATCCAAGGACATTCATGAACTGCGAATAGTTTTTGAATAAAAACTCGTATCAGTCGATATCGGACGTAAAAAAGTGTCCAAATAATTGTTAATTTGATTACAACCTAAACAGTTATGAAAAGTTTCATCCGAATATATTCAATGGTGCTTGATTTTTATACTAAAAATTGTAAGAATTATACGGACTTTAAAACCGAGATTCATTTCTATTCTATTCATTTGGAGATATAAGATCCCAGTGGCATCACTACCGTGTTTGGGAGGCATCCGCCTGCAACCGGCAGATATACTGAAATATCTACGGCTCATTCTGAGTAGGAAGCTTTCATAGTAGAATAATATCAAATAGAGTACAAAAGAGGCATCGATTTCCTTGTACTTCTGTAGAGGAGACATTAGCAAAAGGAGGGTTCTCCGACTCTACAACACCATAAGCCCATAATGTTCTATGGAGGCATTATGTAGTGGAGGGCTCTAGAACAGACCACACTTGCAAAGAAACTCGAGAGCGTGGATCTTAGTATATAAGATTCACTCCAACCATGACACTTAACGTCATCCTACACATATTGCCCGTAAACACCGCCGGAAGGTCTACAGCTTCGAAAGTTGCCTTAAGGAGCTATACATGTGTGACGTATGAAAAATTAGGCGATTTTCGTGAATTTTTTTAAGAGAAAGTAGGCGATTAAATATTTCAAACTTATTTGAACGTAATAAGGTATATTTTCAGCTATATTTTAAGTTTTTTTTTTAACAAAAATGTTGAAAAATAACGGAGTTATGGGCTGTCTTCGGAGGTGCCATAAAAAAAAGTTCCCCAACTGCTGGCATGATTCCTGCCGAGTGAGTAGCTAAAACAAAAAAATTTAAAAAGATTAATTAAGCTGAAGATATTTCATATACAATGATTTACACTATGGCCTCTTAAGATTCAGAGAGTCTGGGTTCCTAAAAGAACACGTGTCTGAACACTCGGAAATTCTCACTCACTTTGACTCAATACCGCTCCACTTGGATTACGGAGTCATTAAACCAAACTCTGGCGGCTCCTTCTCTACCTACATACCCGCGAGGAAGGTGTGGGTAGGAAGAAGCCACTGAAGGAGAGGGTGAGTGAGCCAAGCTTGGGGGGAAGATTGGCAGAGGGGTCCACTGTCAGGAGCTCTCAATCAACTCCAGTTTTACCTTCCCGACTATTGCAGGGCCTTCCAGGCCGAGGTTGTAGCCATTAAGGTAGCAGTAAATTTACTGCTGCGAAATGCGGCCTCCTTCAGAGAAATTGCCATCCACTCAGATAGCAGAGCGACGATACTAGCTTTGAACTCATTAAAAGTGTCTTCAAGTGTTTTTGTGATAAGACTAGTAAGAGTGCTAAGCCATAGCGGAATCGCAGGAAACTATAAAACTGCTGAGCTAGCAAGGAAAGGCACCCTAAGACCACTATCGGTAGGAACTGATACTACCAAATAGCTGAGCTTCGCGGAAACTTGATCAACAACAATATCGGTACATGCGCTGTCGTAAAAACCTTTTGGCCTCAGTAAGACTAGCCTCTCCCTGGTTTTGGGGCTTTGCCCTGTTGTCGTCCATGCAGAAAGGCTGAGAATACTACCGGACGAAATCTGCAGTAGCTGTATGGAAGAAGATGAGGTGAAAACAGCTCAATAAACGAGCTTTAAATCTTTTCCATATTATGAATAGTTTGTTATATTTTTTTTAAGAAAATTTTGGACTGGTACTCTTTTACGGTTCTTTCCTCGTTTGGGTGTCGTTATTTGGGCTAGACAATAATTTTGGGAGACTTCAGGGTCTCTAGACATCTCCTGTAGTACGTGGCAACATATTTTGGTTGATGTTTTGTGTTGCGAAGCGACTTAAGATTTGCAGCAAGATATCTGATCACCAAAGAAAATCAATCATGGAAGAGCGTTTACCCACACTATGAACCCAGGAATATTTGAAGTCACCTAGCGTTTGGCAATCGCTTGGTATACGGTGGATGAAATAAAAAAGCTCAAGATTTTGGAATCTATTGACAACTTGAACTTAGTTATTTTGGCACTGGGGGGGCCTTCATATAAGCACTACCGGCCTTCAGGTTTGTTAATTAAACCATTAATGCAACAGCTGCTTCTACTAAGTATATTGAAGCAATATACTTAATTGTGCTCGCAAATATTTTCACAGAAATCGAGGAAAGCAGCAAGTAAGTATTTAACTTTTTTTAAATTAATGACCTAAAAATTGAAGAATAACAATCACTTTCTCACTTAAAAATTTTACGCTCCAAAACAAAGAAACAAAGCGAATTGATTGCGAGCAGCGGCAAGGACCTACACCAAGGAGTGTAAAATAATTTTATTGCTTTTGTCATTATTACATTTTCGAAGCGGAGCGGCGCGGCAGCGAAATGGCGCTTCGGGTAAATGCCAAGAATCTCTCAATTGCCATGCCATCTTGTTGTTTATTTGCGCGCTTCAGTTTCTTGTTTTAGATTTTTACCATTTGCCTCGCTATTGTTGTTGTTGGTGTGTTGCTGTTGCTGCTTTCTTAAGTGTTTTTATTGTTCGCCCTGGAGCGGCGAAAATTTGATTGCACATCAAGCGTTGGGGAGGAAACTGTCAAAAGGAGCAGTGCGCAAGCGGCGCAGGACCACACCGCAGCGCCAACACAACGAAAAGGACCCAAGTCAAATTCAAATTAATGGCGGAAAAAACAAAAAGCAAAAAGAAAAAGAACAAGAACATAAGAAAAACAGCAGAAAACAACAAAAAATTAACCAAAAAGGAACAAGTCTGGAAGGGCGGCAAAGAGGGGAAGAAGCAGCGGCAGCAATAAACAAGCGAACTAACAGCAAATTGCAGTACAAGCAAATAAAACTGTAAACAAAACAAAACGCACAAATAAGCGAAAATATGAAAAGCGGCAGCTAAAAGCACAATTTCATGAAAAAATAACGAAAATCAACGAAATTGGTATTATTACATTAAAGGGATAATATTTTAAATATTTTCACATTTTCATTGCTCCTTCACCTTGTCTTCGCTGGCTCCTTTTTGCTGGCCACTTGTGAGGGATAATGCGCATTTATGCTCTTGTTGTTGCTGTTGCTATTATCTTGTTTTGTGTCGCTTTCGTTCTGCTGTAATTCACGCTTTGGCAAAATGGTTTATGAAGGCGAATTTAGTGAAGCCGTTGAAGATGCTCAATCTGACGTTCGCATATTGAAATATTTTCTGCTTAAACTTTGTTAAGACACACGACGTACAAGCAACAACAACACTTGAGGAACATCATAAAAAAGCAGCAACAACAATTGCGCAGAAAGAGCTTATAATCGCTTTGAATGATGAAAGCGGACACCGGCGAATAACAAAAAGTCTACAACAGCAGCAACAACAAGTCAACAACAGCCACAACAAAAGGCGCTAGTTGGAGCGGCAGCAGCAGCGACGACAATTGCCGCAAAAGGGTATTTCGCTTATCACTGACACACCATCAACGTGCGCCGCTGCCGAGAATTGAAATATAAGAAACTCGGCAATTCGCGTGATAAAGGTGGAAGGAAAATTTAATTTCTCAAGATGGAAAAGAATGTGCCTGACAGCGGTTATCGCTTGGGATCGCAATGGAGCGGTGCGTCGCCTCAGCGCCGTAAGCGCTTGTCAAGTAGGCGCGCCCCGAGGCATCAACGGCATCAACAGCAGCGACAAGAAGCAACAGGGCGCAAGTACGCTGACTTCTCAGGGAAATGCTGCTTCACATGACAAGTGAAGTGACATGCAGTTCGGCGTTGGCAACTCTGGATTACTTTTTGCTTGAGCGCGTGGTTGAGGTGGCGGTACCTCACAAACAGACTTTGTGGATTTCAACTTATTCTACTTAAGATTTAAATAATTCGTGCGCTGTCTGGTTGAATCGAACTCTTTAAACATACAGGATACAATAATGCTTGATGACTTCCTGTCCCGTGAGAATGAGAAACGTGCAAGCTTCCGAGTGTTTGTTTAATACGGAACTACCTCGAAAGCCCTCAACCTCTTTGTCTGAAATTTGTAATAGTTTAAAAAGCATTAACCCAGCCACTTTCTGTGCTTTTCTTGAGTAAATTCCAGCAATTTATGACTCCATACAGTGTGTGCCAAATTTAGACCAGCATTCCATTGCAAGACTGATAGCCCAAGAGCTTTAAGCGAAAATCGCACGCTTTACAACATTTTTCATCCATAAATGCTATACCTCAACGAGATATTATGCCTCAAAGCTATTCTCCTCATTTCCTCAACGTCAGCCCCACTTAAGGGTCATAATCGCTTCCACAAATACAATTTGGCAGAATCTACAATTTTCAAATTGAATTTATTAGTGACCAGCTAAGTGCGATGGAACGGCGCCCACACGAACTAACAGTATATTTGTGTGAATTATGCTCCTGAGCTGCTGCGCCATAAACCGGAAGTTGGCACTGACGAAACCATTTGCCGTCTTAGAATTCCTCTTAGCGCCACATTGTGGCTCTATTCATATCTTCCACCTTTCTCAGCACCTTCTTACCATTTATTGACATTTGACTGCTGCCATTTCAACAATATAACAACAACAACTGTGGCGAATGCAGGTAAATCATCGCTACTTGTTGGTTATTGGCCTCGCTGCCAAACGACGGCTGCATTGCATTGCTGACGCAACTAAATGTTTGTGTGAGTGTGTGTGTGTGTGCGTTTATAAAAGTATGTGCCTACTTGCAACAGCCACGTAAATTTCCTGCCACAAAACAAACAGTCACGCTGGCGCACACAAATGGCACCACTTCCGCCATCAATCGCCATTTGCAATTCAATACGCTAGTCGTAGGGGCTTCGTGTGCGCGCACAGTGCACGTGTGTAGCGGTAATAATGTTTGGAGTGGTTTGACGCAAGCTTTTGCCGCAGACGGAAATCACTTTTCCAACGCGTCCCGGTTGCCGCGCCAGCACGGAAATGGCATTCAAGTGGCTGTTAGCGGCAACAATGACGGTGGCCGCAGTGAGTAGTGTAGTTTGCCGCGCCAGCGTTTTCTTCGCGCACTCACTCCTGGCTCGGTGGCAATTCCTACGTCTTCTGCTGCCAGTTTTATTTGTTTATCTGCGGTAAATATTGAGATTTATATGCGCTGGCGATGATGAATTGCATTGGCAAACGGACAAACTGTATCTGAATCGCAGCGCAGAAGGCGCGCAGAATAGAAGACGTCGGCGGGTGGTCAGCTGGAAGACAAACGTGCGCTGCCGCTGGCTCTGGTAACAGTTGTGGCGCGCAGGTCGTTATTCATCGTCGCGACCAGTTCAATTTCCAATATAAACAATGGTTGTTTGCGGCGCTGCAAAGCGGAATGAAAATCAATTCTGTGCGGACACAAAAACGTTCAGTAAATTATAGTTTTGTGTTCTACTCGAGTAGCATTCAACTGCGGCGGCAAAAATCACAATAAAAGTGGCAGCAATAAATTTCGACTGCAAGCTCAGGTATGAATTTAGGAGCAATTTGAAGTAGCCTGTAAAAATTAGGCCAAAACAATGAGACGATTTTCTGGATGTACAAAAAGTAAGAAATATTTGTATAAGTGATGGTGACCGATATCTGGTTTGCTAACAAAATTTCGAAGATTTAATTGATGAAGGAAAATAAATAAAATGAACGAACGTTATCTCCGAGCACTTAGAGAGTCGGGACAAACATTTTCGCGCGACGTGTTTCTGTGAGTGGTGCAAGACGAAAATGTAGTGTTCGTTAGAGCAGAAATACGCCGTTAAATTCTATGTGAAACTCGTTAAATCTGCGACAAAGACGTTTGAAATGATCAAGTAGTCTTACCCAGATGTTGCTTTAGCAAGAAGTTGTGTATTTCGGTGGCACCAGGCCTTTTTGGAGAACCGGTCGCTAATGAAGGCGGTCGTAGGAAGGCGCAAATTCAATGTGAAAGTGATGCTCATTGCTTTTTTTGAAATCAAAGGCATCGTCCACCATGAATTTGTTTCTCTGGACAAACCGTCGACGGCAAATTTTACGTGGAAGTCCTCAAGAGACTCAAACGAAGAGTTAATCGGGTCCGAAAAGACATCGCAGCCAAGGCCGGCATCCCAAATCCTCCGCAGCCACCCTACAGCAAATATTTGCCCCACCCCTCTTTGTTTCTTTCCTTGCCAGAAAAGGCCGATGAAAAGCAAACATTTTGAGACGACAGAGGAGATCCAAGCATCGCGTACTTCGGCTCTCAAGTCTATTTCGGAGCATGCCTTCAGTGACGCCTTCAATGCTTAGAAATCGCGCTGGCAGCGCTGCATCGGCGCAGAAGGAGCCTAATTTGAAAGTTTTAAAAAAATTGTAAAGGTTGGTTCAATACATTTTTTAAATCGACTCAGTCCTATTATATTATTTTCCGGACAAACCATCTATCATTCACGAATATGTGGGTATGAGAAAGGTTTGATTATTCGGAGCACTGTTTGGAAATGCTCAAGCGTAATAAACCCAAGTTTTTGCATCCATATTCAGCAATGAATGAAACAAGGCTCTTTTATTTCACTCTGAAGTCCACTGGACAATCATTCGAGTAAACCTCACACGTTTGCCAGTGAAAAACGAAACAGTCGGGTGGCCAGGTTATTTTTCGCATGGAATAGTTTATGTTGACTACCTTGAGAAAGGAAGGACAAACAGTAGCGACTATTACTTACCATTACTCGTATTAGACGATTTGAAGTACGTAATCGCTGAAAAATGGTCGCATTTGAAAAAAAAGGAAGTAGGAAAAAATCCGTAAATTGGGCTTCAAAATGCTTCCGATACACCGTTTTTTCCAGTTCTGGCATCAAGCGACTATTTTCTGGAGACACAGATCTCAAAAGAATATTCGCTGTGAAGAAATTTTCGTCAAATGAAGAGGTGATCAACAAGACTGAAGTCTATTTTAAAGCACAAGTCATATTGTACTACAAAAATGGTATCGAAAAGTTAGAGAGCCGCAACAGTCTTGTAACACCCTTAAAAGAACTATTTTGAATAAAAAAATTGTCTTCAAAAATGTGTTTTACTATGAGATCCTTTTCAGTTGACCAATTGCTTGTAGAGCTTGACCATAAATGGCAAACAAGTGGCCCGAAAGAAGAAATTTTGGATTCTTTTACTCAACCCTCATCTAATCTCATTTATACATATTTAAACATTTAATATCTTTATTTGAGTCAACGAAGAAAAAAACCTCTTCTGAAATTTTTACCTTGGAAAGATACCACATTTATCCAGAAGTAGAAATATCAGCAAAGTTATAATTGAAATTTTATTTCAATATTGATGTTTCAACAATCAACATACTGAGATCCTTTTGCCATTCAGGCGTATATCACATGAGTAGCCATTTCTTGCAAAAAGAGTTTTAACAGATATTTCTTAGCATTATTTTTATATTATTTCCAGGGATGTATTGCGAAATGGTTAAAATGTTCGTCTAAATCTGCAGCATACATTTCCAAGCAATAAATAAAATCTGCTGCTGCAACCAGAACACTATAAAAGGATATATATTTCACAATTGGGCCACCATCTGCCGCACTTTGCACATGGCGAAGTCTTAAAGCTGCTTTTTAAGCACACACACACACATACACAAACAGAGACCACTCTAGCAGAGGTCGCTGGCTGGATGCCTTCAAAGAGCATCGAGTTCATAGAAAATGTGCGAGCATAAGAGCTTTCAACCCTCGCCAGCGCGAGCATCACGTCTCGTACAATACAAACTTAAGCTCGAGCGAGCAAAATAAAAATCACGAAATATGGCAAACAATCAATTTTTGTTTACCCCGCAGGCGGTCAATAATACTAGCACGCTGGGCAGCCCGTTTATGGACCGCCGGCCGCAGCAGCAGTGTGATGACCATCGATTTGCTCGCAGCGCTGACACTGATGAAAGGAGTAAACAACGCCGAGCAACACCAACATCAAATTGAGGCCAATGGAGCAGCAGCGATAACTTAGCACGGCGCCACAAAGAGGCGAGTGGACGCTGTGCTGGGCGGTGGGGTGTGCAGGGGGTGATATTGCTTCGCACGCGCGTTGATTTTACGCCATAAGCTCAAGTCAAATATACAAACAGTAACGAGTGAATGATTATTTTGTGCAAGTGGTTTCTTCTCTAGAATATTTACCGTACATGGTTGTAATCCGGCACTGATCCAGCCTGCGAGCTGCAAACCGGGCGCGCGCTGTATTGAACCGGGGGTTCATGGGTGGAGCAAGCGAGCAGTGGTACGCTTCTGGCAGTACGTGCACCAGCAGCGGTACCAGAGTATTACGCAAGCTGTACAAATGGCAGCAGCCGTTAATGAGAGAGACGCTGTTGTTGCAGCATCAGCATGTACAATAAGGTGAGTGCGCTTATATACACACACACACGAGTGCCTCCACTCATTGCATGTATTAAATGCGGTTGAGGAAACTGTTGTTGTTGGATGTCGATTTGTGATTTTATTGTAATCGCAATATCATTTGTGAGGAGTCAATCGACGCATACTAACAAAGCAAAGGCAATCATTTCGCAAAAAGCTTATTTGGCCTGAAATGAGCTAATGCATACAAAAATACCCTTGCGCCACTTTGTCTGTGACATCATTCTTTTATGATTTTAAACTTGATTTCTTTCCGTGCCAATCGAGTTGTGCGTGCGTGCAGCGAAGCCTCTGCCGGCGATGTGGACCCTCGAGGAAAGAGTACCTGTCAAGTTTGCTAATTTGTTTGAATTCGCTTTCGTTTCGGTGAAGGTGTTGAGGGAACTGGAGAGAAAAAACGCTTTGAGAAGAAGAAAAGCTTGAAAAGGTCAGCAGTAAGCTTGAAGCGTGTGCTTCAGCATCTTTCGAAATGTGTTCAAAATCTTCTTGAGCTTTTGTAAAAGCCTTACGCCATAACTTAGAATAAGACTATATGGAAATAGAGTTTTACTAGAATCAGGTAAACATAAGGATGATAATATGTCATTAAGTTGCGAGATCATAAAGCGATTTAGGGCTCTGGCAGTATTGAACCGTATAATCATATAAAGTAAAGCGCTAAACAAAGTTCATCAGAAAACATAAATTATTTACTAGCTTCAAGTGAACTCTCAATCTAGAAGAGTGGTAGTCGTAGGCTTCTAAAAAGCATCTAATTCCTTTTCACGCCATTCAAACATACCAGTGCCGTTTTGGCTTCGATATTTTCCTGCTCGCTCACATAATTCCATTCCACATAGGTTCTCATTTCTTTCTCAGAATTATTAGTTGAGTATGTCAGCTTTCTCGCCAGGCTTTTAACGCATATTTACACACTCAGCAGCTGCATAGAGCTGAGCATGCAATATGTTGTCGATGCAGTTCATTATTTCTGCATTCCAAGCACCACCTTGGACGTTGTGCATTCGATGCATTCGACACTTGAACTCAATTCACGCAAAAAGCACAATCGAATGTGTTTGCACTATATGAGCAGCAGGATTATTGCCATCGGTGCCTGCCATCCTTTGTTATTGCGCTCCTTCGTGCACTTGCTCACGTAAGTATATGGAACGCTGTGGCCTTTGTGCAACTGTTTGGATTAAAGTAGGGCCATGCGATGGATTACAGCTACGACATTGCTATTGTTCGATGAAGAGTATGCTAAGCTAAAAGCAATCTGGTATTTATATGTGTGTGTGTGTGTGGCCTTCAAATGTTGACTCATAGTGACATTTCACCGGCAGAAATCAGCAGGGAGTGAAGCAAAGAAAAAGTGAAAAGTCAAACTCTTAGATCTTCGTATAAAGTTAGATGCTGGCATCTACTTTGAGCAATGCAGCAAATTTTAACGAAAAATCATTCAGCCAAATATTTGCTTTTAAAGCCATCCAATGATGTGAGAGTGTTTGACTCCACATTTCGTGCACAGCCAGCTCCCAGCACACAATTGATTTTTATTGTTTATGCCAAGGCTTATGCGCTTTCCAAGGACATCACTTTGGTCGGCTCATTTGGTGCTCATAATCAGGAAAAAATAATGTCTTTATATACACCAGTCAACTTTCACGCTGAGCGTAGCCGTATGGATCCGGTAACCGCCTTTTTAAGAGCAAAATTTCTTTGAGCTTTCATGCTGATACGCACGAAAATTATTGCTGCTGTGAAAGCTGGAAAACTTATTCAATCCTTCAATGCGTGTACTGGATTCGTTCTGCCAAAGTCATCGCCTGTCATTTGCGCTCAATGATCCAGAAAGCGCCTAAATTTAAAGTTTGATAAATTTAAAAAATTTTGTTAAGAAAATTCGAGCAATATTTCTATA
Organism: Bactrocera neohumeralis; assembly: GCF_024586455.1. Lineage (NCBI taxonomy): Eukaryota > Metazoa > Arthropoda > Insecta > Diptera > Tephritidae > Bactrocera > Bactrocera neohumeralis. The sequence continues at coordinate 2,605,079 of NC_065920.1, read as the reverse complement.
CAAAAGTTATATGCACATATAGCGGAAATAAAGAATATTAGCGTAGTCATGCATCTAAAGTGAAAAAAGTCATAATAATTCCTTACTGCCGTTTTTGTCCCACCGTGCAACGCCAAGGGCCGATTAGTTGGCAGGCCTTCCTTAAAGCCGTTCCTCTATCAACAACGGCATTATTAAATTTGACAGCTTATCCTGCCTTCGCTTTACATTTGCGCTGCGCATTTGCTTACTTATCATTTTTCTTTTCATTATGCTCGGCTTAGTAACTTTTGCGGCTGCCACAGTGTGAGCGTTCGCTGACGCCTCGGCGCGTAGTTTGTTTTTGCCGTCATCGCTTGTAAGTTCACTCAATACTTTTATGCTTGCCGAAATTTATAATTACGCTTAAATATTTTAGTATACACCAGAGCAGTGGCCTGCGCTCAGCCACGCTGGACCATACTGCGGCACATTTTTATCCCAAAGCATTTTCCCATTTTCCCGTTAGTTCGTTTGTTTGCTTGTGCGCGGCGTGGCCTAGTTTCGTTCAACTGATGGTCCAACTAGTAACTGGCGTGTTGTTTGTTGTCATGTTGTTGTTGCTGTTTTCGCTACTTTTTCACAAACACTTCAGACGATGGAGCGAGCACTGGCGTGGGTGTGGTTGTGCTCACCGTTCGAATGCCTGTTCGCCATGGTTACTTGGTTGCGAGCTCCGTTGTGTTGTTATTGTTGAGTGAGTTCTTCGAAATTGGAGCTGCTGCTGCTGCCGTCGTTGCCAAGGCATCACTCTCGTCTACGCCGCCGTGAGATCAGTCACTGCCGCCAACCGCTGCTTTGTGCTGCTCCCCGCGCGCTGGTTTGCCTTTGAATAATTGTTTGGCATTTTGAATAATTTAATTTTGTGACTGTTCTTAAGTGCAGCGAAATGAAATTGTAAATGGGATTTGCTACAGCTAGATCTAGAGCGCACATGCACACACAAACGCCAGGCGCCCAGTCGCAAAGTCGCCGAGCAGCTCGGTCGATCAATTACACGACGCATACAAATGGAGACATATATATATATATATATATATATACATATATTTATTTAACGTAATATACGTGGTATATATACATTATTGCAAGCATTTCCTAAGGTTAAGCAACACACACCCACTTACGCACACCGTAGAGCACAAAAACGGGCTTGGCAATTTCACTGCGTCGTGGCCATCCGCTGGGGGTGTTTAAAGCTCCGCGTGGAACGCTTAAAGTTGAGCTGCTAAGATGAAAAGATTTACGAAATTAAATATTACGGATATTCGCTCATTGCTTTTAGGCGTCTAGCTGTCACTTTCGCTTTACGTCACAGCACTTTGCATGGTTAGAGACGCGGCCGCTGCTGGTTGCCGTTGTTGTTGCTGCTGCTTTTGGTCAAAACGAATTTTCTAAATTGAAATCGAGTCCGGAAGTTTTGAAATTTTTCACTTTCTCCTGCCTCACACGCGGACACATGCTTCTCTGATTCGCTGCCACTGTCTGCCGTCTTATCTCGCGCATTCATGGTTTATTGTGCTTAGCATGTCATTGCATCTTTAGGTGAATATATCGCCGAAGTTTTGCGGAATTGTTACGGAAGTTTCAAATTTTCTTAATTTAAGTAAGCGAATTTCTGAGAAGCGGTATTTAAGCGTAAGAGCAACGCGAGTAACGTAGTTTTGCTTTCAGTTCGCTGCGGATTTCTACAAATTTAGTAACTAAAGTTATTAAAGTGGAACTGTTTTTTCATTGAGTTAATTTATTGTTGTATAATTACAATATAATTAAAAAATATTTAGTAATAAATTTTGTAAAAGTTATTTGTGTTCTTACTCACCTCTAAGTCCGAAAAAAACGTGGAAGAGCTCTCAGAAGTTAAGGAGTCGAAAGTCGGCTATCTTTCAACTTGGCCTTACTTTAAGACACCTTCTGTTCTAGAAGTCAACATATGATTGATTTGCGTTTGTTTCAAAATAAGCCTCGGTCTCAGCGACTATCTCTTCATTTTAGCCCGGAATGCGCCATGCCAAGTTGCTAATGGTGGATTACAACCTCGGCAGGTATAAATATGTAATCCACCTCCCTAGGGAGAAACTCACACCACTTGTCGCATTCTCCACTGGCCACTGCAAGCTGAAGAATTATTTATATAAAACGGATTAAGCTTCTAGTGCAAATTGCCGGTTCTGCGGCAGCGAAGCAATAAAGACCCTTGGATCCATTTTTCCATAAAGAGATCACATCGTCGCACTAGCACCTAGCAGTATATTGCAATTTTTTAATATGTTGAAACTAGATGGATCGTTGTGGCTCAGGAAAAAGCACAGTAGACCTAAAGTGACGGTGCAATTCACATCTATTTATCTAAGCCAAATTTATTTCAGCAAATAATCCGTTCAGGCTTGGTAATAGAAAAAAGACGATGGTGGTCAGATACAGAGGATATGTTTGAAATGTGTCCAAACATCAAAAGAGCGCATTATTTATTTAATATTTTTATTTAAAAGAAATAAATTGATCAAATAGAGTGAAAATAAGAATGCCACGCAAGCCATCAATGAAATTTGTGAAGTTTGCGGAGACGATGCTGTATCACTTCGTGTAGCACAACAATAGTTCGCTCGCTCTTGTTCTGGAATTTTCGATGTGAAAAATGCACCTCGCTCTGGACCTATCAACGAAAAAGTCCATGAAATTATGGAAAAGATTGACTAGGACCGTCACATTAGCAGCCATGACATCGTAACTAAGGAACTTGACATTCATTATCAAACGGTTTGAATCATTTAAAAAAGGCTAACTACAAAAAGAAGCTCGATTTTGGGGAACCACATGAATTGTCTTTCAAAGATTTAATGAACCGATCAAGTTCTTGTAAGGAATATTATGCATTTGTGAAGGGTATTATCGCTTCGGTGGAACCAAAGTAAACGTTTTTCTTGTTTTTATTATCAGCTCTTACATAATAAATTATTAAATTTGATAATCACTAAACTATCACAAACGCCGTGCCGCTGAAGTGTAAATAAATGAACGCGCTGCACGCCTCGTTTTTTTCTGCGCTAAACAGTGTTCACTTCCTTGTAGGCTCTTCTAATGGCATTGCGTGTGTGCGTTCGCGTTTATGTGTCTTAGCAAATTGCCGTCCATCGTCGTCTACTGGCGCAACAAAGGCATATTAAGCAGCAAATAAATTAATTGCCATCAATCAGTTAATCCCAAAAGATTTGCGCTCACTTTGTTTTATCGCCAAATGGTCCGAGCCAAGGACGCGCTTTTGTTGCACGTACCGCAAAGGGCTGTGGAGGGCGGTGCATTTGAAGTGGATTCAGTGGCGCAAAATTGAGATAAGAAGAGCGCTGATTACCTCATGAAATACTATTTAGTAAGCTGATGTTTGGCGTAGCGCTTCAATTTGTGTATAAATATGCTTATTAAATTTTAGTTTATTTTGCTTGCAACAGCTGTCATCAACTGGTTGTTTGATGGAATATTTTTTTATTTTTTTATATTTTTCAATTTTTAAATTTCTTTTAATTGTCTACAAGTAGCTCACTAACTTTTATATTAACTGTGTGATGAACAAACCTCCGCAAAGGACGCTCGCTTGCTTGTTTCCTGCTTTCATTCATTTATTATATTTAGTTTGACAATGTTTAATATTTGCTCAGTAGCTCCAGGCAGTTAAGCCGCTGTGAAAGAATAAATTAGAAGTTGTTGCCAGTTGGGTTGACGGCAGCGTGCTGTGCGGCCCACGCATACATATGCAAAAGTGCATAAACTGTATGGTAATTACTTTGCTCTGAGCAGTGCTTGTCCTTTTTGCGAAAGATAAGCATTTCTCAAATTATGTAGAGCGTTTAGTTGTAACTGCCAAATTTTAATTATCTTCATAGTGCTGACGCTCTGCTCTGCGGCGCGCGGCGCTGTGTTGTGCTGTGTTGGCGCGCATGTTGACCATTGCCAGTATAAATTTACATTTCGTATGTTCGCTCATAATTGCGAAATTTCGGTTTGTTATCCTGCGGCATGAGCAACAACGCCAGCGTGAGTGCTTAATTGCAGCCAATGTTAGAAGCGTTTTGTGCCCTAATTGATATGTATGTGCGTTTGTATATGCATGTGAATGATGACGTGGCTATAAGCGTGTGTTTGTGAGTTTATGAGAACAACTATTAGTGCAAGCAATGAAACTTGTAAATAATATTCATGCAACATAATAGAAATTATTTTATTTATTTAATAATTGCTAATAATGAAGGATTTTTCTTCACATTTCCCATATCTTCTTCTTCTTTACTTGCGTAAGCAACGCATACGTGTTTATTCTTTCCTTTTTGCTGTTTAAATCATAGTCCTTATTACGTTTGCTGTGGCCGTCATCTAAAGTGGAGTCTTTCATCCAAGGCTGCTGTTTCCTTTTTATTGGGAGTGATTTCTACGTGGCGGCTCGCAGCCGGACCTCTGGTGCACATACGCTGCAATTAGACTTCAACGAACCTTTAAACCGAATATGTCGGAGTCCATTGAAGCTTCCTGTCTTTTAGCCGTGACCTCAGGCTCCTCACGGGTTGGCTACCCGAATATAATCCTACGACTGTCCACACCACATCATCTCACATATACAAAATTTAACTTTTCCAGCACCTACATATTCCGTTAGGCAATCATCCGGGGCGTATGAGTAATATTTTATTCATTCACTTTTGTATAAAAGAAATGTTACTCATACGCACAGTGTAACTGGTAAAGATCTAAGCTGCTTTCGAATACTTTGTTTATAAAGGCTCCTCTCTTCAATGTCACAGAAGTTCGTCTTTTGAATCACGCATGTGACTAAGCTTCAGATAAGACCTAATGAGCATTCCTTTTACGGGAAACACCCAATGTGATAGCCTAAAAAAATTCTTTTTTTTTGGAAATTAAAAAAATAATCTCCTGTATCGATTGTTTTGAAATTTGTAGAGTGTATTTACACATATTTTAAGTAGACAAAGTAACATTAAAAAAAAAATAATTTTTTGGGGTTATACGAGTACTCTACCGGTGCTAAAACAATGCCTTTACGTCTACCATTAAATGGCTGTAATTCATAACTATTTGAGATATCGATTTGAGTTTGAATAGTATGTTATTTTTAAAGATATAAACTAACGAAATATAAAAAAACGATTTTCTCAAAATCTCACACTAGGTGTGCCTCCTAAGGAAGGCGGTTTTAAATTTTGGCAGTCTTTGCGAACAAACTTAAAAATTATGGATATTAATTAATCAATAACAGCTTTTGCATCTTATTGTTGCAAATCTTGTCAGCTACCTTACTAAAACTCTTAATATTTTAAATAAATTTGTAAGAATGAATAGACTGACTACCCTAACCCAAAATCATTCCTGCGCACAATGCCAACAAATGCTCCAGCAAAAATATCAGAGTTCTGGTTAAAATAATGAGGGTGCAAAATTACATATAGCTTCGAGCAATAAAATAGCAAAGCAAATTCGCACTCAAAATGAAGAGCTGAAGGCAGACACACTATGAAGAGCACTTGAGGAATACCATATTCTTGAGTGCAGCTGTGTAAATTTGCGTTAATAGCTAATGGGGTAAATTAACAGTTAGCTGTATATGTATCTTTGTGCTTATTTGGTATATTTTCTAAACGCTGTTATTAGAAATAGTGATAATTTCACATATGTATACAAGTATGTGTACAACAACATGTAAGCACGACTATATAAGCTGCCATGTAGTACATGGTAGAAGAAAGGAATGTGGGCCTGATAACAAACAGAGTAATGATTGTTCCAGCACTGCCGCCGTCACTGCTGTTGCCAACCATCACTTGAATGACCGACATTTTTCCTCATTGTCGGCTTTTATTATTATTTGCGTTTAACTGGCATTATTTGAATAGACCCACACACGCACACATACATACATACACATATCTATGAGTGGAAGTAGTCAAAGCGGTTTGCATAATTGCGTTTATATTAACACAACAGCTGACTACATACACACTTATGTGCTTATATGTGTATGTATGTGAGTATGTATGAATACATGTACATATATATATAAATGTATGGTTGTATGTATATTCATGTGTCTAAACAAATATGGGTTTAAGATGGCGCGCATGCTTTCCTTTTAAATATCCTTTTCCTTTTTCATATGTCAGCAATGGAGTTGTACAGTTCGTGTTGTCTTTCCAAGCGTCCGCTTAATAAAGAAGAAATGATTTTGTCAATGAGTTGGGAATTCTGACAGCTGACTTTTGAGAGCAGCGCCCAAATAGGGGTAAACTGTCACTCAACTGCAAAACATTTCAACCAGACAACAACTAGTCGCCTTAGGCAGAAGCAAGGGCAGCAATCGTCACTTACACACACGCATATTTGCACAAAGTGCTAAACAATAATCTTGTGCAATATTTTGCTTATGAAGTTTGCACAAATATGTTTACATATGGAAGGAAGGGATATACGAGTAAAGTTGTTTGTCTGAGCTGAAGGGAGTGCGCGTTTGAGGAATGACAACGAAATGAAAAATTTCCCTGCGGGAACCCTGTTTTAGTGCTGTCATAACAATAATGTCCTGAAAATCTTAGTTTCATAAGAAATTTTGACAATGTTTGTAAACTCCAATACACCACCACAACAGTGTATCATTTGTTTAGTGGCATCAAGCATTGCCAGCAACAAAAAATTTAATTGATTCTAAAAAATTTCTTTGTACCAAAAAGTAATGGGAAATATCCTTTTATAAGGAAAAATAATAACAATAAATTTAAGTTTCACATGGAGCAATAAGTTCAAGCATTTCTCTCAACTAGCGCAAATTTGCAAAAGTCGGTTTTCTCCACACCAAAGTAAAGACCTCTGATTACACTAGTTCCTGCCGGCATAATCACATTCTGCATAACATTTTCGTTACTTGACTATTTTGGCTTGAGGTTGCGTATTTAACCTTCGAACGGATGTGTGGTTTCCCTCGTTGTCCATTAGCTTTCCTCCAGCCACTTTCGTTTGTTCGCATCATTTTATGTAGAACTCTTCATTTACCACAAAATACGCACAACGTGTATATCGCTCTGTACCGTTAAATGACGCAAACAAACAGCTTCATATGCTCACTTTAAGGCTTTGCATGTACCGTTCGTTTGCACATGTGTGCGTGCGATTGCATTGGAAGACATTTCTGCATGATTCTACTACACACACCGCTAAAGGGGAAAGAGCGTATGCCAGCTGCCAAGTCGTGCTCGTCTTATAACGGTCAAGGCAACTCAAATTGTTGTCGTTTTCGTCACTTGCTGCGTGCTTCCGCTGAAGAAGGCAAGGACAGCATTTTTAATAAGCCTTCCGTATACCCTGCAGAGAAATCTACGCAAGCCCTGACGAGAATACTTGAGTCAACAGAAGCGGTTATTGACGCAAAAACAGCTTTTCAATGAAGCTGTCAAGCTACTTTGTTGCTGTAATCGCAAATGTTCACAGCTGTCTTCTTTTTTCATGCAGGGTAGCTATACCCTTTCAAACGCTTATATATGTAGTTAAACGTATATACTTGGTCATAATTATAGACATGTTTGTATCTTCCTTGTGGACACTCACATAGTATTTATGGCCACTTTCGTGCTGCGGGCTAAGAACTTGCTTTTGCATGCATGCTTCATCATCATAATGCCAACTAATGTTTTGTTGATGTAGCATTTATGAGAACATTTTTGCCGCAGCAATAACAACAATGGCAAATCCAATGACAAGGACTTGTGCAGCAGCCACCACAATATATCTTCGCTGTGACAATAATGATAACTGCTTTTCATTGGTATGAAATGAATTTGAGCCGCAACTTTAAGCCAAGCTTACTGTCAGCTATTTTAGGCCATTGTAGGTGGCATATGTATATTTGTTAACTCTTATTTTCAGACAACTCATCGGTGAGGATAAAATCAATATCCTCTGCGGGTTTCCGTGGATTGAGAGCAGCACTGCCGCTCCCTTTGGCTTAAAAAAAAAAACACAAATTAAACCATAGTTTTATAAAAAATATACTATCCAAGCACACGACTACCCCTAGGCTGTTACGCATAAAATATGGAACGTTGACTGGTTGCAGTAAGGAATTACTGGTAGACCTGGTCAACACCCATTTTTCAGGGTGTACCAAAGCTATAAATCTCCAACCTGTAGGAGGTAGGGTACAGTACGTCCCCACCCATGCATGGAGAACAAAATACTTTGAGGAATCAAGAGTTTCGAAGCGTTTAAAGCCCCTTGTACGGTCGGTATTGATGCGGAATGTGTCAACAGCGCTGGTAGTACCTTACCTGATTACGGTGTACGAAAGATATTTAAGGCTTATCTATGTACTAATCATTGAGGAATGGCGAGGGTCATATTCATACCGGTAGCTTGCAAAGAGTCCCCCTTTGCTCGAAAGAGCATAGAGCATTAAGTCTAAGATCATACTTTCTGAAGCCATTTGACAAAAAATGTATCCGCACATATTAGTGACAAGCTTCTATGGGCTAAAATATCAAAATTAAGGCACGCGTATATGAAGGGTAGTCAATGGAGACTGCACTCCACTCACTAAATTCAAAAATATAGAAACACCTCTAGAACATAAGGAATAATGAAAGAAAAACACGCAAACTGATAGCCTATGCAGACGACATAGCTACACCAGTGCCAGAAAAGTTCCATGACACAAACCGTAACGTGATGGATAACTCTCTAAGATCATACATAAATGAACGATATCGGCCAACATAGAGGTAAATGCCGACTAGACGAATATGGTATTCAAAGAGGTACAAAATTCCAGAGTCTCAACGGGGTTAAGTTAACAACTAAGGATGAAACTTAGTACTTGGGAGTAATTTTAGAAACGAAACTGATATGGAAACTCAATGTTGAGGAGAGAGTAAAAAAGGGTAGAAAACTGTTGGAGCGGATAAGAAACTCGCCTTTCTCTGCATAACGGAAACGCTAAGGATAACTCCAACGGTTGTATTAGAAAGTTGATTCAACCTATCGCTAATCTACTTTTCAGTGGCAGTTATGCAGCGAAGTCAAGAGCAAGATTGTCATTGTCGACGGGTTCTTCACAAGCACCTTGGGACATAGCTCAATAAGCAAGAGATTGATAGCGAAATTAGACCCTATTCCCGCACGTTTTATTTGGGAGAGAAAGTTTCATTTCAGACTTAAAGGGGATGGATGACTTAGTAGCAAGCGACTCACCAGCGGAACTTTCAGCATTTATATAGACGGGATCTCTGGCCACCTTCAAACTTCCGGAGTAAAGTGGAATGAGAAAGATGCTGGAACACCTCATATACTAGAGGTATAGACATCTGGGTTCAGCATTTCTAGAAGTCTTCTTAAATATCTAGGAGTTTCGCAGCTCGAGAGAATAGACGAAGTATGAAAATTAGATATAAACTCGGTCTAAAGGTTCACAAAAAGCGTTGTTGTCCTGTATGATGAATATTTCTTCTCTAATTAAACTAAACATCCATTACTAACGACCAGTAGGTCTATGTTTGGCATAAGAGCCGGCCAGTATAACCTAACCGAACGACACCTTTTATGTAGAAATTGTTGCTAAAAATCAGTTTTTTTTTAATTATATTTTTGAGGAATATATAGCAATGGCTGAAGTTATGAGTTTTATTCAAAAAAATTTATGTTTTCGGAAATGGTTCTTAAGTAAGCCTTAAATCTTTTTATTTGCTCCAGCAATCCTTAGAAAACATTTTGTTTAAGGAAAATATGTTCGGAGGAATTTACACTGGGTACTTAATCTTGTATACAGGAGTTTCGTAATGCTATCTATAATGTTATACTAATTTCGTATCTACTTACCATCGAATGTTTTAAAATTCGATTGCGTGTAAATAACGGAATATGGTCTTCAGATAGATTACTCTTAATGTCAGATGTGACATAAAATCCTCATTCTTTTCAAGCTCTAATAACCAGTGTTTAGGACTTTAGATCACTCTTGATACTATGTGTCACTTGAGAACTATATTCCTTCTGCGTCTAACGTTGAATAAGAGAATAGTGTTTTTTTTTCTTAAACGAAGACGGCTATTAAAATGGCGTATTTCTACACTTCTCTAAAATTTCTCAAAAACCTTGAGGTTTAACTGAGAAATTGGAGCGTTTTTTCGTAAACTACACTTGATTTAAACTGAAAGTAAGCAAAAATTGTGCTATTCTATTATCGTTAGCATAAAATAAAACGCCAAAATTGTCAGAATGGTCTACTACAATACATTTTTTCGTTCAAACAAAGTTAAGTAACAAGATTTCCAAAAAAGCAGAAAGAGCCAAGAGGTGTTGCGAGTTAACCGAACAGTTTTTCTCCTATTTTGTTGGCAAAATCCAGAAAATAACAATAACAGCAGCAACAAGTTACAAATATAAATGTATTATTAGAAAAATACCCGCGGCAAGGTTTACTTATATAACAGAAGTTGTAATAGCAATAATGGCAAGCGAAAAGCGCCACATTGAGGCTGAGCGTTTCTATGGATGCGTTGATCTCTGACACAAAGGTTTTGGCTTGAAGCCCAAAGGATTTGGGCGCGCTTTAAATGTGATATTGCAAACATTTTTATGTTTTCCACGAACTCAGACGAGTGTGTGCTAATCCCAAAGTTGGCCTTATGACCTATAATTGTGTAAGAAGCCTCAAGCTTTGACGGCGCGACACACACATAAGCAAGCGGAGGGCAGCGCTGAGGCGCAGGATAACAGCCTCGACACATATTTGCATATGAATACATAAATACAAAGTATCCCTGCCATTCTGTACAATTATATGCCTCTTATTGCGTGTGTGTGTCTTCCAACGATTCTCATTTCACTAATGCGTAACGGCAGTGTTACAAGTCAGGCATAATACATGGGTGTAACAAGAAGCAACTGACATTAGCACCTGCAAGGCAGTACAAAGAAAAAAGTCAAAAGGAAGACACGAAGTACACAAAAAACTCCGAAGGAATGCGGGAATAAAAACGAGCCATTAAGCAAAAGAGAAAAGCGTTTAAATCGTTGTAAAGATATGTGCTAAGCATGTGTGTGCGCGCGTGTTCGTGTGTTGCGCAACTGAGCAAACACAAAACATCGAGGCAGGTAAACAAAAACCAGCGAAACACAAGAAACAACGGAACAACGGGAAAAGTAAAGCAAGTAAACACGAGCACAGCAAACGGCGAGGTGAAAGACAAAGAAATGCAGTAAATGAATACTCACATTGTCTGCGTGCAACACAATGCGAGTCATGTGTGTGTGTGTGTGTGTGTGTGTGTGTGAGTGAGCTAAAATAAGGCAAGTGAGGAAGGAATACCTCAACACTTTATATTAAAGCGCGCTAAAGCTGAGCTCCTTGAAAGTGCAGCGAACAGTCTGTCGAAATAAAAATCCCACTAACACGGGCATAACATTGGAAAATGGAGTAAGCAGTTAGCAAATAAATAAAGCTGAAAACGACAAAAACGTCGAAGCGGAAGATGAAAGGCAGACAGAATGCTTTCGACTCCGAAATACCTGAGTAGGTGCTGCCCAACAACGCGCGCTGCAATACAACAGTTAATAAGGCAGTTAGGAAGCAGCAACAAGAGTTGAGCATTCATAAGCAAGTAGTTTGCAGTCCCTTCACTCCGCCTCCGCAAGCACAAATATGTTCAGGTTTTGTAAAAATTTCCTACAGGGCAGCTACACGCAAGGCTCACCTGAGACACAGAGGACCTTAACTCGCACAGACACACTTGAGACAGTTCAACTTGCGCATTCACATGCTGGAATGGTGTCTCAGAGACATTTAGTTAAACTTGTCTGTTTATTTATACACACCTCCATACACACTTGGCTATGCTAACTGTCTTGAGCAGCTATTAGCATGCAAATAGTCCCAGTTACATGAACACTTGCACTTATTTGCACACACGCAAATCGATATTACTGCGGTGCGTAGTTTCCTGAGCAGTAGACGAAGAAACTTTGACTTCAAAATATACAGTGCTTAGCATATAATTTTTTTTTTATTTTTACTTTTGCAACGGTTATCTGCATAACCTAAAACAATTCGAGTTATATATAGGATATATATTGAGTAGTCGCAAAAGTCTTTTCGTATTTCTAATCAGACTTTAATTTATCAACTCATCAATGTTGTGTGTGCTTTAGCGTTGTCCTGATGGAAGACGAAGCCCTCTTAGTTCAGTTCAGGCTGTTTCTTTCGATTGCTTGCTTCAATCTCATCAGTTGTTGACAGTAAAATGTAGAATCAATCGTTCGACCAGGCTGAAGCAGCTCATAGTGGATGATTCCTTTTCAATCCCACCAAACACTCAGCATAACCTTTCGAGGCGTCAATCCTGGCATTGTGACCATTTTTTGAGCTTCACTATGCTAGGATTATGATGATCTTTCTCGCATATTATTGTGGCATTTGATCCACTTTTCGTCTCCTGTTACCATTCACTTTCAGAAATGGTTCGATTTCATTTCGTTTTACCATTACATTTTTCACAGACAATTCATGCGGTACCCTAACATCGAGCTTCTTTTTGTAGTCTGTCGACTTTTTCGACTATTTATATAAATGATATAATATATAAATGATCAGGATGATGAAACGAGTTGGAATTTGAATTACTGTCAGTGTGCCGTCTGTTCGTTCGTCAAAGCTGTAATTTAATAAAAATTGAGTTATCGTAATAAAATTGTTAGAAAAACTCGATTATTCTGTATTATTTAATTTTCCTATGTATTAATTTATCAAAAAATGGTCTTCTTTCAAAAAGGTCATATCCTCGCAATGCACAGCAAGCCAACAAATATGCTGCTCATGTGAACTAAAGTAACTGTTTATTTTTATCGCAATCCATAGTAAAATTCAATAAATCCTCATTTACCTCCTGCAGAGTGCCAGCAGAAGTAAAGCAGTTAATGAAATTTTAGTAGCAAGAGTGAGATATTAAAAATTATTATGGATACGAATTTTAGTGGATATTGGCAATAATAGTTAAATTTTTACTGAAACCGAGTTTTTTCCGTTCCGCGTGATTTCGCCTTCGCGTACGACTTTCCGTATGGCAGCATTAAGTTTTAATGAAAATTTCACACATTTACATGAGCGGCAATAAATGCTGACAATTATTCCAGCGCACAATCGGTGCCGAGGCGTGTGCATGAAACCCTCCACGCTCGACGGCGAAACACTTTAATATCCGTGTAAGCAACACAATCAGGCGACCCACAACAGACCCTTTGATTGACCCCGCGCTCAAGCGCACCGGTTTGCCTGTGAAAATGCGCTCAAGTGCCAGTGTGGGTGCGGTAGTGGCGGTGTAGGTGGGTGGGCGAGTGCGCGTAGGTGAAACCGCGTGGGTGGGAGTATGACACCGAAATGCGATGATTTCAGTTCAACTGAATGCCAGCGCCGTGGACGTAGCAAATTTAATTTTCACAAATTGTATGTGAAGCGCAAAGGATTTAAAGCAGCGTCAATTAGCGAAAGCGCTACAAAGTGCTGCTGGCACACCATAGTCCAATTATTCGCCACTTCATAGCGAGACTGTCGAGAAGCCCAGCAGCGCGAGTGTGGGTGTCGCACTGTAACCGAATACAGGTGTGCCGCATGCAAGTGCTTGCCGACCAACAATCACACGCACACATATACATGCATACACACACCCACATACATACGACTATACAAATATCGCTATAAATACAATGCACGAGGAAAATACACGGTTGTACGCTCGCTGGAGGTCGGCGGCAGAGAGTTTCTTTACATGGAGGTCAAACGTTACCCAGTTCACATGTTGCCACATGAGCGGCAAAATCGGATTTTGAGAATACCGTTATATTATAGAAAAATACGCTATTACTGTCTCTGTTTGCCTAAAAAAGAGAATATTTTTCTGTTTAATTCTTTACTTCTATTTCAAATATAGAGAGAGCGATAGGGAGAATTAAGAGAACTTTCTTTGTTGGAATATCGGTTTTGAAGAATTTGTATGAAATTTTTTACTAATCGTTAAACGATCTGGCAAACTCTCTTGAGCAATCCAAAGCTCCTGGATATTTCTCAAGAGACTTGATATAGCCGAAGTGCTTTGAGCTTTTCACGATGCGTTGAGGAGCGCTCGTTTCACAGCAGATACGTCATCCGAAATGGATGTTGAGAAAGTGTGTGATGTTGTGATGTCCCTTCTTCCAGTTATTTTGACAATTGCTGTCCATAAAATAGTTGGCCTCACCGGATGGCATCGCTGACAGCAGTGACAAAATCTTAGCCAAAAGGTTATCACAGCATTTCAGTGCTACTTATTGGCCAGCGTTCATCAATTTTACGAGAGATACAATCATCTAATACCAAACTCCAAGCTAAGAAGGGGCTAAGATTCGCTGCCAGTCTATTGATATTGGACTTTCTTGTAAAACCGTCGACTGTATAGTCTCGAGCAGTTCAGCTAAAGATAGGCAACCGCATAAGTCTTATGAAGAAAAAGCTTGTTGCTATACTATTTACGCATTCTGACCACCGACAGTCGCCGCCATATAAGTTATGGCTTACTGGGTGCAAATTACGGTATTCAATTGAATTCCTCTTTTGCCATTCTTGCTGTTGGCATTGCAATTTTAATACACAATATTGTTGTTGTTGCTGCTGTATTTATATAACTGTGTTGCGGCTGCTTTAAATATTATTGCCTTCAGTACATTTTCGCATTTTCGCACTGTTGTTGTTGCTGTTGCCCAGTTGTGGTAATTGTAGTCGCCGTAAATGAGTAGTAATTTTCGCCGCGGCTGCAAGGCGTTAACACCGCACGGCGCCACATAGCACTGCTCGGAGCAGCGCTGACATTCGCCGCCTCCGATAATTATCTTGGCGAGTGTCCCGGTGACCAGGTGAGAGTTTATGAAGATTGCGCTGTGGCGGCAAACAAGACTCGCGCCAGCATAAATGGCGTTGTCAGCAAATATGTCCTGTATTTACTGTGCCTTCGCATGTAAGTATGCGCGTGTGTTTGTGTGTAAATAGGTGAACTTGTAAGTGAGTGGCGTTTGGTAAGTAGACGCATCCTCTTCGACGCGCCGCCAATTCTTATGCAAATGCCAGCGAAAGTGCCGCTGAAAGTGTGTTAGTTGGGCGTTCGCGCCGCGAAGGATATGTGTAATTAAGGCATTGAAGTGCGCGGCGGCGAGTTGAGGGCGTCGGACTGGCAAGTGTTTAAGCGCACGTGGTGCAGGTGTCGCGACAGTGAGTGCCTTGTTTTTATTTGCATTCGTATTCACTTCAAATATAACCGTAAGTGTGTTTGTGTGTGTGTGTGCTTTGCTTACAGTATTTAGGAAAAACCTCACAAATTGCGTTATCTATGTCATTTGGTGGCTAACACTGGCTAACTGAAGTGGCGTGGCGGCGTGGGTGGACCGTTAAAGCGCACGTTTATGCTTCACTGCGAAACTGTGGCAGTTAAATCGGCGATTTTTTATGCAATTCCGCTCTATTGAAGCAACTTTAAAATTAATGATGGCATATCTCAACAATTTATAAAATAATTGAATAGCTATGGAAAGCAAATATTAACACTGACGCCGATAAATAAATATTTAAATAAATAAATGCGAGGGCTTAACGGTAATTTTGAAATAAATGTATGCATATTTATTAATAGTTGTCAGTTGCCATATTTGACGGTATTCAAAAACAAAAAAAGTCAATAGCGATTACGGTAGTTTGCAGTTTGAATACATTTACATTTTATTGCGGCTAGGCTACAGTTGCAAATATGTATATGCAGTTATATACATATTATGTATGCAAAAAGTGAGTCAGAACCAAATTCAGCTCGATTACTCGGTGTTGTTTAACTGCAGTATAAATAAAACCATTTATTGCAGTTATTCATTGTTACAAATTATTTAAATACTTGGGCACTTGTGACATTTGCAGTAATGATTACCATACATTACGTGTTTATCGGGATCCTAGTGAAATTACTAAGTTTAATTGATTGCTGGGATCCTTATCAACTTAAAGTAATTGCAGTAATCATTACCACAGATTACATAATTGCAGTAATCATTACTCTAGATTACATAATTACCAAGATCCTTGTGAAATTGTTTTAATTGCATGATTACTACAGACTAAATGTTTATTCGGGTACTTGTGGCACTAAACTAGCTCCAGGAATGACAATTACCATAGATTTTACAATTACCAGGGTATTAGTGAAATTAAAGTAGATGCTGTAATCTTTATTATAGAATACGCGATTATTATGGGGCTTGTGAAATTAATAAAATGGCAGTAATCATTATCTTAGATTAAATGATTATCAGGGCCTTGTGAAGTTGAAATAATTACAGTAATCATTACCACATATAACATAATTTCCAGGATCTTTGTCAAATTATTTTAATGATTACCACAGACTAAATGATTACCAGGGTCCTTATGAAATCGTTTTAATTGCAGTGATGATGAAATGTGATGGTGTAGGTGTGAAAATCAAATAGTTTCAGTAATGATTACCATAAATTTACAAATACTCGGGTATTAGTGAAATTGAAATAATTAAAATGATGATTACCACATTTTACTCGATTACTAAGGTCTTTGTGAAATTGACATAATCATTACTTTAGATTACATGATTATCAGGCCTTTGTGAAATTGACATAATGGCAGTAATGATTACCTTAGTTCATATGATTGCCAACGGCTTTTTGAAATAGATTTAATTGCAATGATGAATAATAGCTCTATCAAAATAAAATAGTTTCAGTAATGATTACCATAGATTATACAATTACTAGAGTATTTGCAAAAAAGAAATAATTACAACAACAATTACCACAGTTTACTCGAATACTGATGTCTTTTTGAAGTTGATATAATCATTACATTAGATTACACGATTACAAGGGCCTTTAATTGACATAATTGCAGTAATCATTACCATAGTTTAGTGGAGTTTAAATATACGCTGTATTCATTAGTAATTATACATAAAATTTTATACATTACACCAATCGAATTTTTTAGCGCAAACTATTGAAATCGCTTCATGTGTGTTAGTGCGGATAAATGTGGAATGCTATTTGCGGCACTTGGCTTTTATTGATGTTGTAAACATACATATTTAATGCACGAAAAAGCAATTAAATTTAAATTGCCGTTATTTTTTACTCCATGTCAACACTTTGTGTGTGTAGAAAGAATTATATTTGTTCGACTGTGGTTTAAACAATGGAATTAAATGTATTTTTGCTAATGACTGCGCAGATGAATTGCCGGCAACAGGTTGAAAAAGGTTAGAAAGTCAATTTAGTTTTTTTGTTGCGTTTTTGGAATTATGCACTATTCAATAGCAAAAGGAAACAATTGTTGGTTTTTATTGACATGCATGTTATTTTAATGTTTATAAATAAGTGATAGTAATAATTAACTTGCATAAAACTTTAGCTGACATGCCACACATTCTATGAAAACTGAAAGAATTCAAACCAGTGCCTACCGAAATATAAAACCAAGAAGATATGTCAAGAGCAAACTGGAATTTAAAGGAAATAAATAATTAATTCAAGTAATAAATTCCATACAAATATTTGCTTAAAAAATATAATAATGATTTTAAATCATCACGAAAAAGCAATCATTATTGAAAAAAGTAAAACTGAAAGTTGAAAACAGGAAAGTTAGAAAATATTCGGTAGTCGAAAAAGAATTTTCGTATTTCCAATCAAATTTCAACTTACTTTTTTTTATATTTATAATGAACTTTATTGCACCAAATGTATACCATTTTGTTAGACCACTTTTTGCAATTTTCCGCTAGAAACAATATTCCATCAATGTAAAACTGTTCTAGTTTATAGGCGAAAAACTGCGACAAGTAATTTTCACAGGCTTCTCTTGAAGCCAACTTTACTGCATTAAGAGAGTTCTGCATTGCGCGAAACAAATGGTAGTCCAGGTATGATGCAAGGTCAGGGCAATATGATAGATGCCAACAGCCAAGCTCTCCTAATTTTTGCCGCGTTATCGAAGATGTGTGTGGTCTAGCGTTGCTTTGATGGAAGACGAAGTCCTTTCTGTTGATCAGTTCAGGCTGTTTTTTCGATTGCTTGCTTCAATATCATCAATTGTTGACAGTAAAATGTAGAATCAACCGTTTGATCAGGCTGTAGCAGCTCGTAATCTTCATGATTTTCAACCTCCCCGAATTTAGTGTTTTTTGTCTGGTTAAATGAAGCTTAAGATCTCACCTTTTCAACACTATTTGGTATGACACTATGAGATTAGTAGCGCTGTAGATATACGATTGCACCAACATCTATTGGCAAAATACGAAAAAACTTTTTCGGCTACCCAATATACACTTTATAGGGTCTTTGATGTTTCCTACTGTGTGTTACAAACTTTATGTAAATAGTGAGTACTCTCGACAAACCAGGAAGCAGGAAATGGTCGAGTCACAGTGAAGGAGGGATTTCCCAAAACCAAAGCAGCGCAGAATCTAATCTATTATATATTGCTTTTCCTCATTATTTAGTCTTACCACAGCTTTTGTTGGTCGTTCTATTATGTGCCTGTGTTAAAAAACGGCAACCTCTAATTAACTGACTTCAAGCACACACACAGACACATGTTGTGTGTTAATAATTGATTTAGTTTAATGAAGGTTTATTGAATTTTAATGACTTTAATAGAGACATTGTGTCCACCCACAAACTGCAAGAAGCTATTAGCCTATACAAGCACACCTATAAGCATGAATGTGAATGTATGTTTATTTATGTATAAGTGTGTGTATGTAATAACTGTAATATGCTGCAGAGCGACTAACCGAATTTAATTAAGGGCTAACCACGTAAATGATAAATAAATCATAAAATTAGTGCCGACAAACAGGCTCAGCTTAAGGATGAAGACAACGCACCGGAAAACACATATACATACAAACGCATTTCTATGGATAAGTAGCACAATGGCACATGCAAAGCGATTAGATAACAAGAAAATGGCAAGCAATTAGCAGCTGATCTCATCGAGTTGCCCACCGCTGTAACTATTTCGCCTTCAGTTTTGATATAAATCAATAGTGCTTTTTAAATACTCACTTTTATATGTAGATATGTATGTATCTGTCATACATTACATTGAAAATGCGCAAATTTAAAGGTGATTTTTAAACGCGCGACTTTAATTCAATTCACTCGCTTTGTAATTAAAATATTTTTGTACTTAACTCATGTGGTTCCGTTCGCAGAAACACTCACACGTCGTATGTGTTTCAATGTTTTGTGTGTGTGAGTGTGAGTGTGAGTGCATGCCTTGATGGTTATTATGCCTTAATTATTGCCAATTAAAAGCATACACGAGCGTCTGTGGTAGACATTTGTTTGCGGGCACAAAGCACACAAACGCACACACGGCCGCCCTCCATTTTTCAATGGCGTTCTTAGCCAATCACAAGCGCGCCTAGTCACTGCGGCGAGCGCACAGTCGCTTGCACAGAAATGCGTCGCAGTTAATTGAGCGTGGCTTATCTTAATTTGCAGATCAAAGGCTTAAAAGCTTTCGGCGGCGCTTTGCCAGCGTCTGTGTGTGCCTTCATCAATCGAGTGCGCTGCCATTACACAAGCATCCGCGTCTTGTCATTCAGCTCGACTCAAAGAGTTAGTCTTGCGTTGGTGTTTTATATTCATGTGGCATTGTGTCGAGACGGTGGCGGTTTGAGGATCATTGCCGTTGACATTGTCGTTGACATTGATGACACTCGCGTGCCCCTCAGCGACGTAATGTGGTTCCGATTCGCTTTAATTGTCAAATGGTTACTGTTACGTAAGTAATCGCTAACACAATCATACATGTGAGAGTGTATGTGTGTTCGTGTCGCTACTTAAGACCGTCGGCTGCGCTAAAGAGTTCAGGGCTTTTGTCCTTTGGCTCGTAGGCAACTTATCGGCCTAACTGCGCCTCTGTTTATGAAATAGATTTTGATTTTGCATAACGGCCTGATAAGCTGCATATGCGAATTTGGCGTGGTGAAAGGGACGATAAAGTAGTAGCAAACAGACACCACATTAAGCACTCATTATTCATTAACTTGTGCACAAGTGTCGGTGCAGATGTTCTTATAAAGCTTGTCGCAAGCTGAGTATGGCGGCTGCTCGGGCTTAGTATGAAAACGTTCAAATTTGAATTGTTATGTGAAAATTGGTTTAAACGGGCGTTATCTGATAGTAATTCAAACCTAAGTATATCAATGAAAACTGTTGAAAGTGTCCAAAAAAAAAGTATTTCGCAGAATCTTTCTCTCGACTACTCGTAACGTCGACTCATCAGATATTGTCATCGTCCATGTCTCTGCAAACGGGAATAATGAGTGACTTATAGAGTTTGGTTTTTCTTCGTCGAGAGGGACTTTACTTCCCAATTGCGTACTTAGTCCAAAGTAGCACCTGTTGCCAAGAGTTATTCTGCATTGGATTTCGAGACTGACTGACATTGTTGTTGCTGCTCTCTCATCCGAGGTTGTCTTTGCTTTTTCATTGGAAGTGTTTTTTACGTGACGGATCCCATACCCAGCGCACAACCCTGTGAAAGGGATGTTTTGCCTTCTCCCCCTAACTCGCCTTCAAACGGATGTATGATGCTAACAAGGGGATACATGGCCAAAGCCTGAAAGTCGTGAGCTGCTTGAGCCATATGTAAAAAAATCGTTTCTGTCCACTCCCAAGTGAATGGCTATGAGAGAACTTTCCTCACTTGCGTGAACTTCTACACATGCCGCCATAAGTTCCTAAATATGGAAGAAGAACATGCCACGGAAGGAAGAATAAACTCATATTCTTAACAATGAGGCTATGAATACATTCTAAAGCCTTTAAGAGCTCTTTAAAGATCTAAAATGTTCAGCTTCGACTTCCCCCAAAAATAGTTTTACTGCATTTAAGGCTACTTTAAGTTAAATTCTAAGTTAGTTTTTGTATTTCACGCAAAGCATGTTAAAAAAGTCTAAAAGAACTTCAATCAAAATGCTTCTCTGTATCGAAATGTGTACTCATTTATGTAAGTTGAGCACCGCTTTTCCCATTAAGGCTCAACATTACGTTTGTGCTCTCCTTCCCCTCTGCATATATGTATGTCTTCTTCCTCCAAGCGTTGACCGCGAGCTCAGCGCTGCAATGAGCTGAATAATTCGGAAGCGGCAATCATCGACAGCAACCAGCAACAACAACATACGCAAGGCAACAAGCAGCACGAGCGACGACAGCGACGATGGCAATCCATCATAATTTGCAAAGCAAGAAATTAAGTTGTAGTAGTTAAGAAGCTGACACAAATCTGCTTCCAAAATTACACATATGCGCACACATATACATACATACTTAAATGTACGTGCGCTTGGGTAAATAGTCTCGTACCTATGATACTCCGTTGCTAATAACTACAAATATATGTAGCAGCACACACACTCTTTCACTCACCCACTAACACGTACGCATGTTGTATGAATGTATATGCATGTGTGCTCCTTTTTGTATGTATGTGTGTGGGCATATCAAGATTAAGTATTCGCATATTCATCAGTTGCCGCTTCTAAGATGTAGAGAAGCGACTATAATGTAGTTACAACTACAAATACAAACTGTACACACGCATACGCATTCGCTTTGCGTACGTATGTGTGTAAGAGCCACTACATATGCGTGAGCGTGTTCGTAGTATTTGCACATTAATAACAGCTGAGTGACATAAATCCTTTTCACAACTAATTAATGTTAATTTTCAGCTTCATTTCAATCTGCTGCTTCAAAGCTGTTAGCAACACTCAATCACACACACACACATACATGACACACACATCACGAATACGCATTGTTGAATAATCGCATTCATATGCTTATTTAATGGGTGCTTACGAGCTTCGACTGTAATTTATGAAAATATGCTATTAGCTTTGAAGGTAAACATGTCGAAGGGTAAGTAATTCGGCGCTAATCCCTCCACTAAAACCCTATGCGGTGTATTCAATGACGACTTTTGGCAGCATGCAAATTGTAAATATGTTTCTGAAAGCATGCAGCCGGGTGAAAAGCGAAATCGGCTTAGAATTTTCATCCCTTAGAGCGTGAATTTGTGTTGCATGATGATGTAATGAAATGTGCCGATTGAACAGATTGTGAATTTTATTTTGCTTTAAAAGCAAATGATTGAAAATACAACTGAAGAGTGAGTTTTGAGTTTAGCTATTTTTTTATATAAAAATTTTGAATTCTTCAACTTAAAAAAATTGAACAAGTGACAAGCGCGAGAACGTCGTTTCTTTTTTTCTTTAGTTTGAGCCAATTTGCATCAAATAAAGTATAGTACCAGCAGAGCCACTTTGAAAACATTTCTGTCTGTATAATTGCAGGCAAAAATATGAAGTTTTTTTTTAATTCCTCAGCAAACTTTTTCAGTTTGCTTCTTTATACCATCTAGAGATTGCTTAGAACAATTTGTTAAAGAACTTCAGATGGGAAGTTGGTCTTCGATTTTACTCTCAGTGGTACATATGACGAATGGAATTATGAAACTTCAGACTTTTTGCAGATTAAGATGTCTTGTGCGTTCGCCAGAAAAAAAGTCAAAGACAGTGGGTGGTTTTTCGAAAGCTGTTCTTAAAGCCAACATTGCAAGCCCTCAACATTAACATCTTTTGTCTTTAGTCAGCTGTGCTAATGACTTCTACTGAAGCTCTCTGAGTTTCATTCTGCGCATTATCCTCAAATGTTGCTCTCCTTAGTCGAGGCAACGAAGCAAATAAATCAACTTTACTTTCATCCAATAAACAAATAACATTGTTTATATATCAGCTAGTAACTATTACTTTAAATTTGAGTACGTTTGCTGTTCCTAGTGCTGTAAAAAGTGTCAGAAAAGTATCGGTCATTGTGGAATTCAGCCGAGAGACAGGTTTTTTTGCCAGGGACAAAAAGTCTGGAAGAGTCCGAAAAACGACAGTCACCCAAGACAGACTCATCCTACAGTGTTGTTTACTGAACCGCCTTAAACTTTCGCCAGATATTAAAAAAGATCTTAGGGATGATACCGTACGCATTCTTGATTCGTCGGAGACTCGAAATGGCAGGAATAGGTTAGACGAACGGTTCAGCTGGGAACGCCTGCAAAGAACAGTAGATCAGTTAGTAAATAGGACGGTCTTTGGCTGTTTTCTTATAATGAGCTAAATGGAATTCAATTAATTGAAAGAATAGTCAACGGTGAGGCGTATATTGAAATTTGATACCTTGCATCAACGAGTTCTATCAACACGAACACAACGTCATCTTTTAGTGTATATCTGCGCCATGTCACAAGGCCAACATCGTCAGTATTTATTTATTTATTTATTTAAAAGAGGACTAGTTATAAATAATTAATCCACTTGTAAGGAGCAGCACTGGCTACCAGGGCCTTCGGCTCTTAATACTAAGATTATGATAAAAAGAAAATATTTAGTAAGGTTATCGTCAGTAAATTTTATATTATTTCAATCCTACTACTTGTTATCAATCTCATTCATAACCAATGGTGATCATTCACTTTGTTTTTAGGTTTTTTGCAGGTTCGCAATTTTATGGCTGAGAAAACAGTTAAGCGGTTGGCGTGGCCTGGGAATAACCCTGATTTAAGCCAGATCCCAGAAGAAAAAAGAACTGCGTTTTGTCCTTTCGAAGACGTGTTATGATGAATTTTCTGTCGCATTACTGCGAAAGCTTATATCGTCAATGCCAACAAGGATTAAGGCGGTGATGAAGGAAAAAGCAAGCGCAACAAAGTTATCATTGAGATATTTTCCAATAAATAGCATAAAATTATGAAAAAGCAAACAATTCTTGTGGTATTAGTTTTTTATTGAACTTTGTAATCAATATTGTAGAATATTCCTATATCACTGACCGGTTTTTAATGTTCGATTATATTAAACAGTAACTATCAGAGAGAAGAAGAAAAAGAAGAATAAGAGAGCTATCAGAGGGGTTACTGTACAAATTCTGTAACGAAGATACAATTCCATTTTTCGGATGATGCCCAAAGAGGTAATATTAAAGTTGAATGAGGCAGTCACCACCATTAATATTGCATATCTCCGTCTCATTGCTGACTTTCAGTGCATTTTTTTATTGTTCTTTTTTCCCCACTTTCCAGATCTCGAGAATAATTTCACCAAACACTGTTAGATACTCACTTAAGCTAACAAACTAACTAGAAATTGAATGCATGCTCCGTCACTTCTCGTTAAAACACATTTAATTCCAGTATTATTTCAATACCGTAAATGGCTTACATTTTTTAAGCCGAGGAAGACAAACCAATTGCCTTAAAGCTCAGAACACCTTTCTCATGGTATTAAGGATATTTTCTTCCAAAAAAAAGTGTATTTCTTTCCAAATCCTTTTACACACCTCACCAAATCGAGTGCCAATAAACTCTACTCACTGCCGCTGCTGCAAAAAAAAACCTAAAAGAAATAAGCGCCGAACACTACAAAGGAATGTAAACTTTAATCTCTTAATTTGAGCAAATACCTGTAATTTTTATCACCACCAACACTTTAGCCGTCCGCCCGAGCCGCGCCTGCATACAGCGCTGTGTACCAGTCGTCATCTAGGGAGCACTTACAAGCGTCGTCGGCACCCGCGTCGCCCGCAAGGAACAAACGATAATGCACAGCGCAAATACAAACATTATCGACGACAACGCTTAATTCCCATACAATTGCAATCCAATCAATGTCGCTTCAGTACACGATATCGAAACGTCAGGCGTGGCGCGCGCGCGCACTGGGAAGTGGGGGAACACGTCGAATTAAGCCAAAATGAAAGAAACGGAAGCAGCAAAGGCAATGGTAATGGCAGGCAGCTCATAGCGAAACAGCGCGCGAAAAGCAAACTGTAAAGGGGAAAACAAGCGCGCGCTGAATGGTGCCAGCGCGGAAGGGAATGGACGCGCGGGTGTAGCAGCGCGCGAATTTGTAGTAGTGAAATTGTATACGACAGTAATTCCACAACGACATTGCCGAGCAAGAAATTATCGCAAGTAAATCACGGTGACGGTATTAGCGCAGGCGAGCAGGGCAGCGGAGACAGGTGACTGGCACACACACGTACATAAATAACACTTGGGCAATGACGCGCTTTGTATAAGAGTGTAAGAGTGTGTGTGTATGTGTGCATGGGATTTTCTGAACCGTAATGTTGATATAATGTATTTGCCGTAAGATCTGAGAGACAACAGTAAGTACGCTGAAAAGAAACAGCGCGCATTTCACTTTAATATACTAACGGAATGCGACTCAAGGAAAGTAAGAACAATCTAGGCTTATCGCTGTACATTTCGTCCATTTTGGTGGTGCTGTAAGCGCAGGAGTGCAAACGCCAGTCAGCCGAAAGTAAATAAAGCAAAACAGCAGCGATGAAGATTGTAATTGCGAAATTGAATTGAACAGGGCGCGGAAGGCGCGGCGCAACAGCCAATGTCGGCGCAAATGGAACACCAATTCACCGAGAGCGCGTAGAAGCTCGAGTAAGGAAAAGAGGTATCACTGAAGGTGACATATGCAACTTGCTATCGCAGTGACAAAGACGGTCAGGTGCTGAGATGGCGACTGGTTGCAGGCGAGAACGGTGGCAGTATAGGTGTTTAACATCCGTTGTTGTAAAAATCAATCGCAGCGAGCTGATTCCTGTGGCGCTCCGCTATTTCCTGCGAAGTATTGTCAAAGGTATTAAAGACTTTGCCAGAATAATATGGAAAACGAATTTATCCTCACTTCTATGGTGTACATTGTTGCTTAAAGCGCTGAGAATATTTTTATTTAAGCGTTATCTGATTACTACTCTTGAAATGCTCGACGATTAATGCTTAATTAATTATGATTGACATTTTGTATAAATGCTTGTTGGAGCAAGCGTTTTACTAAATTAATTGAGTACTCTGACTATAAATAGAAATATATTAAATATCTACTATAGAGAAATGCGAACAATTTTTCATAACAATGTTAAATTAAGCAATAATGGCATTCAACGAAACAAACTGGAGCTTGCCTTTTGCTTCCTCCACTTAAAGCTCGAAGCCAAAACACGAAACAATGCCGCAGTTGAAAGCGTTCCGACTCGGCGAAACCTTTTCAGTGCCAAAAGCGATTACATGAAAGCGATAGTACGTGTTCGTATGGCCTTTCGTGTAAGCCAACAAACTAATTTCATGTATTTCATGTTGAAATTCAACATTTCGATTTTTTAACTCCAGTTTTTGCTGCTAAAAATCAAATTGACTTTCGCTTATTTTATGGTTTGACCGCTAAGAGTTGGATAACGGTAATTTCAGGTCATAGTAAATGCCGGTAGATGGCGGTAGATATGTTTTAACATATGCGCTTGCTTGTGCTGATGTGCGCGTGAGCGTGTGTGTATAGGAGCGTATATAGGCGCTGTAATAGACTGTCACGAAGCTGGAGTGTGTGCAAGTTTCAATGCATAGGTAATGAGCAAATCAGAAGCGATAAAAAGTAGCAAGAAGTAGAGCTCTATAATCACGTAACGTTGGTGGCGTAGGAATTGTATGTACGGCAAAACTACAGGGCAGCCCGAAAGCATGTGGCTTATTTAGAGAAAAATGTGGGAAAAATATTGTTTTATAGGCTGGTCTGATGAAATCAGTGACATATATATTATTTAATACAATTTAGTAGGTTGCTCCATAAAGCGCAGGAAATATTGAAAATTATTGGGGAGTCGAAAAAGTGTTTTCGTATTTTGTCAATAGATATCGTTGCAGTCATATATCTCCAGTGGTACCAATCATATTTTGACATACCATTAAGTATGGAAAAGGTGAGACTTTAAGTTTCATTTAACCAAAAACAGCTAATTTAGGGGAAGTTGAAAAAAAGTTACAGCTGTTCAAAAATGAGTGAAAATAATGAAAAAATTCGCAACATTTTGAAATTTTTGTATGAAAAGAAGAAGGGAAAAATGCCACGCAAACCACCAGTGGAATTTATGAAGTTTACAGAGACGATGCTGTATCAGATCGTGTAGCAAAACGATTGTTTGCTCGCTTCCGTTCTGGAAATTTCGAAATTTCGATTTATACTGATGAAAGTTTTACACTGACGAAATAATGTCTCTAGCGGAAAAATGGCAAAAAGTGGATGAACAAACTGGTACATATTTGTTCTTTTATTTATTAGTATAAATATAAAAAATAAGTAAAGGTTTGATTAGAAATGCGAAAAAACTTTTTCGACTACCCTATTTAACGCTTCCAATAAATACTCCTCTAGCAAGTTTAGTGTAAGGCAAAAAGTTATTTATAAAAATCAGCTTCATCACAACTACTTGTGTGGCATTAATTGCTTTCCTGCTTAAGCAAGCCAATTACTATACACTTTTACTACGCGCTTTCAGTACGTCACTGCGTATGAGCAACCAAATTTTGTAGGAAAGTGTTGCGCCGTTTTTGCCAAAATATTGACAGCGACAAAATTATGAAATCAGTATAAATAGGTAGGCAGAATGGCTGTCTAACCTAGGCCTTTAGGAGGCTTATTGATTGAAATCGCTATAAAAATACCACAAACTCCTCAGTCATTGCTTTTTCCGTTATATTTTGAAAAAGCGAAAGGTTGGGCAAAAAGTTGTATAAATTTTGTATTCCTTTATGAGTACGTAGGCTGTTGATATATTCCTCAATGAAATCGCTTTGAGGTCAGCATTACTTTTATAAAACTTTTCGGACTTGTATACCCAAGTATAAGTATATATTCATAGGCTCCTTAGGCGCCTATATGAACAATTTCTGTGCGCTGCTCAATAAACTCAAACAAAAGTGCAAGTAATGCTCAAAGCGCACACAAATTTCGACATACTACGCTACTATATATGATTTTATACATCTCCAGTCATCCATGCAAATAATCAAAGCGCTGCGTTGTGAATGTCGGGGGCTTATGCACTCAAGTGGCGCAAATTCAAACGAATCTGTGTGTATGTATGTGTGTGGTAGTGAATGCAAAGCAAAAGAATCATAAATCATTTTTCGATAGACAATGGCGCAGCGCACAAAAGTGAGTGTGAAGATGGACTTGACAAAGTCGAACAATAATGAAAAGAAGACTATGGGCTTGCACACACACACATACAAATTAAAGACAAGCCTAGTCAAATAAGTTGCTATATACTGAAGGACACGCAGGAGTAACGCTCAATCACACAACGTCGCCGCAATGTCCTTGAAGATATTGAATAAACTTGAATGAGACAACACATTGACATATACAGCGTGATATACTGTTATGCCGATGCCCTTGCAAGGTGTAGCAGCGTATGCTGCTTTGGAAATGGAGGCTTTTATATGAAATCATCTTCTGTGGGGGCTGCTGTCATATTACGCAACACGACAATGTGAGTAGAGCATAATTGTATATACCTTAAAGCATGTACAGGCATATTTATGTAT
Organism: Bactrocera neohumeralis; assembly: GCF_024586455.1. Lineage (NCBI taxonomy): Eukaryota > Metazoa > Arthropoda > Insecta > Diptera > Tephritidae > Bactrocera > Bactrocera neohumeralis. Next base: position 2,576,512 of record NC_065920.1, on the reverse strand, counting down.
ATAAACGTATGTGTTGCTAACCTGTAGGAAAATAAAAAATATTTTTTGATAGAATATTATATATAAATGCCAGTAACCGGTAAGGTAACCGTTAAAATATTTAAAAATTGTATTTACGACCAAACATACAAAATTTTTATATAATTCATTATTTCCTACTGGGTGTCCATTCACGTATATTTAGCTATATGCTGTTGCGCAAACATGACGGTTTGTAATGCAGATTTGTCGCTTTCAATGCCCAATGTTATTTCCACCTTCTCTTATGTGTCCACCTATACATTCGCTGATGACTTCGGTTACACAAAAGCCAATAAATAATACACAAATACAAGGCAGCAGCCGTTGGCGTCATTAGCCAGTTGCTTTGAATATTGGAAATTCAGTATTTTCCGCTTCGTTGCTGTTATTGTGCAAAATTAGACACAAATAGCTCGGAGTCTACGCATTATATTGGAGTTGCATGTTTAGTGAGGCTGTTCAATTAAACTGGAATAATGAAAGTTTGATGAATATTCGAGCTAGCAGCCATTCAATAAATATTTTTAGCTGCATTTAATGGGTATGAATGGTTTGCAATCAACCAGCTGTAGCCCACCTGGAGTCCCTTTTTGCTCTGAAACATATGTTTACTGCCACAAATAAAGGACAATCCGAAATAAGGGCCAAAAGCGGCAAAGGAGAAAATTAAATGCGCTCCAAAAATAGAACAATTTATATCTTGTGCCCAGCGGAGCGGAAATTCCATTTTGCAAGCGCGATAATATATATAATCTATATGCAATTAATTATATTTCGTCAAAACTCCTAAGGGTTAGAGAAATTAAAGTGTGGCAACACCTGAAATCACCAAATATCAATCAAATATTTTAAATCAATTTATTGTGTGTTTAAAAATAAAATCAAACCACAAGCACAACTGCGCTAAAAATTGAGGTGCAGAAGAAAATGTAAACATTGTTTTTGCAGAAAATTTAATTTAAAGTAAACAACAATGATTTCATTGCATTAAACGCAGCTGCCAGTTAATATTTATGCATGTGCCTGCGTGCCAAAGCGACAGTTTGGCAAAAAGTGCTGATAAAACGCATTATCATATACATAAAAATGCAAATAAATTAGGGTTGGCCGCTATTGTTAAAATTTTTGCTTAAATTTTGACAATTTAATTTAAAAAATTAATTAAAAAATATTTCAATAATTTATATCTTCATTACGCTCGCCTTGCCAAAAGCCTTGCTTAGTGAAATATGCACGAAATCGCTTCTCTTTACACGCTGCATAACTGTCTAGAAGCAATTTGCGCCGTCTAAAAGTACTAAAAGTACAACCCTAAGGAAGTTTAAGCTTGCATGTTCATATACTCATATACTTTTGCAAATTTAGTTAGCATACAAGGGACTAAATTAAAAAATGCAAAAAAGGACAAGGTGTGAGCACGTTTACACCTCACTTCTCCATTTTTATTTCTGCATAACTCATGCATACACTGACAAAGGCACAAGCTTTATCTTTTCCAATATTTGTTAATAATTTTGCGCGCAATTGCATCGCTCATACGCTATTGGTCGCGGTTGCTCATACGCCATGTGGCGCTAATGCAAAAAATATCTGATGAGGTGAATGTGCGGGACACACGGAAAATAAATATATATTCATGAGCAGGTGTTGGTGCGTGCCGTTATGTATATGTTTATATATGTATGTGTGTGTGTGTAAGTATGTATGGGTGCGTCAATGCTTGTTGAAGAACCATTCCTCGCACTGCATTTTTACATTTGAATACATTAGCAAGTATTAAGGTATCCAAATGCTTAGCAAATTCATACAAGTTTACTTATTATTATATACATACATATATCTACATACTTTTTACTTTTTCTAACTATTTTATGCTGTTTTTGAAATAATATCCAGTTGTCAAATGTTTAACTATTATTTAGATAAAATACAGCCATAAGCTCACGTAATACTGTCAGATTATGTCATAATTAAGTAATCAAATGATTGGGTGCATTTTTAGTGCAAATTTTTTTATCCTGAACAGGGTATATTAAGCTTGCTACGATGTTTGTAACACCTAAAAGAAAACCTTTGAAAAGTATAACAAAATAAACAGCATGATGTGCGGAGTCGAATTAATCATGCCTGTCTGTCTGTCTGTGTGTACCATATCAATCTGAACTTTTGCACATGTTCTTTTCTTCTCAAGAAGCTTTTCATTTGTCTGATTCGCCGATATCGGATCACTATAGCATATGGCTGTCATACAAACTGAACGAACGAAATGAAGTGCTTGTATCGAAAACTTTTTGGTTTGAAGAGATATCTGCACGAAATTTGGTGTCTATTATTTTCCAAGTCAACGGTGCAATCTCCGAAGATATTGTTCGGATTGAACCACTATAGCATATAGCTGCCATACAAACTAACCGAACAAAATGAAGGAACATTTTTTATTGTGAAGGGTATTCTAGCTTCGCTAAAACCGAAGTTAACGGGTTTTCTAGAGAATTTTTTTATCCAATAAAAATTGTGTCTTTTTTCTTGGGTTATGTCTTTTTTCACAATTTTCATCGACCTTGCACGAGTATTTAAATCACATGAATATTTGCAACGAATGGAAATTGGACTACAAATACATGCTTTTTCTATAAATAGATTGTATGTATATATTGTTTTTATGGATTTTTTTTTCAAAAATAAGCCGTTATTACTTTTTTGCCGATGATGACCTTTAATAACCTTTTTTTATACAATACTGTTACACAACCGGATACATTTCATTCAGTGGAAATCAACACCTCGAAATTTGCACCATTGCATCGATTGGCGAATGAATTGATGAATGGCTGACTGAGTAAATGCGTTGCCGATGTGATGATGAAAATTGCGATACATGCATTTTTTATACACAAGCAAACTGCGAAGAGCTAAAAGGCAATGACAAAAGAGCAACAAATGTGAAAGAACAAAGGCAATTGGGGAAGAGGTTTCTGGTGGACAGTGATGCACTGAAGTATGCTGATGCACTGAAGTACGCTAAAAAGTCGTGGAATTTAAGAAATCAATTGGTGTAGCTTTTTTATTACAGCAATCTATACTATACAACCAATTATTAGTTAGGCGCACCAAACGCAATTCTCTTTCAGATCGATTGAGAAAAAAATGTATATCAGAGATTTTCTTAAAAAGAGATTCTATGTGCGTAATAATAGCAGGGCGAATAAGCCAAAATTAAGACTATAATAAAATATTTACTGCAACTTCTAACCAGTTACAAATATTCTGGTCCCCAAACAATATTTGCATAAATACCATTTTGGTTGAAAATGCTCGCTAAGCTCCTCAAAATTTAAATCGCAATTATTTTCACAAAAGTGTGACTAATATTGGCGAACGCCACTGACGACAACAAAAAGTTCAACTCCGCTTTGCCACAACTAAGTGATGGAACACAATGGCTGCGGCAACAACAAGCACGTTTATGCAATAATTTATGCTTTCCGCCCGAGGTTTGCACAGTGAGACGTATTACGACTGGATTTCATTATTCAAATGGCAGACATTTGATGTCAGCAATATTTATTACGATAATGGCAAAGCTATTAAATAACACAAAAACACACCGAAAGCGAAGCAAAACAAATAGGCAAGCGAATTCCCGCCACAAAAACTGGCGTTAGCAGAGAGTCTACTGACTTGACACCGCCACAGCTAGGTATGCGAAGATCTGTGTGTATGTGTGTGTGTGGGAGAGTAGAAGAAATTGTGTCAATAGCAGGATTTCAACAGCTAGATTAAAATGAATGAAATATAAAGTTCAAGGACCCCATAATACGCTAGACCGCCCATTCGTTTCGAACCTTGCAACCTGCCGGCGGCCATGTGACTCGCCTATTTGTCAGGCGCTGCGTGAGCTGCGTGAATTTTGAGAGTTTCGTCAGTTTTTCGCCCTTTTTGTCTCGAGTCATGCAAGACACGCAGTCGGATGATGGTGCATGATTAATGGGTTGCCATTTCAAGTGTGTGACAGCATTGTGTTTTCAAGGCAAATGAGAAGAGTTCCAGATTCAGAGCGGCCATAGCGTGAGAGTTTAAATATGGAAATGTGACCGATTCATACGGTTATGTGGTGTTATGAAAAAGCTCTAAATTATTAATTAGTTTTTACGCTAACTCTAGAATTTATTTATACAATTTTCCTTCGCTTATTTACGCTAATTTTGGTGGTGCCTTCCATTCGTTTTGAAATTATGAATGAATTCTAAAAGGTGGCAGGTTGTTATCAGACTCCGGAGAACGGAAGGATCTCAAAAAGGGTTATTGCGAAATCATCTATCACTTCGACTGCATTCCGGATAACTTGATTCACTGCGCCTCGGAATCTACTGCTGGCGAAATCTTCCCTGCCTTCGCACGCCCGAAAGATATGTGGGTAGGACCGAGTCACTGGAGAAAAGGCGCAGGGAGTCGAAGCTCAAAAGGAATGTTGGGATGCAGTCTTCTGTCTAGAGCTCTCGAGTTAATTTTTACCATAAGTAAAAATGAGTCAAAAGAATATATTTTGAGCTGCACCGAAATGTGTACTCTTTATTTATATGACTAACTTATTGTTCTTACTTCTATTTATACTAACTAATATGTTTACTTATTACTAGTTGATAGTTTGTTAAGATACAGATTATATTATTTGTTTAGGCTTGTTTATATATATATTGCTTGCTTAGATACAATTGCTTTGTTCTAAGATAAGGTTGTGGTATTCAAACTCAATGTTGTTTTGATACTTGTTTGTTTAGGATTATTTGTTGTAGTGACAGTGCATTTCAATTGTTCTAACTCAAGGTTGTTTCTGCATTCTGTTTACTGAAACAAAAGGTTGTTTTGATGTTTGTTACTATTATAAGGAATACATTCCTTAACTCTCGACCAACTCCTGTTTTAGACTGCCATACCGCTGTAGTATTTTTCAAGCAGAATTGAGAGTCATTAAGGTAGCAGCAGATGTATTCCTCCGAAGTACGGCTTCTTTTAGGTTAGTATGCATCTATATGCTGGTATACAGACCTTGAGCGAGATGACAGTGAGCTCAAAGCTAGTAAATCAGAGCACGATTGCGTACTTGGCGACAATGGAATCGTCGGAAATTGTTAATCCGATGAGCTTGCAAAAAAAAGCACACATACCCAAATTCTATTAGGATCAGAACGAGTGGGGGTTCCCCTGCCTTTGAGCACTCGAGCGCTGGATCTCTCAGCTTCAAACATTTGAGCTCAGCAAGCCACCAACCAGAAGGTTGCAAATAGTGTCTGCCCCGTTTGGAACGTAAAGGTTTCATGGAACTAGTAGCTTTTTACTAGGCCCACATCGCCTCAATGATGGCTTCCTAACTCTATAATGTTCAACTGGCACTCACGCGGTGAGGATACAGATTTTTGATTAGTCAACTTGTCATAGTTACAATGAGGAAGATGTGGTAGAAACATCTAGACACTTTCACTGTCCAGCTTTACCCAAACTAAGGTTGAAGCATCTCAGTTTCCATACCTTTTACCTGGCGAATTATCTGAAATTGATATTGACCACCTCAATAAACTCGTGGCAAGCTCTACGCGATTTGTAAATATGCGACGGTCTCTTTGATGCCTACATAGGTTTGCTAGGCAGCACAACAGAAAGCGCTCTAGCCGTCCACGTGGGATTCGTGGCTTCACAAAAAAGTAGCTTATTCACTTATCTGAAACTAACCTAAAACAAACCCAATTTAATCCAGTTCAGTTTCATACTTCTAGTCTGAAAGAGAGAGTTTGAGCTCAATGAGTTAGGGAATATCGAGAGCTTAAGAGCTAATAGAAGTCTTTTACCAACTGTCATTGACTTTCTTAGTTAGTCTGCCTTCAAATGGACAAAGGTATATAAATACAGATTCACAGACACAAACTTTCGGAGCTCAATGCAGTATCGAGTGCGATGGAATCCACTAAAACTTCGATAACCATAACTGGAAAAGAGCTAGCAATTCTAGGTCCGAAAACAGTATCCCCAGCTATAAACCTCTGATATTGAAAACGTTCTTCCGTTCATTCCGTACGTGTAGTTTCCACCCCTTCAACGTCTTCTCTTCGCTTTCGTAGGTCCGATTGAGAAATCTTACAGCAAAGCACATAAACGTTACAGGCACCACTAAAACTGCTTTGAATCGTTCTTCTAAATTTTCACATTTAAATTTCCATTTATTCCACCTTTTGCTTTCTTCTCCTTCAATTCAATGTTCGCTGCTGACCGAAGATCTTTGCTCTTTGCTTTGCACTTCACATTATACATTTAAGCACGCCATTCACCTTACCTTTTTAACTTTTCACAAAATCGCCCGCAAATTGCTTCGGCAACAACTTCGTTAAATTATTCATTGGGATTTTGAGTAGAAGTGTGGCGGCATCCAGTCGCATGCAATGACAGCGGAGCATTTGCGGTAATGCAACACGTTTTTGTGGTGGCGTGTAAAAAATTATTATTAAACTTTCATTCGAGCACTTACATGCGCACTTAAGTATTCGCAATAATTTTCTTAACTGACCTTATAGCCGGCGCATGCCGACCCTGCTGCCTGTGCCGTCGCCGCCCACGTTGGTGGGCGCACTTGGTGATAAGCGGATCATGAGCCGGATTAACCGCAGATTATACGTGTTAGTTTATATGGCAGCGACTGTGAGTGTGTGTGTGCATAGCCGGACGCAAGCAGACCGCAAAAGTTAAGAGTTGAACGCTTGCCAGCACGCAGGACATTACACATTAACTCGGCATTCATATGCAGTTTACGCACATCCGGCGAGAATTAACTTTTATGTGCTTTTTATTTATTTTCATTGTTCTTCTTCAATGATAATGACTAAAAAGCCGGCGCGTCAGTTACTAATGCCCAAGGAACTCAACTTGAAGGAATTTTCGTGATTTTGGTGTGCAGTAAGAAGAATTTCAGCTGAGTATTTTGTATCCATGAGCGCAGGCGAATTGCAATCTTTCTCCCCTGTGGGGCCATAAAAATTCAATGTTGGGCATTTGGCTAAAGCGGTAGACTATCGCCAAGGCGAAAGCAAACATACTTTATGGCTCTGGAACACTGTACGGAAACGGAAACTACTATGTAGCAACCAATTCACGAGCGCTGCTGGCGAGCGAAAAACGAAACTCATGTGGGCTTGTAACAAAGCGAGTCTTAGACTTGACTTTAAGTGCCGAAGTGGCGGTAAGGTAAGTGAGGAGTGCGGTAAGGCGCCAAATATGGTTTTTCCAAAGCTAATCCTGCTGTCCAGTGCGCCTGTAATGCACGTGTGTTTGCTTGTGTGCGCGCCAGTCCATTCACATTTCATTTCGCGCGCTGCGTCGCCGCTGCGTATACGTAACTTTCTCGTGCCAGCGACACACGTAAGAGTTTCCGCTTAACTACAATACATATAAGCATAATATTAAGCATATAAGTATTTACTGTATTGCCAGCGCATAAACAACAACAAACGCCACTTAAAAGGTACGAAAATGTAGCACAAGAAATGCGTGCAAAAACCGCAACAATACCAAGAACAACTGTAAGCATTTGCATTGTGCCGAGACCGTGCAGAGCCAGCAGTAGCCCCACACGCTGGCAGAGCTAAAGAAATTTTTGCGAACTTCCTTAGCTTGAGCGCAATATACTCGAGCTTCTCCACTTCTTTGTAGTTTTCTAGCCGCTGCCAGCAATGCTTTTGCTTAATTCCTCAATTTATATTCAGCCACCATAATCGTTAGCCCACTGCAGTAAAATGCTACATTTAAGGGCTTTATCGCAGCAGCCCTGAGCGGTGGGTGGGGCAGCGTGCAAATCTACTATTTACACACAACTAAAAAAGCTTCAAACATACACATATATGTGTTCGTGTAAAATCCGAAGTACGTCTGTGTATGTACTTGGAACTACTTGGTCATGTTAGCGAGTGCGCGATTCGAACGCACATTTGAAGTCATAAGTGCGTACACGCGCTTACAATATTCGCAATCGGATTTACTATAACGGTACACACAAGCTCGAAATAAATAAAGTTATGCATAGAAATGCGCGCGAGGACACTCAAATCCAACGACGAACTTTCCGTAATCCTTTGAGCGCTGTTTGCGGTGCGAGAAAAATAACGCCAGGGACGCTACTGCCGCCACTACAACAACTATTTACAGCTGTTCTATTGCCACGCTTGCCACACTGCTGCCACAGCTGCAGCTTGCTGCTTTCACACCAACTCTAATAAGGGCTGGTGGTCGGCGGATTTCGGTGAAAACTTTTAGTTTTCGCTACTTTCGTCGCCACCGTCGCCGTCGCTGCCATTGGCGCTGCTTTGGCTGCCTGCTATCTGTTGTTCCTTATATGTGATTGCTCACGCTGCAATAATGCTTATCTCGGTTTTGTAGAAGAAAGATTTCCTCGCATTTCTTTAGCAAGTGTATTCGTAATATCCGACTATTGTTGTAGCATTTTTATTTACCACTTGATTTTAGTGGCAGCCAAATACAGTTGGAATTGAGTTTACGAGCATGTGTGTGCTTGTAGTTCAAATGTAATGTGTTCGCCAGGAATTTGAGAGATTTTAATTTCACTCAAACTCTGACACAATTCTCGATTTATTCTAGAAATATTCGCACATAACAAATTTTGGTATGTTTTAACGGCGCAAAGTGTTGGAAGGAGTCTTGTGGTCTTGTATACCGCCTTTTTTAGTAGGTAGACAATTCTGTAATCAACCAAGCGTGAAAGTTTTATTGTTTTTTAAAGAGCTGAGACACATATGGAAAGTGATCCATTTCGAGGTTTCCTACCTAACACAGAAACTTCAAATTCAAAGGGAATATTTATTATCATTCGAAAAAGCATTCTTTGACATTTATTTTTTGAAGATTTTCTCTTTCAAATGCTGGTCACGGCAACTTCTCAGCTAGTCCATCCGTTGAGTCCAATTATCGATGACTAGTCCCAGCATTTTAACTAGTAACTTGCGAACGAAATGCGTTATTTTTTGCTCCAAGGACAGAATTAAAGCGGGATTGTCCGTCCATAGACTTAAGAACTTACATATCTCTACAGGAAAAAGTCTAGCGGCGTGATATCATCGATCTTGGTGGCCAATCGACTCACTCAAAACGTGAAATTATCGCCTCACCGAAATGTTCTCTCAATAAATCCAATTATTGAGGTGATGTGTGGAAAGCAACGCCATTTTATTGAAATCAATCGTTATCGTGATCACGAGCTTCAATTTCAGGCATCTAATATTCTTTTATCATCGCACGTTAACGGTTACCATTGACGGTTACGTTCCCACCTGCATCATTTTTGAAGAAATATAGACCAATGATTCCACTTGAACACAAACCACACCAAACTATTGCTTTTGTGGATGAGATGGCAGCTCTTAAACCTCTTCAGAATGCTTTAAGTTTCAAACACGGCAATTTTGATTGTTTACATACCCATTGAGCCAGAAATGGGCCTCATCACTGAACAAAATTTGGCTCGAAAACGTCGAATCTTCTTGGAACTTTGCAAGAGCCCATAGAGCGAAGCGATATCGCTTGGGAAGGTCGAGGGACTTCAGTTCTCGACCAATCTGTATTTTATACGCTTTTAATTTAAGATCTCGATGCAAAATGCGCCAATTCGTTCCACGCGGCAGTCCGAGTTGCTGCGAACGACGCCGAGTCGACTCTCTAAGATTTTCCTGTACACCCTCAACTTAGACCCTCTATATTTCATTCACTGCGTACTGGACGTGGTCTACTTGGTGGAATATAATCCAATAATTAATGCTGGGTCTCAAGATGACTGATGGTTTTGTCAATAGTAGCTGAGTGGACCGATTATGTTGACCATAAGTTGAGGGAAGCGCGCAAAACACATTCTTTACAGAACTTGAATTTTCCCAAGGAAGTTGAACGATTTGCAAACGTTGTTCAGAAGTAAGTCTTTCCATGATGAAATGCCAAACAACACTGAATAAAAATAAAATGACAGCTTGATACGACTCAGGCATTATCTCTTTAAACAAATGCTATTGAAAATAGTACCTCTACTTGGATCACCTTTCATGCATCATTCTGGAAAAAGATGCGACGGCTCATCAGCAAAATAAGCTATGATATAGAAAGATATTAATATTGAAATATCGTTCGAAGATATTGATGCGATATTTTTGAGAAGATACTTATATAACTCGGTATAGTCCGTATAGTCTTCATCAGATATTTCAGTATTTCTTCTAATAAAGGAAACTAATTTTTAAAGCCACATTTTTAGCATGAATTTTTCGGACATTTCGAGCTATTTGTGACACCAAGCATTTTGTAAAACGCATATTGATTTAATAATCGCCAAAGAAATGTAGAATCAAGCTGCATTCTACAAGGTTTGAAAATTTTAATAAATTACTGGATTTAGATTCGGTTGAAAGTTTTTTAGCCACGTGCAAATAGTTCGTGCAACCTTGACCGTCGCTGAGCACACAAAAACAATATTAGAATAATTTCAAGGAAATTGTGAAATTCAGCGAAGCGACTAACACACAACTCACAGAATAGCAAAGAAATGAGCAGAATTTTGTTTGCCAACAGCTACTAATATGTGTACAGCTGCATATTCTTTTGTCAATATGTAGTTTGCAGAATACTTGTAAACATGCCACACTATTTCACATTTATTTACATTTTTTAGCAGAAATTCAAGGAATTTCACATTTTCTGCATAACACACAAGAATGCACACACACATACTTACATACCCACACACACATACAAAGCCATGCGTGCTTCCTCATAATCATGCGTCTGAAATGTGTGTCACTTGTGGTTTGTTGCCTTATCTTATCAGCCTTGAAAGCATTTCGAACCGACGCCTCGCTTGGCTTCATCGCCCACCACCCCCACCGCTGCTGAAGCATCCTTGTAGCATATTTTAAACGTTTATTTGTCAGCATAAACGTTTTCGCAAATTTTTCCACGTTTGTATTGACGGCACTTAATGCCTTTATGCCGTTATAACTGTATTGCCACAGCAACAAAGCGCCGCAATTGTTATTGCCACGCATCAGCAAGTCACAGCTGTCTGCAGCTTGTGTCAAAGGGATAACACGTTGTTGCCACATTCCAAGTAATAAACGCAACGCTTTTTGTTTGCTCTAATATTTTTTCGCTTTCCCTTTTTGTTTTTGGTTGCCTCGATACACTTTCGCCTCCACGCTCATATATGTACGTGGGAGTACGCATTTTAAGCGGGGTATGTTGTTGTGGCAAAGCACTCATGTTGCATCTGCCACTTTTACAAATATTTGCATTCTTTTCAACGCATTCTTGTGCTCGTCATCCTCTTGCCTTCGCCAGCAACTCACTGACACGTGCCGTAAACACACATACACACACCCACACAAGCATGTAAGCTTACAACGCTTACGCATGTTTAGCAACGCACAACCACACACATGCTTTTAAGGACGTTAGGAGGCGGCGGTGTAGGCGGCATTTCCACCATTTAGCTTTATTTTCTTTCAGTACATTTTCTTCCTTTTATTGCTTGCTGGCATTTATCGGAACACTGCGTTTCCCTGCCATGCGTGTTTATCAACATTTCGATGTGCAACAACAAATGTGTGGCAGAGGCGTGTGGTGATGGACCTGCCTTCGGTTCCTGGCAGCATGAAGGTGAAGTGAATAAAGAAATAGTTTTTTTCGCTCGGTTTTTGGCGCGGTATTTCTAAAAGGAAATTTATACGAAGCTTTTCTAGCCCTTTAATCTTATTAATAGACTATGTGAGTTTAATGGGACAAAGCGTTCTTTATTCAGCCTTCTCTTCAGTGAATTATGTTAGTTTTGTCAAAAATTGGATTAAATAAGTGATTTGAGGGTTATAATAAGGCATATTTGAATGAACCTCATTCATTAAATGTAGCACTCGATTCGTCGGCATGCAGCTGTGAGTTTTAAAATCATTGATATCTGTGGATTGCGTGGACTAAGAGTTTTAGAAAGACCCCTAGGCTCATACAGAAGCCAAAGACAACCTCAGGAATACTAATCCTTCCAAATAAGAAAAACGTGTACATAAGAATCCGTGAATATCTTATAACGGGTGATCCAAGTAGAAGTACTTTTTCAATAGCTGTATTTTGACAGATCATGCGTGAGTCGTGTCAAGCTGTCATGTTAGTTTTGTTCTTTATTGTTTGGCATTTCATCATGAAAAGACTTACGCCCGAACTACGTTCCCAAATCATGTGCCATTTCATCCATAAAAACAAGGGTTCGGTGCGTAATCTTCAAAAATGATGCCGGTGGGATCGTAACTGGAAAAGGGGACCTTTATCGCGCCATGATAACCGACTATATGATGCCTGAAATTGAAGCTCATGATCTCCGCGACATTTGGTTTCAATAAGACGAAGCCAATTCCACATCGCATCAATCAATGGATTTAGTTATTGACAGAGCACTTCGGTGAGCAGATAATTTAACGTTTAGAGCTGGTCGATTAGCCACTAAAATCGTGTGATATCACATCGTCAGCCTTTTTCCTGTGGGGATATGTAAGATATAAAGTCCATGCGGACAATATCGCTTCAATTCAGGCTTGGAACGAAATGTCACGGGTGTCATTCGCCAGTTACTAGCCGAAATGACCAAAATGCCAAAGAAATAAATATTCCCCATTAGATGAAAAGCTTAATTGTTTTTTCTTTAAAAAAGTAGTGATCCTCAAAACGGATCACACATCTTGTCCTCGGGGCAATACGTTCTTGCACGGTATTTTTAAAGCCAATATTTATACCACACTAGCTGAAAAGTTCATATCGATCTAGGAGAGTACTATATATACAGTTAGTTCTAACCTTCAAAAGTCTTGGGTACATTCGCAAAAATCAACGTTATGTTGTTGGTCAGTATAGCTGACACTTGAAAGAAAACGTGTTGTACATGTCGCCTAAGCAAATTTCTTTACGCGAAAGCTCTGTGTCTAATGAGTGCCACGCGAGCTTATACTCAATGTATTCGACGTGTCGGAAAGTAGTGAAATCTATGTTTAAGTAAATTCTTCCTTCATGTTTTAATTGCTCTCATATCCACCGAATGTGATTCTCAACGGCTTATCTTACTGCTGACAACAAAAAATGGTCTCTATAAAGAAATCAACAAGAGTGAGACCAAGTTTAAAAGATTGTTAATATGAGAAATTCATATTGTAAAAATTGTATAGAAAATTCAGCGACTTTCGAAACTAAGCTTGTACTTTCTACTCTTCTTACGAAATATTTTGTTAAGTGAAGTTTTGCTAGAACTAGGAACATTTCGACCTCTTTTTCAAAACTTTTTCAGTTATAATATGAAATATACAGAGAGTTTCAGAGTTGAATACTCCATAGCAATTCAACATATATGCAATTTATATGAAATTGAAGCATGCGTCACTTATTGCATAAGTCCTTAGCAAGAATATTGCAACTTGAGTAAATGGCAGGAAGTCAAAGCATCCTGCACGAGCCGGGCGATTTGCAGTAACTACACACTTTACTGTCCGACCGGTTACTTTATCATTAGGCGCCTTTGCGACTTGCAGCAAACAGTTATTACTGCAGTGTTTTCTTTGCAACACTTCGGAAGAGCATGCCTCATTTACACACACACACACACACACGTAAATGTAAGTATGTATTGGTGCGCACGTATATGTGTGTGAGATAATCATAGACAAGCATAGCTACACTGCGTAAATCATGTTTATTAGCAGCACTTCCTGCACTCAAAGCCGCTCGAGTGTCCTTTGTCCAGCGTGTCTTTGCTTTTATGATTTTCCGTTAGGCATTGCGCTATTTACTATTTACTATTTGCCATTTAATATTCACCATTTGCCATTCGCCATTTTCCATATGCCACACTGCTGCTTTTAGTTGTTGTTGTCATTTGTTGTTGTGATTTGTGGCGTTTTTTGTCTGAGCTTTTGCTTGCTACTTAAACCTAATTTGCATTTCTATAGTTTCTCTTGTATTTATGTATGCGCAACGCTGTCGTTCGGAACTGGCGCAAAGGAACTTCTGCGAAATGATGATTTAATGAGCACCGCCTGCGCAGGAACTGTCCGAGCTTACTTACATTTTACGGTTATTGTTGTTTTTATTTATACATCTCTGCTTTGCGTATATTTGTCTTATATCGTCTTTGCCCATTTCACATGGCCCGAAGCGCTTGGCGAGGACATTGGTGATAGCACGTTGTCAAACGCCTAAAAGTAGGCAAAGAAAAACCTTTTATTGACTGCATAATGCTTGTGCCAAGAGACTGACGTAGTATGTGATAATTTGCTGTAACGGAGCGCTCTGAGGCGCCGAAGGACAATGCAAAGCCAGAGCACAACTTGCAAGTTGCGGAAAGTCGCCCGCTGGAAGTTGGTGCGGGAGTGCGAACGAGAGGGCGTGAGGGCGAGGACGACTGCTGCCAATGCGCCAATACGCGTTCATAATTCATTTTTTACGAGCCTTTTTTGCTACTTACCGTTTTGCTGGCTGTGCCTCCGCAAGCATTCATTTAACATGGTGAAAATGTTGGCAAAAAGGACACTTTCGATGCTAATGAGAGAGAGCCTCGGCAGTAACTGCATGTATATGAAAAAGTGCTAACCTTAAGGAAACTTGTTGGAATGAGGACAAGAAGCAAAAAAGTTGTCTGAAATTTATAAACAGCCGCAGCATATGAAACCGAATGCCTCAAATATTTATAACGTCAAGCGACAAAGAAATGTCAGCAAGCAGCTAGCGAGGACATAAAGGTCTATTAGCATTTGACAGCGTAATGGGCCACGCAAATAGCTTTGAAAGCACAAGTGATTAACTCATATGACAGCGGCATAGAGTACATCACAAATAATATGCTGTCGTGGGTTTGAGTGGCATGTCAGCCATGTAGCCTCGGCAGGCTAATAGTATACCCCTTCACCGCTGGCTCTGCATTAAATTGCAAATAGACTAGCATAATTGCAAATTTATTATGTTGCAGAGCACCCTGTATGCATCTAATAATAAATTTGCGGCACGCCACACACACGTCAAAGGCAAAAAAGTAGAAAAAAGCGGAGTTATGGCGCTGCCTCGTCGCTGTGCTGTGTTTCGGCAGAAATTACTTGTGTGACTATGCTAATGCTGCTCTCCAACAAAGCAACCGACCAGTCAACCACGAAAATTATATTATAAACGCACATACATACATATGTACATGTATGGGCTGATGAGTGGCATATGTAAAGGGCGAATGCAAGTCTAAAGAAATGTGCTTATTTAAAAGTGTACACACACACACACACTCAGAGGCAAATGCACTGAAATATATGCTTCCGCATATGCCTAAGTTCGTGTTTATGCGCGTATTATGAGTGAGTGTGGCTGGTGGCGGTCGCTGCTGCGGCAACAGCGCCATCATCAACATGTCAATTTCATGCCGACCTGAGCATCGACAAAGAGCGAGTGGCAGCAAAATAAAAGTATAAATTATGCACACAGTGGCGAAGGTGGATGTGGAGTGTCCTAAAATTCGAAAGTCCGCCTAACACACATGCATATGCCAGTGCAAGCCGCAGGACCTAGTGCCAAGTGATATCAGGGCGCCAATGCTTGTATGTATGTATTCGTGTGCGCTGCATAAAAGTGCGCTGGCGGTTGGTGTGTGGTGTCACATAAGCGCGGTATGATTTAATGACTTCAATTGCATGAATTATAGATTTGTTGCTTGACGCCGGTGCGATTGACGTTGTTGCAAGCTGCGCTTAGCAGCGTGTGCATTTATATACACATAAATTTATGTAGGCCCCGGCAGAAGTGCATGGACATAATATATGCCCTCACCGGTGTAAGTTAACTGCCGTCGCATGAAATAAATATTCGCTTGAGAGCTTCTTAGCGTGAATGTGTGTGTGTATGTGAATGCGATCTCTGTGCCATGGCGTGGCTTGGTCTATCAAAGTGTGCCAGCTCGTTGCTGCATTCACCACAGTTGCAGCAGAAAGGTCTATTCAGTTGCCTGCCGCTACCACGAGCAAATTTAGACAAGCTCTAGATATGTATAGTATACCCGCTACCACAAGCACTCTATAGTGTACTCGTAGTGTAAGTGGCGAAGTTACCTTGTAGGTATCATACATCTGTGAGTCTGCCAAATATGTACCAGAGGTGCTTTGTTACACTTGAGTGGCATAAAATAGAAACTTTCACCTGAGAGTCCATGGGCACCAGCAGTTTACACACATGCAATTACATGTGTATGTGTTCAAAAGTTTTACAACTACAAATACTACTTTTTGTTTTACGTTTTTACGCATTTTGTGCGAAACTATTGCTTTGCATTGAGTGTTTGTTCGAGTTGGTTCAAGAAGAAGAAGCAGGCTAATATTTTGATATAAAAAACGAATGAGCGCAGTGAAAGTCTGGCGAAAGTAGATTTCTGTTTTCTCTTCCTTTTAATTGACACTTTAACTAGCGCAGCGAGTTGTACCGAGCTTTAATCGACGAATTAGTCATGTCTGCTTTTCTATAGTTGGCAGCTAGTAGGGAAACTTAGTGAGTACTCTTTCAAATAGCTTTCCTAGTGCAGGAGCTCTCCGACCAACTAGATATTATGGCTTTCAATACCTTTTAAGAAACATATTATTTATCCGAGTTTCGTTCCATTAAATTGACTGACATTATATTAAAGGCCAATTTAATTTAGTGCATTTAGATTATAATTGAGGAACTCTTTTTTGCCTTTCACACAGCCAACTAATCGATTGATGATCAGCTGTTATTTTTGCTTATTTCTCTAATGATAAAAATTCATCAGTTGATTGGGAATTTATCAAGCCACACAACCAAATTTACAACCTGGACAACAACCCACAGAGTTAAACGCAACCAAATTTATAGTAAGGACAACAACCCAAAGAATTGCATTCCAGTTTCAACTCGATTTCAGTTCAGTTTAGAATTAATAGCTTTGTATGGTAAAATGAACGGTAAATTGATCTAAAATAGCGCATTAATAGTGCCAAAACCGGTTAATTGAGAAATTAACTGCTGAAAAGGCTGTAAGACTCTTTATGCCAATATAAGAGATATTTTTCCATGAATTGTGCTGCAAACGTCATTCTTAGGTAAATTACGGATTTCTAGCATATTTTTTTATTTTACAAATTAAATTCTTTGATTTCTCCATTCTAAATAACCTTTACAACAGCTCAGGTTGGACGCTATGGCAATAAAGGCAGACGTATTTGTTAGTTTTCAGTGTTCTGCAAAGTCCGCGGTTTATCCGTCAGCTATATAAAAGCATTGTT
The DNA here is from genome assembly GCF_024586455.1 of Bactrocera neohumeralis. NCBI lineage: Eukaryota > Metazoa > Arthropoda > Insecta > Diptera > Tephritidae > Bactrocera > Bactrocera neohumeralis. Next base: position 2,559,143 of record NC_065920.1, on the reverse strand, counting down.
ATTGTAGATATAACGAGTACATAGTCCCCGTTGCGTTGGTAAGGGTCAGCCAAGTTGTCATCGACGTCATCTAACGAAAGGCGCAAGAAACGAGCTGTTTCGACGGGGTCGGACCAAAGGGATAGGGGTGTTAGATGAGTGAAGTTTTTGGGTCATTCGGAGAGGTGACCAGTGTCTTGTGGAGGCTCATTGCACGAAGCACATATACTGGATATGTCGGGGATACAAAGACAGTGAAAAATATCACTACAGAATGTGGATTGGTTTTCTCAGAGAACAATATTGAGAGTCAATTATCCGGTGATTATGTGAAGGTCAACAAAACGTGGGATCTCATGCGAGACATTGCTATCTTTTTCATTGCAGTAATAATTACTAAACACAAACGTGTCTTTAGAGGACGATAGCATAGAATTGAGTAATATATTTTGAAGGCACCCCACATATGTATGTATATATTCTACCCATACTAAAGGAAATTACTCAAATTTAAAAAGTCTTACTCTTTAAAGGTGGAACACCAGCGCAAGTTTTCAAATTATCTTCGAGTTGTACTGGCCACCTAGATGGCATGTAATCTAATTCTGCTTATTTCACTGTTTTTCACTTGCTGCTCAATAGTGATAGATGCTTTGTCTCTGTTTGACCCCCCCTACGCCTGCAACTACCTAATGTTTTAGCCTTTGTTGGCTATCGTGTGAGCAACCGTGTTAGCAGCCGCACATGCACAAACACACACGCCCATTTAGGCAGGCATATAATAACGATATATTATTTATGATTTGCGTGCCTAAAGGTTATTAGCGTTTCAGAATTAGATTAGTTCTGCTGCTGCTACATAGAAAAAATCAAACAGCAAAAAAGTGAGCAATAACAGAGATAGTAATAGAAAAACTAATTTATCTGAAGGCTCACGAAAATTAAATTGGTTGAAATTTAAGCAAAACTTTAGTAAGCATTAGGCTTATTATAAAAATTTAAGCTTAAGCTGCCTCTCTTTTTTTTAAAGAATCTCTTGAATAGTACTTTTTCAGTTAGCTTTTTATATAAATGTGGAGTATTTAATGGAGTTAAGCAACGCCGGTCAAAGATTCCTAGAATGGTTAAAACCACCGTACTAGTTTTCATAACTTTATTATGTGTATTATGTATATCATTTAAAACTATTTCTGTCTCAATTACACGTTCCCATGTCGTAACCGTATTTTAAATGCACGCAAATGTTGGCAGGCATGTAGAATTTTTCGTGTTTTTTGCGTTGACCTAATGATACTTTAAAGTAGTGGTGGTGGGGGAATTTCATTTTGCACCAGGTTTTCGTATTACGTGTGAAAATTTCAGCGATTTTCACTTCTTTTCTGCCTTTTTATTAATTTTATTTTCCTGCTGTTCTTTGACTGAGAGTGGCGCCGCCCGTACGAGAAAAGGAAGCCGACCTCATGCAACAGTAATTAGTGGCATGTGAGTCAGGTATGTGGAAATGAAACCGCTAAACTTATCGTTGCTTGAATTTTAAGTAAAAGATATGGGAAACTTAAAAGCTTTAAGTTCGTTGCTGCTTAAATTCTTAGAATGAAAACTTATGCATGCATAATTGGTAGCTACGACTGTTCTACTTATGAAATTATGCTAAATTTGATTATTAACTATTTGTTCATTGATAGCTAGTGGATATTGTAGCACAAATATAATACTTAAACTCTCACTAGCACTTTGCTTTAGATAATTTTTACCGTCATAAAGAGTTTGGCAAGCATTGTTAGAGTAGAAGCAAGCATCTGACTAAGACATCGCATTTTAATGCTATTTTTGGTATTTTGGTAATCAATATATTTTGAATGAAATTTGATTAGAAATACGAAAAGACTTTTTCGACTACCCCATATAAATATATAATCTGCTAGAGATTGGCATTAGCGCTTTTCACCAAAGCGAATAAACACGACAGTCTAAACGAAGCACATAAGTACATAGAGTGCTGATGCGTGACCTACGATCTGCCAGTTCGAAGGATACGAGAAAAAACGCCATTGAGATATGGCCTGCGAAATCACGGTACATGTACATAAATGTCTGAGCTGTTTGTTTGCATGCAACATGCTATTACTTTTATACGCTATTTGTTAATTATGAACATATGCACGACGTTGTATATACTCGAACTGAATACAAATATCCTTGGAGAGTGGGAGAGTGTTACAAAAATGTTACGCTTCAATGAAATAATCAATAACTTAAGTATGCTGGCATGTTTGCCGGTGGCACGAGGAGGTGGTACCATGCTTTTGCCTTTACACTCTCTTTCGCATATGTAAATACAACAACAATAACAAAGAACAGCACTCCAAAGTGTAGTTAGCATTGAAATATTGCTGTGAAAGGAACAAGAGTTTGTTGGCTGCATATTAAAGCATCTAAGTATATATGATAAAAATGTATTATAAAATATATAAATATATGATAAATTATACAAATATATGCTATTTAATATAAATAAACATATACAACGTTAAGGTTGTGGCTGCCGCAGCATACTGAGGCACTATGGCAGCAAGTCTCAAGGTACGAAACTCGGCTGCATGCATTTGTCCTTGATACTGCCCAAAGCAGAAACACAATTTCTCTCTTTAAATTAATAAAAAATTACAATAAGGTTGAAAGTTATTGTGCTCTTAAGTGATTTCATCACACAAACACGAATCGTGTACAAAAGAGAATTTTTAGAAAAAGATCTGCATATAAAAATAAAGACACACTTACAAATATAGTGCTTTAAAAGGGTGTATTTTCGCTGGTAATGATTTTGAATTTATTTGAAAAGAAAATAAAAATGGAAAAATGAATTAAATCACGAATATTTTGACTTTTCTGGTAGCCACAGTGGAGGAAACAAGGCACAAATAATTATGAGCCAGAAGTTTTCACCATTGACATCAACTTTCGACCGATCATATTCAGTTTTTAAATAGTATAGATCAATAAACACAGCACATAAAAACTTTTTCTGAACGTTAGAGCCGCTCTTCCAGTTCATTTCAATTTAAATTACAAAATTTTGGTTATTTACTTGGGCTTTAAGACAGCAACCTGCCTAATTGTTGATGAAGTTTTGATCAGAAAAAAGCAACTGAAAAAATTCAGCAACTTTAAATCTTCAAACTTTATTTCAAAGCAACTTTTTTCAAGATAAATTGTTTAATTCGAACTTTGCAAAGCCTCCTTAACAAAAATTCTAAAAAAATATTATTTAAGAGCTATTTTCACAGCTTTAGCTCTAAAACACCACCCTCTTCTTCTTTTGTTAGCATATAACCTTGTTGAAGCCAAAAGCTTGTTTCTTTGTGGCAACTACTTATGTACGCTTTCACTCAAACTCATATACACTCACACAGACACACATGCTTGGCATTTACCTTTGCTAGCGTACTTATTATGCTGTAATGCCATGTCTGCAATTTACTTCATCTGTCTGACAAGTCATTTTTAGTGTGCACTGTCGCATTCTCCTTGTAAACCGGCATAGAGTGCAGACTGTCACACAAGTGTACTTTGCGCAAACGTCAACCACATTTCTTGCTGAAATACATATTCCTTAAATAAACTTAATTCCTTCAGCTTTCTAACGTAGTTGTGAAGGCACGTGCACACACACATACATGCGGCCGCATTTATAGTTGCAAATACAATGCATATGCAGATTCACACACACACTGTTGCACACTCATACAATATAAGTATGGTTTATGAGTACATGCTCATATTTTTGAATTTTCTCCATTCTGTTGAGAATTTCAATTTACAATTTATGACAGAATTTATTTTTATAAGTGCTGCTTGAAATACTTTTGTGGCTGCGAGACGATTATTAGATGAAAGAAGAATTTTACTTAATGACATTGAGTGTGGCAGATATGTAGGAACTCGACTTGTGTATATAATTTATGTGAAAAATATATAATGAAAATAAATGTGAAGTGCTCTTCTCGAATAGTTACTCCGCGCTATTCGCTTCCTTACTATTACATTTAAGCAGATTTTGACAAAGACTTTGTACAGAAAAAATGCTGGCAATTGTAACGGCAATAGCTTTGTCAGGTTTTTAGTGTAAGTAGTGGTTGGAGAAGGAACTCCTTTTAGTAACTTGCTATAATTTTTACTGAACAAGTCTGCCATAAATTCAAAATTTTAGCCAAGAATAAGGTCATTTGAAACTCAATGTGTCTATCAATAATAAAATTTTCTACTCAATAATAACAGAGATGTCATTTAAGGTTATTCATAGGCGATCAATTTCGATAAAATATGATCAATACATCATATTGTGGGCAAAATATATTAAGACTTTGTAAAATGAATTTTACGCGGAAATCCATTCTTTGGAATATCTTTTTTCTAGGTTGGACTGTCTGCAACATCTGTGCCAAATGTCAGATCACAATAATATTATGTGTTTAGTGTCTGAGGTACATAAAACGCATTCTTCGAATTTTGCGATGAGTGAAATTGTTCAACATAGAAGTTCCAAGATTGGAAAAGGCCTTCGGTGATAATTGCTTGTTGTAAGCAAGAGGTTTTGATTGATACAAATTATTGAAAGAGGGTCGAAAACCACGTCCAGGATCGCCATCAACATCAACTGGTGATCAACACGTCAATAAAGTAAAGGAAACTGGCATCGTTGGAATAATGTATATATTGAAAGTATGATTGGTTCCAAAAACACTAAATTTTTTCGAAAAACGGCGTCGCGTTAACGTTTGTGAAAAAATGCTTTCCGAATATCAGGATGTCATGAATCGTAGAGGGCTTGTCCGGAAAGAAATACGCGATTAAATTCTTTGTCAAACTCGGTAAATCTGCTACAGAGACGTTTTATATGATCCAGCAGGCTTACCCAGTTGTTGCTTTAGCAAGAAGTCATGTGTTTCGGTGGCACCAGGCTTTTTTGAAGGTCGCTGATGAATGAAATACAAAGTGAAACGTTGCTCATTGTCTTTCTTGACATCAAAGGCATCGTCCACCATGAATTGGTTCCTGCTGGACAAACCGTCAACGCCAAATTTTACGTGGAAGTCCTCCAGAGACTCAAACGAAGGGCCAATCGGGTCCGACAAGACATCGCAGCCGATTGGAAATTGCACCCTGACAACGCCCCGGCTCACACCGCCTTTCTTGTGAGCAGCCTAACCAAGGCCGGCATTCCAACGCTTCCGCAGCCGTCCTACAGCCCAGATTTGGCCCCCAGGACCTTTTTTCTTTCCTTGCCTGAAAAGGTTTGAGACGACAGAGGGGGTCCAACCAGCATGCACCTCGGCTCTCAAGGCTATTCCGGAGAATGCCTTCCGTGACGCCTTCAATGCTTGGAAATCACGCTGCATGCATCGATGCAGAAGGAGACTATTTTGAAAGTTTTTAAAGCATTTTAACGATTGGCTCAATAAATTTTCCTAAATCAATCAATCAATCAATCCTATTACTTTCTGGACAAACCATGTATTATTACGGGCGATGAGTCTTGGATCTATTCTTGTGACGCAGAAACAGATGTTCAATCAGCGGAATAACAAATCAGGGATATGTTTACAGTTTTCTTCGATTAACGAGGTGTGGTGCACTCCGAACCGACCAGCCAAACTGTCAAAAAAGAATACTAATTGAGTGTTATGAGTCATTTGCCCAAAGCTATGCGAAAAAAATCGTCCAGCTCTAATAATATATATATATGTATATTATTTCATAAATTAGTTTTGTACAGAATTCAATCAAAAGGATTACATATATTTTGTATATTAATATATCAGAAAAGCTGACGGTAAGAATTTGGAATTCTTGCAATACATAATCCTAATCATGGAGCTCTGAAAAGAAGCAGAAAATGCAAATTGAACTAAGCAAATTGATTCGTTGATAAATTGGCAAAACATATTACATTAAATTCAATTAGCCACCAACGCAGCAAGAAATAAGAACGAGCAAATAAAAACAAAATAGATTAATCTGTTTGTGCAAAAAATAAACATATGTGTTTGGTTATGTACAAAATATATGGAATATAAATACAACGATTTCAGCCTACATGGTCATTTTGGCCCAGAATTTCATTGAAATCGGTCTAGTGTGTGTGGTCCATAAGTGGGCGGGCCACGCCCATTTTCAATTTTTAAAAAGCCTGGGGGCAACTTCCTTCTGCCACTTCTTCCGTAAAATTTAGTGTTTCTGACGTTTTTTGTTAGTCGGTTATCGCACTTTTAGTGATTTTGAACATAACCTTTGAAAGCGTGGTTATAATGAATTTCTTCCATTTTTGAGTAATGTCTTGTCAGAGTTTGGTTGACAAGCTATAATACGAGATATGTAAAAAGATTAGTAGGGGCGGGGCGATTGGTAGTCTAATGCGATCCTTTGTGCCAAATTTCACTTTAATATCTTTATTTATGGCTTAATGACAAATATTTTATGGATATCTGTAACCTTCTTATGGAGCCAAGGAATTAAACCCAGATTTTTACTCTACAGCTTGGCAGACAGCACGGAATCGACTCTACTCGTCGCCCTGATCACTTTGACATTCGTTTGTGAACAAAACTATAATACTCTCGTTACACATAAATCAATAAAATAAGGCAATATATGGCATCTTCTCAAATTGGCGCGCTTACTCGACACCAAAGAAATGCAACAGATTTACTTTTTCCTGCAACATTTAGTGTCTTTGCGCCGGAACGAACGGTCAAATGGCCAGGACAGCAGAGGCGCTGTTGCAAAGAAACGAACATGAAAAACAATAGAAGACGATTACTGAAGGAAATCATTGAATCATTTAATTAGGGCTTAACTGTGTGGCGCTCAACAGGAACTGGAGCATGCCGATTACGTCGCATACCCAAAACACTGCGCGAAATCTTTGGAAGCAAGACTTTTTTAAATTACAATGCAGGTTGTAGAACTCGTTGGCATTTAGCGCTAACGACAGTGGTGTTCAATCCCGCCATTTAGTATATTTTAGTTAAAAGCCAGGCAGGAAAAGTAGGTATTATGTCTGAAAATATCTTCTCCTACATGACAGTGAAAGGAAAAAGTGGCATCCGAGACAATAAAGCATGCAACCTCTATATGATCTTAAGATTTTCTAAGGTAGTCCTCTCCAAGTAACATTATTTTTAGGGCATTTAATTTATGCTTTCTTTCAAAAATTATTCACAATGTAATATTGAATTCCTATCGCCGGCAAAATCGATGTAAAAACGTTTTCAATTAGCCAACTTCTACTCAATGCGAAGCGTATCAAGGGGAATTAGTGCTAATTTCGCTAAGCTGGAGTGCAATTTCGCAGGTAATGTGTATTACAGTAATATATTATATAATTCTATATATACATACGTAAGTATATGCGCTGAGAATTAGAAGATTATACCGAAGACAGATGAATACCGTACAGACACTGTAGAATGTAAGCAGTAAGTCGGGTCGGAGTACGAAAGGATATCAATTTTAAAGACATTAGCGCATATAGAAGTACCTAACTAAGTAGTTATGTAAAAATGACCTGCATTGGAACTCATTGTCTACTGTGACTATAAATTTTATGGCAGAGGCGCCAAGGCAAGGAAAATATGTGTTCAAGAGGTATCAGCATTAAACTGTAAGTATATAGGTAAAAGCTGCCTGAAAGCACTATGATTATGCTCTTGCAGGATTTCTCACTTCAGCGCGCTCCATGTCAATGCAGGTGCTATCAGATATATTGGGTAGTCGGAAAAGTCTTTTCGTATTTCGAATCAAATTTTAACCTGCTTTTTAATTTTTATTTATCTAATTGGTAGCACTGGAGATATTCGACTGCAACGACATCTATTGAAAAATACGAAAATACTTTTTCGACTACCCAATGTATTTGGATTAGTGAGAGTTCTCTAATGCTGCCTTTAATACATCGAAATATGTGCAACAAAATATCTCTTAACAGATTATGATACGTAATATGGAGTTGTTAAATACCTAACACAAACGCACTTACATCTGGAATCTTCTGGAGATAAATATTCCTTGCAACTTGCCAGTAACCATGAATACCTTCCGCTGATGTGCGCGCTGGCATACTTAAAGGCGAAAATAAATCGTTAATTTTCAACACTTCTCTCTTAACAGCAGCATTGTACAGTTAATGAACACATTCGTAAATACACACACCCACACATATGCGGTCCATACAATAAAGTAATTCCGCACATTGCTGTCGATGGCCAGTTGTTGCCCACACAAAGCGAGACAATCAAGCGAACGCACACATGAGTTTACCTCACACACACACATACATATATATACAATTTTATATTACGTTTATATAAATGGCTATGTTTACATGTGTGTGTGCGTGGTGTGGGGAAAATTGAATTTTGCTCATTTCACTTCTACAACGGAAACGCACACTCAAGTCGCACAATAACAATTTACAACAAATGCTTATGTCCACGAATCGTCGGTGATAGTGATGAAGAAAATGCTTGGCAGAGAATGAACGAGTAAATTAGTCGAGAGCAAGGCTACTTACGCGGTTTAATAAATATCGTTTTTTATGCTTGTAGGTGAGCAGAAGAAGGCAGGCTCTGCATGAAGCACCAAGAGCAATTTGTTGGCCTGATTTGACGATTCATTGTGACTATACACTTTCTTCGCGTTCCCTGCATTCGGCAAAAAACTAACTGCGAGGCAGGCAAAACTAAAGGCCGTATGCGTAAGCAAATATATGTATATGTGTGATTGTGTGTGTGTTTGTGCTTAAATGAAATATTACACAGCTGCAACTATCTCTTTTGTTGTGGAGAACTTATTTTGCTCAACGCATTCGAAGATGTTCATTTATTATGAATCTACCTTTCATATTAGCTGGCTTTGTTAGCTCTTCTATACCCATACACATACATACAAAAGCAAATGAAAGTATTGAAATTATATTATATCTGCATGATTATCTACTAAGATGTGTGTGTGCAAGTATAGCAAGTGTTAATGGTCATAAATCATTAGTAGATTGCATCTGCTGTACAACAAATATCTACTTTTGGGAAAATTAATTTTCAGGTTCATTCTCTGATTTTCTGAACATCTTATCAATACGGAACAGCTCAGGCACAATTTTGAATAGAATTTAGGCACTATTCCTTTTTTTGCTTCTGTGGCATTTACTTCCACTGTGCTCCTCGAAAATATAAGTAAAAGTTACGTATACGTCCCCGGAATCGTCGGACCTTTTTTTCCGGTATATTCTTCAACACTTTTTTCCATTCGGTTTCTATCTCCTCAATCATGTCAAAACGGCTTCCGCATTGGCTTTTTGAGTTTGCTGTATATACGTAGCCAAAAGTCGCATGGAGCCAAATAAGGCGTTCAGGTTTCGGAACGATATGAGTCAAATTTTTAGCACGAAACAAGACATGGCAATATATGGTGCATTTAAGCGGTCCACCAGCAATTTCAGGAGCCTGCTGGGCGCGACGGAGATGATGTGATCTCTATCCACTTAGATGGAACCTGGGCCGGGCTTTAGTCTGCTTCTGCAAATTGCTAGGCAATCGAGAATCATGTGTTCTGAGGTTTCCTTCTTCATGTCGCAGAACCGGCACTTTGCACAAGAGACTATGCCCATGTTGGACAAGTGCTTCCTTAGCCTGCAGTGCCCTATATATAGCGCGACAATGAGGCTGAATTTGTCTCGGGAGAGGTAGATTATTTCTTCAAAGTATGGCGATACGCTGGTTGTAGTTCCACCACAATGAAGATAGAGTTCTGCGCACCGACTTATAGCAAAGGCTTCTGTTTGAAAAGGTATGCGGTCCCACAATGTCTTCCGGTGATTTCGATGCATCAGTGCACCCCTGAATGGTAAAATTTTTTTTTATAAAATTAGTCCTCTTTGTATCGCCGTCCCTTGGAATAAGGGCCAGTGGTGCGTTTTCGCCTAGGGCCTTCATTTGTTGAGACGGCATAATCTTCCCTTTGCCGAAACCCTCTTCTGCCATTTGGAGCATGATATGTTTCTCTAACTGTTTAATCACTAGATGCAGTGGTGCAGCTTCGATAGTTGAAGGTCTACCGAAGACTGCGTTACCTTAGATGCCCAAGCAACCGCTCCATAAGTGACAAGAGGCCTTACGATCATGGCATACAGCCATCTTATGATACCTGGCTTGCAGTCCCAGGATCTGCCGGCTAGGCGTCTGCATATCATGAGTGCCTTGATGGCTTGGACAGCGTTAGATCCACATGCCCACTTCACCGTTAGGTTGAGTCTAATGCGAAGCCAAGGAGTTTTACCTCTTTAGACGATCGGAATATTTTTCTTCAACTAATCCTTTCACGATTTCGCCATTAATGGTTACTGAAAAGGATTTTCTCTTACATTTTATTGACAAAATTGACATAGGATCGACGCGAAATTACCTCAGTGAAGAAATGTAAACATATTTCTACAAAAAATTAGTCTCCGACATACTCTCATCTCTTTTCTCGGGCTCCATACTCTCATATACTTGTATGATACAGTTACCGTTGAGAGTTATGTACAGTTATTTGTATGTTGCCTGGCTCTGCCGAAATCGTTGACCACAGCTTGTAAACTAATAGTGCAGGTGGAGCTAACTGCCACTAAACATCGCCGCAAATCTCCGCCGTTAGTTGCACGCACATTGCCTCCAGTGGATTAGCTGCCATTAGGCCATTGTTGTTATCAAGGTCGCTGCAGTCTAGTTGCTGCTGTGTTTTGGGTGTGCATGTGTAGGCGTGAAGCGCTTGTTTGTCTAATTAACTTACTGTTTGATTTCCGCTATACGTGCGTCGGCGCAGCAATACTTCAACTAGAGGCGATAATTGGATTTTGGTGAGGTTTACACAAAAATTAAATCGCAAATAGCTCGTTTCGGTTTATATATTATATATATATATATATGTACTTGTATACAATATAATCGAGTATATATAATATATATATAATTACATTTGATTAATTTCACATATGAGTGCTTTTAATTAATAAATAATAATAAACCAGGTTTTGTGGCAAACATATATTTGGCAGTGCGTTGCTGGTCCTACACGTACTGTTGTTGTGTGTGGCAGAGCTGCTGTTCACATAAAACTCAGGGTTCAAACTCTGCTTAAAGCTGAGAATTGAACGCTACGATAGCCACTTTTTTCTTGATTAACGGTAAATATATAAGAGTTTCAAAATGGGAAATTTTGTATGAAAGTTTTTGGAGCATCTTGCTGAAATGCAATCATAATCCGGTATTGCGAGCAGAAGCTCCGCCTTGAAAACATATATAAGTATATACAAATATATTGTATAATATAAAGAAAAGATTATATTCAACTAACAAAATAATTACGCAAATTGTTGCACAAATATATTAACATTAATTGTGGAATCGATTTTCATGGAAAATGTGTGAATTTTGATTTGAATACCTTTCTAACTGATCCATCCGCATTTTGCCCATCTCTGGTAATATATACATACATATATACTATATACATATATATTGCATATTATTAAAATCCGTTACTCCACATCTAGCCACATTTGCACAAAACTTTTCCGACTTTGCACATTCCCCAGTACATTCACGCGCATGTGTGTGCTTAGGCACTTATAAATTTTAATAGCAATTACGGCTGACCGCCGGACACACATGCACACCCACACACACATGCACATGGCACGCTATAGTGTGTGCGTTGGAGTTAATCAAATCACATTTACACACAAACACCGCAAATTCATTGTGCAAGTCAAACCGCACTTGAGCATTTCGAGCACTTTGTTGGATATTTGATGAAATAATCGGATTCAATGTGAATAATTGAAGTGAATTCAATCAGACTAAAAGGCGTTGGCACAAATGCTTATATTTATGCATGTCAAGTCGACAAAAAAAAATGGTACTCATTAACTGAATAACTGTGAGTAATTGCATGCCACATTATTGAAATTCATCGCATTCATGAGTGAAAAAAACTAAAGACTCTTTAAAGTGCAATTAATAGCTAGGATAATCCCATTGCATAAGCGCAATTGACTTTTTCATTATACCTATGTATATATGTATGTGCTTGATGTAATTAAACTTTTCACTTTTGGTCAAAATAATTGATAACTTGATCTCCCCTATTTATGCAGGCAAGCTCCTTCAGCGGGGGTGGCAAGCATTTATATTCCCCATATGCTTTCAGTGGAAGATTCTAATTTTCGAAATACTTCTCTGGACAATAACAAGAAAGAAAGGGCTAAGTTCGAGTGCGACCGAACATTTTAAACTCTTGCTACTTGCAATAATCAAAGCTAGGGAAATAGCTTTAGACGCAAATAGTTAACCAATGCATAGGTATCCAAGCAATTATGTATGCAGTTGAACTTCTCTAACTAGAATCACCATAATCCAAAAAATAGCTTCGAGTTAGAGAGACTTCGAGTTATGGAAGGAAACTTTGTACGAAATTTGAGTTCTATTGCCAATTCAAGAGTTCGAGTTTTGGAGAACTTTGAGTTACAGAACTTCAAGTTATAAGTTCAACTGTATATATATATATAAATGATGCAATCCGTGGTTTCTGGACTAAAGCCACGTCGTAGCCACCCTTCTCTAAATGAAGAAGAAGCTCGGCAGAGGCGATCCTACTTTTGTGGAGATTCACTTGGGTACCCTCAGCTTTTCGGCTTAGTTCATCAGATTGCTGACTGTTAAATTAAATTTAGAGTAGGGCGGATGCGACGTGGTCTCAGTTTAGGAACCATGGATTGCATCGAGTAACGTGGTCTCTGGGCTGAAATCACAAAACTACACAACATACACCCCGAGCCATGTTAACAAGGTAAGATCAGCGATATAGATGAAGAAAAGTATATTTTCCCATATTGGCTTCAGTTTTTTCACAGATGATCTGAAGATTGTGGAGGGTGCCAAGGAGAAGTCTCTACCCCTTGCATCGTGCTATATGCCACACGATTGCGAGGCGCCAAGGGCAGAGCTTCAAAGGTTGGCGGCTACATCCAGCAGAAGAAAACAGAAGGATGGTAGGCGCTGATGCTAATGACCATAGTACAGTTTAAGGCAGCCCCGACATCAGTCTTCGATGTGATTCCCTTCTCAATTATATTTTACAAAATAGACTAGTGGTAGCTAATCGAGGTGAGGAATCTACTTACGTCGAACCCATCTCCAGAAACGTTCTAGACATAACACTATACACAAGTACAGATGCATCGATAGAAAACACTCACAAGTGCTTTACGCTGTGGCTCAAGCACAAACCGGAGCCCCCTTGGTGGAGGTCTTGCAGAAGCAAAATGTGGGAATGATTCAACTTGACCAAGTTAGCAGAAAGTGAGGACCGTTGGAACGAAAAAAACAAATCTTCTAAGGGACTACAAGAAGTTGGTGCGCAGCACAAAGCGAGAGTCCTAGAGAAACGTTTGAAGTGGATTTTATAAGACCCAAGACTTAGGAAACTATTAATCAAAAGCCCCGCCTCGCCGACCTAATTCGCAAAAGTAGCGGAAAGTGGATGGAAGCATGCCAGAACTCATTGGAAGAACCAGTCACTGTGTACATTCCAGGCTGTAGGGATTCGGTAAGTCCTAACTACGAAGATATTAGTACGATAAATGTTCCCAAACACATATTTACGGAGAATAAAATAGAATGGGCAATCCGGTCATTCGACCCATACAAATCTTCCGGTAGGGACTCAATTATTCCAGCAATGCTACGGAATGCCCTCTGTCTTCCCGTGCCATGGCCAAAGGCGACTCTTAGGGAATGTATGAAATTCAGGTACGTGTCACATTCATGTAGAGAGGCTAGGGCAGTTTTCATACTGAATGCAGGCAGAAACAATCGTCAGATCAGTAGAAACTGCACACTATACACTGGTATTTAATATCGAAAGGGCTCTTGAATATAAGGAATACACTCTTGTAGTATTCCTGGACATTTCTGAAGCGTTCAACGAAGTCTCTATGGAATTTATTCTGAATAGTATTCAGTCAATAAGTGTTGATTCTGCTATACAATGATGGATCAGAAGCTTTTGGACCTCTAGACCAGAATGGAACGACGCTTAAGTGATCAAGTAAGTCTGTAGAGGTACTACGCAAGGTGGAGTGCTATCTTCGCTTCAATGGAAATTAGTCTTTTTTTTTTTACACACGTCCTTTTCTCCACAATAATCGGACCACTATAACACATTGCTGTCATATAAACTAAACAATCGGAGACAATTGCGTGTATGCAAACTTCTTCATTTGAGGAGACATTTCCACAAAATTTTTCATGGATTATTGTCCAAGGCAACGGTAAAATTGTCGAAGAAATTATTCAGATCGGATCACTATAGCATGTAGATCCCTTACAAACGGGACGATGGCAATCAAGTGCTTGTAAGAAATATCTTGTATTTAGGAAGAATATGGAAAGAAATGGCAGGAATATATATACACAAAGACTCAGGTTATCAATTATCGCTCAAAATCGTAGGCTTATTTCTCTACATTTCCACACAAACATTCATATACTTACATTCTAGTGGGGGATATGAAAAAAAGGTAAGAAAATATTATTCCCATACATATTTATGTCTGGCACTTGAATTCACGCTTTGTAAACTTTGTGCTCGCCAACTTTTACGTATTTTCAAATTTCTTTCAATGTTACCGGATAGCTGACGACCCCTCGCTCGCACTCCACGCCACGCTGCCATCAAGGTAGTAGCGAGATAGAAAGCTTGGCACTTTATATATATAATACCCGAGCGAACCTTTGAAGTGTATCTGGTGCATATATATAGATATATATGAGTATTCGGTTGCAAGTATATTTAAATCCAACTATATCTAGACAGTTAGTTCTACATGGATGTGCCAGAGTTGCTCATGCAACTACTTGCGACTTTATATCGGCCTGTTTGTGCACACATACAACCATTTAAATATATACTTGTTTGTAACAGTACCTGTAACTGTGAATATTTTTATGAAGACTTTCATGGCCGCCGCCGCCGTCGCCGCAGCCATTGCCGTTGCCGTTGCCGAATTGCGAATGTCGAAAAACTCGGAGGGCCATAAAACGTTCAACTCGGCACGGATTTTAATATGTGCATATCTGTCTGTGCATGTATGTGTGTGTGGCTGTGTGCATGAATCATGTTTTCCAGCGTTTTGTTGACGTTGCTGCTTTTACCGTTCTACCTGTGCGCGCGTGGGTTTGTTTTCATTTTCACACACACACACACTTGCACATAAATACAAATGAAAACGTTTCGGCGCTGCGCTACGGCCACTAGTGCCCGCCGCCACCGCCACCGCTGCCACTTTGCCCGCACAGTTGCCGCTGGACTGCTGTTCAGTTTCACTTTTCGCTTTTCAGGCTTTGGGGAATTCACCATTGGGCCAAATGGGGGGGAGGGCTCTCCAAGGCATAGTACAGTTAGTTTGTGTTTTTCAGCTAAATCAGAAATAATTCATGTGGAACATACAAGAAGTAAGCAATAAAACATTTTGCAACTTGTGTATTTTCGGCATGTTTACCTACACACACACACGCTCGCACACTCGCAACCACACTCGCAAGCGCATGCAGCATGTATAAGGGCGCTAAAGGGGTGCTACAAATAAGAAATGAAGCTGAAAACCATAACCGAAACAAAATTGCACAGGTAGCATAATTCATGTGGTTGACACACATACACACACACACTTACTGATATATAAAAATATATACGTGCAACTGTGGCCGCAAAACGCTATCAATTGAGGACATGGCAGGTCTGGCAAAGCGGTGGCGCTTGCAACGGGACTCGCAAAAGGCGAAAAAATTCAGCGCCGCGAAGTTTGTTGCACAGATTGCGCGCGTAAAGCGCTTAAGTATTTCAGTCACAGTTGTTGTTGGTGTTGTTTGCTTTTTATTTTTATAACTCTGGTGCGATTTAAGCTAAAGTTTGCGGTGCGTCCGCTTGTTTCGGTGTAGGTGAAGACATTCGCTTTATTTCCGGCGTGTCATTTGTTGTTGCTGTTGTATGCAATTCATGTTACTTTAGTGACATGTGCTTTTATTTCGTGTAATTGTGCGATTTCCGTGACCTCGGAAGACGGCAATAAGCGGTTTTAAGGCCACAAAAGGCGGGCTTCCCTCATGAGCTGTTCCTAGATTATTTTTATACCACGAAGAGAATGTATTGAGTTTGCCAAGATGTTTGTAACACCTAGAAGGAGACGTCGGAGATGTTGTAAATTATGTATATAAATGATCTGCGTGACGAGCTGAGCCGACTCAGCCAAGTGCGCGTATATACAGGAACTTGTCCATCAATTTTTGTGAAAGGTTAGGTTAGGTTGATCTGGCAGGCCAATAAGCCACGCATAGACCAGATTGGTCCTTTGCGATACCAGTTGGAGTTCACTTGAGCTGTAGTCATCGTTTAGGACGCCAATTTTAACAGACTCTGCGGCCTCAGTGCCGATACCTCCCACAATGTATCATACTGTGGGGACTCCAGATGATTGCAGCGTAGTCTTGCCAATGCGGGACAAGTGCACAAGAGCTGTTCCATTGTTTCCCTGCTGCCTTGCTCTAGGCATTTCCTGCAGTCTTTTCAATCTGTCAGCCCCATATTGCGGGCGTGTGTCGCCATTAGAGAGTGACCAGTTAGTAATCCGATCAATTTCCTATAGTCTCTTCTAACGAGTACCAATAGGAATTTTGTGTTCTTCCGATATACCGTTTTCACATGAGATGTTTACTGTGGAATTGCCTGCAGGTGCATTAGAGGCCTGCACCGTGGCAGCTGTTCTTAAAGCTCCCGTTATGCACAGCGCAGCGAGCCTCTGAACCCTTTCCATTAGCTTCCGGTAATTGGATATCCGTACGTCTGTCCACCATACTACTGCACTGTAATACAGAATTGTTCTAACTATAGCCATGTAGCACCCGTGCATGAGAGAGGGAGAGATTCCCAAAGTTGTGCCGAGCATTTTTGAGATAACGATCTGAAATGTTGCACATTTCCTGACTTGAAGAATGAAAACCTATTTTTCAAATATTTCTGCGCATTTACCGTTACTATTTATAGCGATAGCCAACCAATAAACGCCAACATGAAGCAATTTATATTTTCGACGAGAATTAAGCCCAGTTTGCATAATTCACGGCGTAATTAACAATGCAACACTTATCGAAAATTAGTTGCCATTACTTCTTAGTAAAGCCAATTATTCAATATATGACTACGAATTCTCAAGATTGAGTCAATTTAAGCGAAAAATACGCTGACAATATATAGTTGAATACATGGCAAAGAAAGGATTGGTTATACTAGGTTATAAATGTGTAGCTGTCAGCGATTCGGAACCACATTTCATTCGTAGAACTTTCCAACTCCCGCCTGGACTACGAAGAAGAAGGAGCGAAACTATCAACTCGGACTTAGTATAAACACGTATGTATATACAGTTCCATTCCATTCCAGAAAGCTACTGTCCGTCAAAATGCAGTGCTGCCAAGTTATAACTTTATTACGGTGATTGTCATTTGAATAAAGCGAGAAATACGTGGCAATGCGATTTTAATAAAGATGCGCCATGAAAGAGGAAAACGCTTGATTTACATAAACATACGGTACTTTTACATGCCAAATTAAAAGAAGAAAGGAACGAACAGTGTGTCATGCTGATATACCCATACCTTATATATATGTATATTTGTATGAATGTGCAATGGACTCGTTTGTAAGCGAATTATCGGCAGTTACAGCCACGTATGACATATATAGTATATGATATGTGAGTATGTATTAATCAGAAAATATGCGCATAATAGTCAATATGCTTATAGTATATACATACATACATATATGTATACCAGAGTGGCTCGACTATTAGGGAGCCAAGAAAAAACGAAAGAATCGCATGCTCTACGGATCGTCTAAACATCTTTGCCTAAGAGACAATAGCTCTAAAATTTAAAGTCGATTATACAAAATAGAGATATCTGAATGAAATTTAATACGTAGGTGCATTTTTATATTCTATTGATCATTTCTCGGAATCTATAAGATCGGAAAATTACTATATCACATATCTCCCATACAACCGATTACTTGGACTATTTAAGCATACCTAGTTTTCGACCCGCTCTAATATATATACTAATATTTTCCCGACCCTCCCACATTTATGCGGATATGTGCACTTGCATATACATACATATATGTGGTTAACTGATCAAATTATGATGTGTTGGAGTGACAGTTGCAATTTTGCATTTGTCACGTTGTCCGTATTCAATGAATATTTAAAGCCATAAACAGTAACGAATTTCAGTCGACAGTTTGCAGTTAGCAATCGCATAAGTTCCAAGTTTTTGCATAGAGAGATATAAAAGAATTATCATAATATGTGCCAACAAAAGGAGTAATTCGATTAAAATGAAGAAAATATTGGGAAAAATGTAAAAAATAGTAAAATATGTAAAAAAAAATACTAAATATATCTATTATAAGTATGAGGTGGGTTCAAAATTGAAAATGGATTTATTTTTTTTTTTTTTTTTAAATTTTTTCATTCACCTACTACATTTATGTTCTCCTTCAAATAGTCTCCTTCTTTCAATCCAATTCCGTCGAAACACTTCTCAAGCTCGCATTTTTGGATAGCCTTTAGCTCTTTCAGTGATGCTCTTTGAATTAAATGCCTATAAAACGACGGTCCTCTATAGCTCTCTCTCTTTTCTGGAATTATTTTGTCTGGTGAATATGGAAGCTGAGACACCATTTTCCAACAAATTCTTTGATCCCTTTATTTTAACAAACGATGATCAGTTATATGCTAAACTTATCCGATCTCAAGAAAATCTTTTGGTAATGCACCATTGCTTAAGATAATAACCCAGGCCAAATTTCGTGAAGATATCGCGTCAAATGAAAAATCTTTCCATACCAGCACTTTATGTCGATCGTTCAGTTCGTATGGCAGCTATGTAAGAATATACAATTGTGATGGGATATCAGCCGTTCCGACAAATGAGGAGCTTTTTGAAAAGAAAAAGCAGTGTTGAAAAGCTTAGATCGATATCTCAAGAACTCGATCATTTACCTAGGCATTCACACCTTATACACGGTCTCCAACGCTTCCTTTGGAGTGTTAGTAACATGATGTACCCTACCAAGAAGCCCTGTGATAACATTCCAAGCAAGGCTGGCAGACAAAAGACCGTGAGCTCTGCCACAAACTGGGGAATAACACATTAGCCGCTGCCAGGAGCGAGCACTAAACTGGAAAGCGATTAAGAAAGACGTCAGCAACTACAGGATCCCTCCTTGAATACAGTTCTTCCGAGTAATTTCTTAAGTTAGTTTCTTCATTTTACACTCAGGTGGGAGGCTGCATCAGAATTCTTCAAAGTTTTAAGACACATATAATAATTTTTTTTAATAAAATATATATATGTCCATACCTGTACATATACATAAAAAATTATATTTATATTCAAAAATTTGTCTGAACAAGTGAAGAAGGCTTAGCTTCTGGTCTCGCAGACTTATACGTAACATACAGCTGTACGGGCTGCTACCAATGTGCGCCGGCACCGCCACCCGCTCACACACGCCCACATGCCACAGTATATGCGACACAAGCACAGTTATGGTGGATGCGCCAGCGTAGGCGTGTCTGTGGCGCATGTTGCGTGGCTTGTAGGCAAACATTCTATAATTATGTTGCATGCATTAGCACTGGCTGTGCCAATATTTGCGCTGCACTTTAAATGTGACTAAATGATAATGAGCAAAATGAAAAATTTCCCTTGTAGTCCTGTGGTTACGATTAGAAGCCTCGCGCGCGCGCGCCGTGTGTGTGTGTTTCATCTCGAGGCGTTTGAGAAGTGGGCGAACACTACAAGGAGATGGATGAACAGTTGCGCTTATGTGGATGTGCTCATGTGCACTTTGCAGCTTTGTAGTTGTTGTACAAGGCCTCGGCAAGAAAACTTGTGTATACGCTTGTAATTAAAGGAGCAGTGGCGTGCTCATATGTATGTGTGTGTGTGTGTGTTTTTCTGTTTTCAATTATGCACTCACTTTCCGCCACTTTCGCTGTTGACATTTCCGCACTTGCATTAGCAATTTTTATTACTCAATCCACATTTTCTGTGGCAACATTCATTTTGTGTCAGCAATTCTGTTTGCTGCTTGTACCTTTGAGCGCTCCTCGGCGTGGCAAGTGGGCATGGCTCTTTGGAAAGTCAATATTTTTCAATGTTTGCAATAACTTTTAGTTGCTCGTTAAGAGAGCTAGCGCTTAATTGTAATTTATGCCACACACACACACAAACACAAACACTTCAATTGCATTTTTTTCATTTATTTACAACCCAAACTGCATTGTCACTAAATGTTTAAATCATTTTCGTCCTTAAAAGAGTTTACAAAACTTAAGTCAGTATAATACATAAGCCTTAAGTGTACTGCTTGGCTTATGAGTGGAACTTAGCCGCTGTCTCTTTTGTGATTTGACTTCAGGCCGACTTGGAATGATTAGCAGTCAACGCCGAAACGTGTTTATAAAACGACTGTCGTAAAAGTTTTAGAGCATTTCAAAAAGTACACTAAATTTTACGACGGAGATAAACGGCGGCGATAGGTGGCAAACACACTCGCACGCTGATGAACCACCAGCCTTGAAATTCTTCGCACCTCACATATTTCAACACATACGAGCACACTTACGCATACACACGTCCTGCTCATAAAAAATTCAATTTAAAATGGAACAAAAGCATTTAGAAACGAAAATTTAAATATTTTTTATACCCTTCTTGCAAAAATTCCTGTCAAAATATTCTTTATACCATTAGAAAGATCGTAAAAATAGTGGAAACACAAAACCTGTACATCAGAACTTTTATTTATCATCCTTAGAACTTAGACCAGACTATAGTGGTGATCGACGCAGTTCTATGCTGATCAATAGCGATTCCGAGTCGACACTCAGCATAAAGAACACTTCAGTCCACCTAATCATCAGAACTGCATCAGTTCACAGTTTGTGTTCTAGATACTTTCGGTGATCAAAAGTTCAAAATTTAAAAATAAGCTAGATGATCTTGCAGAAGCAATTCAATAGAGGGGCTTTTAGAAATGTTAAGTGAGAAGACGTTGCTTTTAAAATAATTTTTCTTTCACAAGTGTTCTCAATATAAGGAGCATTCCTGCACATTTCAGGAGCGTTCAACAACGCCTCTATGGAATCTATTCTGAATCGTATCCAGACCTCTAGATGGATAAGAGCAGAATGGAACGACGCTAAACTGACCAAGGAAGTCGGTAGAGGTAGAGACATTAGTGGTGAATAAACTGCTAAGGAACTTTGAAGGCACAGCCTCCTGGATAGTGGCATATGCGGATGACATTGCCATCTTAATAACGTGTAAGTCTACAGACCATTATCAGTATTATAACCACCACTCTATATACAACCCAGAACTGGGCATCGCAAGCGGGTCTATGGTTGAACTCAGAGAAACGGGCCTGCTTGTGTTCACAAGAAAACAAAAAACTCTCCTATGGAGGTTCTATTTGATAAATGGGACACCACTCTCTCCCAAGGACCGCACCAAGTACCCTGGGGTAGTCTTGGACAACAAAATGAAGTGGAAGCACAACGTGGAAGAAAGACTGGGGAAAGCCAGCAATGTTTTATATACGTTTAGGCAGATGCTCGTCACAATCTGGGGGCTCTCTACCTCTTTCATGCACTAGTGCTTCACAGCTACTGTTAAACCAATTATGCTCTACGCTGCAGTAGTATGGACTGCACTGCAATGGAAAGGGTTCAGAGGCTC
The DNA here is from genome assembly GCF_024586455.1 of Bactrocera neohumeralis. Taxonomy (NCBI): domain Eukaryota; kingdom Metazoa; phylum Arthropoda; class Insecta; order Diptera; family Tephritidae; genus Bactrocera; species Bactrocera neohumeralis. The sequence goes on along the minus strand of NC_065920.1, from coordinate 2,537,256 downwards.
GGTGCGCTGTGAATAACTGGAGCTTTAAGAACAACTTCAACAGCGGCTCTTGAACTGGTACTAAACCTGCCACCTGTAGACCTTTTCGCTGAAAACGAAATCGGCGGCACGACTACTGGCTGCAGGAGAATGTACATGGAGAACCTTCGGTGATTACGACACTCTAAAAGATATGGTTTGGATAGCGATTTAAGCGCAACAGACTCCGTGGGTGACAACCGCATGGAATGTCTTAAAGTGCGCCAACAAACACTCAGACGAAAGCAACAAGAGTCACAGCAACTGCTTTGTCAGTAGTAATTTATGGCTAACAGTATAACCGCAAAGTGACATTTCGAAAACGACTTTGCAGTGCCAACTTCGTGACTTAGCGCTCGTGTTTCTCTAGATTCTCTTGCATCACAAGATTGTGTCTACATTTTAATTGATTTCTTCGTCGCGTTATCGTTTCGACATTACGGAAGAAGGCACGCGCCCAACAGTGCGCCCACCAATAACTGAGAAAAAACAATTCATGTACTGTGATGTGGTTGCTGCAGTCTCCGAAGCTGGTGTCGCTGCGGGTTAAGCTGTTGCCCCGAAGCCCGCGTTATCATTAGTTCACTTCGCTGCTTTTGTCTTTTCCAAGAACCAAATAAATTCCCAATGCGAAGAATATCAACTTCCGTTGAACGTTTTCTAACAGTTCAACGCTGCACTATACACACGCTGCGCACACTCCCACCAGCGGCAGCACCTCACTTTTACCACCGGCAGCTCCTCGCCTCCACCAAGTCATCAACTTGCAGCGCTTCAGTTCATTATAAGCACTCTGGAATTGCTAAGTTTTTCTTCGGTTGTTTTGGAATTTTCGCTTAGGAATTTCATTATAAAATCATGAGAAAAACTGCTAAAACAAAAGCAAATATTTGTCCTTCGTCAGTGGCTTAATGCGCATCATTCAGCGCTGTCCACTAGTGCCTTGAACTCCGACGCCCCACTGCTGCCACACACTTACTTGTCTTAAGTATTATGTTCCTAACACTTATATATACATATACATGTGTATTTTCTCAAACTTTATTGGCTTAAGTTAGATCCAGTTTATATGTGTATGTATGTGTGCATCGGATTTGTTGATGTTCCAGCTTTTTGCCATTTGCCCACGACATTTCTGCGGCTTGCTCTGAGAGGAAATTAAAAGCGATTTCCCAAATACAATTTTTCAGCGCGTCAATGTCAGCTTTTAATTAACTTTTAATGGCTTGTAACCGCATGCGATTGGGGTATCACTGCCATGCCATGTTTTGCTCACTCTGCCATGTTTTAATATCAAAAGCTTGTGCTTCGTAATTTGTCAAATAATGTTTAACTTTAGATATTTAGACACGCTAAGAAATAAGGGTTATGAAAAAAAAATAAAAATAACAAATTCTCATAAAAACCCATTATAATCTTAAAGATGTTACAAAAAATTAAAGAAGAAACTCAAAAACGAAGGCAAGGTTGCCGTGATGTTTCATCCTAGAAAGTGCATACTGGCCTTGCTATTCTGAAAATCAAAAAAAAAAAAATCAAGATCGAGAATATAAATATTTTTCCAAAACTTTGATCTATAGACATACCATTTGGATATTGATTGTAGAAGAATTTTAAAAGCTTCAATTTACTCGTATGATGAGGGCGCGGTCAAATTTTTAGCTTTATTAAATAGCATCATCGATTTTTGATTTCAAATTAAAGTGCACTCATCCAAATGGAGCATACTACTTTCCACCCATAGCATGCCACCATGTTGCACGAAATCCGTCACGCGCTCATAATCTGCCTATAATTGTAATTGCAATTTGTGGATTAATATGCGATCATGTTTGCGTCATTATGGTTATGGCAAATAACTGTTTGATTTCACCGCAAAGTCACACTTAAAACTGAATAAACATTATCGATGAAAACATTTTGCGTTTGTCAACATTTGCACAAGAGGCAACGCCATCGCTTGAACCGCTATTATCCGCTGCGCGGCAATTCAAGTTGCAAATGGCACGATAATGTGACAAATGTTTCCACAATTAAAATTTTATTGGTTTTTTTCATGGTATAAATGAATATATACCTGGTCTACAAATGCGAATAGTTTTCTATAAGCTGTTAAAAATAATCGTTTCTCGTTATCTCATTAATTGTTCTCCTTTTTTCATCCTTTCGGCAAATGATAATTAATTGACTTTTCTATCATCCGATCAGCAAATGAAATTAATTGATTTCAGCAGGTCCTTCAGTATTGAAATTTGTTTTGGAGTTGAAAAGCATTAGGATAGAATTGCTATATTTTGTACAAACTATATACTTAAACCATTATTATCGCATCGCAAAAAAAAAAAAAAATATTACTGAAATCGGGTCAACGTACTGTTTTTTTCAGGACATCCTTGTTCGAAGTTAGTCAATGGGCAACCTTGCATCGGTTTTCAGAATCGCAAACTTTTTGAAAATCTCACACTATTTTGCGTTGGAACCCCAAAGATTTCAGCCTGACAGAGTAATAAACCCAAAAAAATATTGGAAATTATGAAAGTTTTGAATCGAGGAAAATATTGTCTTTCGTATTTTTAATCAAATTTCAACTTTTTTTTTCATATTTATAATGAACTTTAATGAACCAAATATGTACCGCTTTGGTCTTTTTGTCATTTTTCCGCTGGAGATATTATTCCATCAGTGTAAAACTTTTCTGGTTTCTCGGCAAAAAGCTGCGACAAGAAATTTTCACAGGCTTCTCTTGAAGCCAACTTTACTCCATTAAGGGAATTACGCATTGAAGAAGACGATAGTCCGATGGTGCAAAGCCATAGCTGTATGGTGGATGTAGCAAAACTTTTCAGCCAAGCTGCCTCATCTTTTACCGCGTCTTTGAAGATGTGTGTGGTCTAGCGTTGTCCTGATGGAAGACGAGGACCATTCTGTTGATCAGTTCTGGCCGTTATTTCGATTGTTTGCTTCAATCTCATCAGTTGTTGATAGTAAAATGTAGAATCCATCATTCGACCAGGCTGGAGCAGCTCATAGTGGATGGTTCCTTTCCAATCCCACCAAACACTCATAACTTTTCGAGGTATCAATCCTGGCTTTGCGATCATTTGTTGAGTTTCACAATGCTTGGACTATCATATTTTTCGAGCATCATTGTTGTATTTGATTTACTTTTCGTCTTCTCTTACCATTCGCTTCAGAAATGCTTCGATTTCATTTCGTGTCAACAAATAATCACAGATGTTAATTCTGTCTATTCAATTTTTCACAGAAACCCAACATCGAGCTTCTTATTGTAGCCAACCTTTTTTAAATGGTTGAAAACCATTTGATGATGAATGTTAAGTTCCTTAGCGATGTCATGGCTGTTTATGTGACGGTCTTTGTTAGTCTTTTATAGAATTTCATCGACTTTTTCAACGATAGGTCGACCAGAGCGAGGAGCATCTTTCACATCGAAATTTCCAGACTGGAAGCGGGCGAATCCCTGTTGTGCTACACGAACTGGTACAGCATCGTCTCATTTGAAAGGAAATTTTCCTGAAAATGTTCATGCATTGTTGAAGATAATAGTGTCATCTCCAAATAAATGTTGAGATCGAGTCCCTATGTCATACAGCTGCCACACAAACTAGCGACACAAGGTCTTTTAAAGAATCTTTTGTATTTCTGAAGAGTATTATAGCTTCAGTGTTAACGGAATCAATTTTTTTTCTTGTTTCTAGCAATCTTAAGTGTTTTAGTTTATAAAATTTGAAATTTGAACCGAGGAAATTATATGTAAAAGAGGTGTGGTGTTCCTAGTTCGAGAATCATTTAGGTTCTTTAATTGGTAAAAAATCGCAGTTGGAGTGATTAAGCACCTACCGCCTTTCTCATTAATGTCCGCGGATTGAACCGCATTGACATGAAACGCTAATGAATAAGTGATAATAAATACACCGCGAAAGCACGGCAATCATTATGTGCGCTTTCGAGTGTTGTGTATGAAGTTCGCTCGATGTGATTGAATCTGTGTCGGCTGTCAACAGATGTTAATCTGTGCAAATGTAAATAAAAAGCGATTATGAACGCTCAATCAATATGCGAATCCAAACAACGCGAACACGAATGCGCACAACAACAACAAGAGCAACAACAGCAACAGCAACCACATGACGCGGCAGCAATATGAAAGTAAATGAAATGCAATTCAGTTGAAATAAATTGAAAAATTTACTATAAGCATAATACCGTTGCGCCACCGGGATCCGATTCAGATTGCAATGCTTCATAATGAATGCAGTAAAAAGTAAATTACAATTTCAAATAACGATTTCCTGCAAACAGCAGCAGCAGCAGCAGCAGCAAATATACATTACAATCTAATGCAATGTAATCCGGTGTATGAGCTCGTATAAAATATGCTTGATCGCTGTGAGCGTTGCCACTTTCATAAATGTGCACACACACACGTGCATATTGCTGCGGTTGGTGGCTGCGGGGAGAGAGCGCGTTGTGGGCGACTGTGATTTTGTTTCGCACACGAGTGTGCCACCTAAATCGAAGTGAAATTATTTTGCAATCTGCCATATGAATTGCATTTATTCACGCGTTTGTGAATGTGTGTGTGTGTGAGCATTGGCCAGAAGCTTCAACAGCGCTATATTTCTGAAATGAAGCACTCGCCCTTCAAAGCAGAAACAAGTAACTGCACACACACAAACACACGCATGGCTATGTGTTTAGCTGAATGTATGGTTGTCGGAAGTAAAGTGCAAACTCATGCGTGAACGTAAGACGATAACTAGAAGGACAGCCGGATCTTGTGTGCCACGCAATGCGAAGTGAAGTGACTGCATAACTAGAGAAGATACGAATTCTTCGTCCTCTGGTAGTTTTATGATTTAAATTCACTTCAAAACGAGAAAAAAAGACTGCACCGAAGCTAATATACCCTTCACAGGTGTATTTCTTTTAGTAACTATATGTCCAGTTTGTATGGACGCTATATGCTATAGTAATCCGATCTGAACAAATTTTTCGGAGATTATGTTATTACCTTCAGCAGTAATCCATGTCAAATTTCATGAAGATACATTGTCAAATGCGAAAGTTTTCCATACAAGAATTTGATTCCGAAAAAAAATTATTGAGCCAATCGTTACAATTCTTTAAAACTTACAAAATAGGCTCCTTCTGCGTCGATGCAGTGTAGCCAGCGCGATTTCCATGCATTGAAGGCGTCACGGAAGGCATTCTCCGGAATAGCCTTAAGAGCCGATAAGCATGCTTCTTGAATCCCTTTTCAACGGTCTATTCAGGCAAGGAAACAAGAAAAAGTCCGGGGGGTCACATCTGGGCTGCGGAAGCGTTGGGATGCCGGCCTTGGTTAGGTAGCTTTGCACAAGAAATGCGGTGTGAGCCGGGGCGTTGTCGTGGTACAACTTTCATTCGGCTGCGATGTCTTTTCGGACACGATTGACCCTTCATATGGGTCTTTTGAGGACCTCCACGTAAAACTTGGCGTTGACGGTTTGTTCAGGAGGATGAAATTCATGGTGGACGATGCTTTTGATGTCATAAAATAGAATGACCATCGTTTTCACTTTGGATTTGCTCATTCTTCCGGTCTGCATCAGCGACCTCTTCCCGGCCCTCCAAAAAGGCCTGGTGCCTCCAAAACACACCACTTCTTGCTAAAGCAACATCTCGGTAAGCCTGCTCGATCATTTCAAACGTCTCTGTCGCAGATTTACAGAGTTTCACAAAGAATTAATTTAATCGCGTACCTCACGTCGCACGAAAATGTTGGACCTGACTGACTCTGCAACTGCTCGGAGACAACTGACCAGCCGATCGTTCGTTAGCTAGGAACCCTCTACCGAATCTAGTCGGTGTGCGCAAGCTCGAAGTACAGTAGCAGCGGAAGAAAATCAGTCCTACTACTTTCCGGACAAACCTTGTATAGACAAAGAACCAAAGCAAATGGGTCTGGTAGTGAACGAGGGCAAGACGAAATATCTTCTGTCATCGAACAAACAGTTGTCACACTCGCGTCTTGGCTCCCACGTCACTGTTGACGGTCATAACTTCGAAGTCGTAGATAATTTCATCTATCTTGAAACCAGTATTAACACCAACAACAATGTCAGCCTCGAAATCGAACGCATAATTACTTTCTCACTCCTTCTCTCTGGCCTAACCAGTGTTTTTGATGAAGCTCATCATTACGAAAAGTTTTATTTGACCAAACTAGACCGAGATGTTGTCAGACGTCGTCAGGAAACCTTCGAACGATATGAGGCTATTCTTTACCTATATAGAACCTTACATTTGCATGGGATATGTTTAGTAGTCCCCGCCTGGGCATGTCTGCCTATTATACGATAACCTGTTAGTACCCCTACTAGAGTTCTCATATCATTCCTTTTAAGTTTTCATAGGCGGCAGGCACAGTCCATATTCTATTCATTCAGTCAGGGATTGATTCCACCGCGGCTCAGCTATGTTTATGTCTATGTATACAAGTAACTAGAGGCATATAAATTTTCTCTTTTCGGGAGTCCATTTGTGGGGTGGTGTCTGTTCTGTCTAATTCATCTGCTTCACAGTCCTTAAGGATATCACTATGTCCAGAAACCCTTTGCAGGTTTACCGCAAAATAAGTTGTTGATCCACTAACAGATGAAGACATCCTTTACTAACAGACTAACATAAAACATGGAAGACTTGACTAATCTCAAAACAGCCGGCTGTTTGTATTTTAAGGCTAACTGAAAAGCAAAACTTCTGTTTAATCTTAAAGACAGTGCTTAAGTTGTGTAAAAGTGCATGTTGTTATCATTTTTGATTGTAAAGTGTTGTTGTTCTAGTGCCTTCTTGCACAATTATGCGCCGCTTCTCACAGCACCGCCAAGTTCAGCTTTCCGCCATTTAAACACATAACTGTGCGGCAACTTAGCCGAATGCACTGGCAACACAGTTGCAGTTTTGCGCCGTGAGCGTGTGTGTGTGCCTGGGTTACTTTGCTGTGCAAGCTACATAAGTTTCTGAAGTGAAATGGTGCTTCAATGAATTGCTTATTGTGCACCTTAAGCACGAGATTGAAATTGAGCATTTCACTTTTGTGTCAGCCCGTGCTTCCTCGCATGCCCCGCCCACCGCCTCGACCATGGCTGCAGCCATTGTTGCCGTTGTGCCGCTGAAGGGAATGCGGTCTGTGGTTATTGTTCGTTTAAGTTGCACACACACACACTCACACACAACTCACCATTGTTTGCCGGGCATGTGTGTGCCCACCGCCGTCGCAATTTGTCAGTGCGCCATAGTTGCTGAAGTTGTTCAACTTATTGCTGCCTTTCACCTGCATTCGATCGTGCTGCATGCGGCGCCTTCATGTTGCACCTTCCCACTCAGCGTTTCTATGTCGAGCCCTTGTGCTCGTATTCTTGTTATTGTTGTTGCCTTTCATATACGCTTTATAGCCTCTTCCATTTTTCAACAATACTTACTTCTTCGCTTAAATACCGCCTTATTAGGACTTACTTTTACTATGTGTGTTCGTGATTTTTGTCCACGAACGCCACCCGCGCCTCCATCCGCCCGAACTTCTGCCGGCGGCGCTGCGGTCGCTGTTGCTGCCTCGGCACTTTGTGTTTAGTTATTGTGCCAGCATTTTTCATCCAATTTGTATTTGGCCATTTGTTGTTGTTGTGCGAAAAGTTGTTCCAAGTGGCGCTGCACAGGACAACGACAACAAAGTGACATTTCGTTTTATTATGGTAAGCAGTTTGTCGGAGCGGTGGCATAAGTTTTGAGCAAACGTCTTACTTTGATTTGTCTTCTTGCCACTTTAGTTTTGTTCGCTTCGGGAGCTCACACCAGCAAAATTTATTTCAGAACTTTTTTCTTAATTTGGTTTATTTTTATGAAAGTTTTGATCGATTGCAATTTAAAGAAATGGTAAAAAAGTTAGGTAGAAAATTTAGTTTTCACATTGAGCCGGAATCAAACCCAAAATCGCCACAAGCAATGGAGTTTCGGAAAAGTATTCACCGATCTATCAGTAAAGACAGGGCTAGAAAACCCTCCTAGAAGCAGCTTGACATGGCGCATTCCTGCTGCCTGTTGCCAGTGCTATTTTACCTGCCGAGCTCCTTAAGAGTGTGGGACTCCACTGCGATGTATGGTCGTTGCCCCGTCGGGAGCGTAGAGCGGACTAGATCGTCGGCTAGCTCTTGTCCGGCTAACCCTTTATGCCCCGGCACCCAGATTAGGTGTACACGGCTACACACTGATAGACGGTTCAACCTTCCTATACACTCCTTCACTAAAATCGATAAACCCTCATACGCTGAGATGGTTTTTAGTATAGCGCTATGCTGGTTGCTATAATTGTGGTGGAGATTAAGTGCTGAGCACTGACTTATAGCAAAGACTTCTTCTTGAAAAATGCTCGAAAAACGTCGCATTGGTATGGATAGTTTGGTATGCGGTCCCGCAATGCCTGCTCCAATGTCTTTCGGTGTTTTCGAGCCGTCAGTTTATCACTGGATAGTGCTGCCTCTCAGTAGTATATCGAGCGTGGCGTCATTCCACTCCGGCTTGTTGGAGAGAGTAACTCTAAAATTCTTTCTAAAGTTAATCCTATTTGTAACGTCGACTTCATTTGTTGAGACGCATTATCTTCCCTTTGCCGAAACCCTTTGCTGCCATTAGCAGCATGATACCTCTTCAATCACTAGATGCAGTGGTGTGAGCTCTTACATGACTTCCAAGTGCTGCAGTGGGCCAAGTGCACATTGCCCCTGAAGCACAGACACAGGCGAGCCTTTGCAGTTTTGATAGTTGAAGACCTACCAAAGTCTGGGTTGACTCAGATGCCCAAGCAACCGCTTCATAAGTGATAATGTGCCACATATGTAAATCCAATTAAAAGAGACCCACGGCCGGTGTGCACTGATAAAGATGGTGGCTATCATTTGCAGGGTTCCATCTGTTTTTATATCTGAACTTCATTTAAATGTATGCTCGGACCAATTCAGGCATACTCTATCGTTCAAAGGTCTTTTCGCGAAGATAAAATAAGTAAAACTAGCCAACACTGGTTGCTGACTGAGTTCTCAAGCCAGTGTTTAATACAAGACCATTCGGAAACCTTACACAAGCCTCAGAAAGCCCATAAGAGCTCACACTGTAAACATGTGCTTATATTATTTACTATATATTTTTCAAGTGGTAAAAATAATTGGAAGCCTCTACTGTTGCGTTAGCCTCCGCTGACTCACCCATCAAGCAGTTAATTGGATTTTCAACAATGGAATTCACTTGCTTCCAGATTGATATCTTTGCACTTAATTGAATATGTCTAAAATTCCCTTGAATGTGGGCATATGAATAATGACAGCCGCACACAGCCAGTCACATGCAGCCGTGGGTGGTAGCTGTCACAAGCACATCATTAACAATCAAACAAAAGGCAGTCAAAAAGTGCTCCCTTCAGTCAGTTTGCGAGCCAAATTTTCCATGCAAATATGTGCTTTTCTCCGCCTGTTCGGGTGGTGTGTGTGTGTGTGTGCACTTGCGCCGGCAGCCACAATAAATTCATCAAATGTGCCATGAAATAACAACTGTCTGACACTACCAACAAAGCACCGAACCAACATAGCACCAACAAAAGAGGAGCAAACAACAATGGCAGTTGCATGCGAATCTTCGCCACAACAACCAAATAACTTTGGTGGCAGCCAAAAGCCCAATACAAATACAACAAATTCGCACTATTTCAACTGGGTCGCACTAATATTATTCATGCATGCAACAATATCAATAAAAGTCAGATTGGCGAACACAGACTGACACCGGCAAATGGAGCGACATGCAGGAATAAAAACTTGTTCACAAGTGGTGAACGCTGCAGCACGGTCGGGGCGGACGAGGGGCTGACAGCGAGTTTTTTTTCCATCCACAGAAATGACAACAAAAGCATAGCGCCTGAATGTAATGGTGCTTTACCAGTGCCTGGCATGGGTAACTTCGAAGCAGTGACGAGTGTGCAGCAAACAAACTCATTTGGGTCGCCAGCACATACGATCCGCCAGCGAATGTAGTACACATATGCGCCTAAGATATATTTATAAAGCTGCCTTCGAGCATGCAAACGGCAAAATATCAATTACTCTGTGCGATGTACTGTGCCTGCTGGGTGCATGCCAAGGCATCATCTAGCGTATGGAATGCAGACCTTGTTAGTTAGCCAGCCATAAATGCGGTTATTAAATTTGCTTGCCAATAATCGGCGTTAAGGGTGACCTGAACTCAACGGTAGTTGCTGCTCGTCCAGATTTCTTCTTAAATTCGAACTATACAGGGTTGTTCCGGAAAGCAGTAAGACTGGGTTTTTTCCGCCGCGACTGTACTTCGGAGCGACTGGATTCGGTAGAGGGCGTTCCTAGCTATGGAACGAGCGGCTGGCCAGTGGTCTCCGAGCACCTGGAGAGTCAGGTCGCGCCTTCCGTGACGTCTTCAATGCTTGGAAATCGCGCAGACAGCGCTGCATCGACAGAGAAGGAGCCTAGCTTGAAAGTTTTTAAAGAATTTTAACGATTTTTTCAATAAATTTTTGAGTATTCAGAATAAAGTACTTGTATGGAACATTTTTTCACTTCTCGAGATCGAAATTTGGCAATAGTGAAAACTCCGAATAACTTCTTCGGATCGAATCACTACAGCACTTAGCTGTGATAACCGGATTAAATCAAGTTATTGTAAGGAACCTTTTGTATGTGTGAATGGTATAACCGCTTCGATGCAACCAAAATTAACGGTTTTTCTTGCATTAGTTAAAAACAGTTAACAATAGATATATGGAAAACTACCGTAAGATATGAGATAATTTTAATATTGTTGATACCCGCCTTACGGCCAAACAGATACGTCATTCCAGGACCAAAAACTGATACAATAATTATTGAGCTGTGATTTCATATTATTTTAATAAATTTTTAATATCCACAAAACTTGCCATATTTTATTTGTAAAATAGCAAATAAAAAAGCACAGATTAATCTTTTAATATTCTCATCTTGTTTGTTTACTCGGTGACTTTGCTATAATTGTCTCGGATCTTGATTCTTACATGCCACATTAACGATTCTCACTTCAATTCTGCGTTTCACATCAAATTGAACTCACTGCCGTGGCGAACTACAAGGCTTTGTGCAAAAAAAGCGGTAAAACCGACACGAGTTACAACGCGCCATTTTGCTGCCGTCGATATTACTTCATTTCTTCACGCCAATCTGCCTGCAGGGCCTATCACTTGTGCAACGCGCGCAGTTCAATGTTTGCCGACGACGTCACGCCCCAGCGACTAATGAAAATTCTACGCATCGCACCGCCCGTAGCCTCACCACTCTTTGCCGCACTATAACTGACTATAGCTGGAATGTCAATTTCTTTTCTTCCCCGCACACACGCGCCACCACACTTCGAGCTAACCGTTTAGCTGACCGCTAAATGGAGTTTACACACATGCACACACTTACAGTCACACCGCACGCACAAATATTGCAAAAATGGCCGTCATGTATATTAGTGTGTGTGAGTGTGTGAAGGCACGTGTATTTGAGCTGTTGTTGGAGGCTCTTTGGGCGTCAACGCTGACTGCCATCGGCATTTATTTCCGTCAACATTTTTGCCATTACTGCTGCTACTCCTTTCTTCTGCAGCTTCTCAAATTGCTAGATGAATATTCCTTCTCTCTGCTGCTTTTATTTCTAATCAATTGTTGGCGGTTGTCGCTACTGCAGGAATTCATCAACCAAGTTGCCGAGTTTTCTTCATTTCTCTGCTGATAACCTCCTTCGTATTTGCTTGCGCCATAGCCCTTCAGATGTTGCTGTTGTTGTGAAAATAAATAGTGCTCTAATGAGTTTTCGCAGAGCAGTTAGTTTTCTTTGCACACCGTTATTCCATCAAATTTAGTTTTTCTATTGAACTTTGCTTTGAAATGCCGCGAAGGAATAACAAAATTACTTTTCCAACACCTTCGATGAGGGGAATTTCTTGTGCTTCCTCCACCACTGGTATCCTGGTGTCAAACGCGTATATATTAAAGAATTTGTTCAATAGAATGGATTTGTGTTAAAAAGTGTTGAAAAATTGTGCGCTTTTTGCAATGGTAGCTTAATTGAATATCAACTAGCTTCCATGTGTCTCGAGTTTGTAATAAATTTGAATTTTTTAATAAAGCTAAAAAAAAGATGCATTTATACTGGAGCTTACTAAAACTTTCACACCAACTCTTTTATATATCGATTTCTATATATGCTCACATGGCCAAAAGTACAGTAAAAATAAGGTTTCAATCAAACATCAAACTCAACCTTAGCTTTTACCTCACCCTCAAACTCAACGACAACCTTAACCTTTACCTCAATGTCATCCCCAAACTCAACCTCAATCTTAACCTTAATTTCAACCTCAACCACAATCTCAACATTAATTTCAACTTTAATTTCAACACTAATTTCAATCTCAACTTCAACATAAACCTCAAATCCCAACTTCAACCTCAATTTCAACCTCAAGTTCAACCTCAATTTCAACCTCAATTTCAACCTTAATTTCAACCTCAACATCAATCTCAACTTCATCCTTAATTTCAACTTCAACCTCGACCTGAACCTGAACCTCAACCTCAACCTGAACCTCAACCTCAACTTCAACCTCAATCTCACTTCAATTTCAACCTCAACCACAGCCTCAAGCTTTACCTCAACGTCAACGTCAACCTCAACCTCATCCTCAACCTCAGCCTCAACCTCATCCTCAACCTCAACCTCAGCCTCAACCTCGACCTGAACCTGAACCTCAACCTCAACCTGAACCTCAACCTCAACTTCAACCTCAATCTCACTTCAATTTCAACCTCAACCACAGCCTCAAGCTTTACCTCAACGTCAACTTCAACCCCAACCTCAACGTCAAACTCAACCACAATCTCAAATTCCAACTCGCAGATGCACGATCGCAAACCTTACGCATATTTGTGGCATAGTTGAAACTAAAACCTCTTTAGCATTAATATTAATTTCAATTTAGAGCAAAATATTCGCATCGAAATATGCGCAAATTAAAATCTACGGCCACAGCGAGTGCACTTAAAACTGATGTGGCAACCCTCTTTAGCTGCTCACTTCCCAATTATTTACCAAACAATTTTATTATAAAACTGTGTTGCAGCTAGTTTCTGCACCGATTTTACGACTCCCTTCCATGCAGGCGTAAATACTGTGTGCTCCCTTCAATGCAAACAATCCCGTTAGCCACGTTCACGAAGTGGCAAGAAATATATGCTCAACTTTTTGCCATTTTCATAACTAATGCAAAATTTCAATTTCTTTCGCAAACATGAAATTCTACTCCGCATGCATAAATACAACCAGAGCGATATGTAGAAGAATGTGTGCAACGTATGTCGGCTTAAAGTAAAAGGCAAATTCAACCCTGCCAGAAAATTATGAGCAAGCCTGAGGAATGCTAAATGAGTTTCCATGTCCTACCTGTGAAGCCCGGGCCGCTTATGCTTATTCGGAAATCGTAAATAAAAAGTATTGATATAAATTTGCCAAAGAGGTCAAGGGTAAAAAGTAGAGATATACAGTTCGTTGGTCAAAAAGTGTTAAAATTTAATTGTGTTAGTATTAAGTGTAACTTTGTTGTGGTTTATGACTTGAAAATGTTTTCCCAGAAAAGCCGAAATAAGTTACTGAAGCAACCCTGCAAGGCAAAAGTGTTCAGCGCCCCACCACATCACAGCCTTATGCGCTCCTGGCATCGGTGGCGCCAAGCAAGCCATAAAATCATTTATCATTTTCGCGTCTGTGTGTCGAAATGTGCCACAAACACTAACACCACCACGACTGGATTCGCGCTTACTACGCGCTGCGGGCATTGACGGCCGTATGTATTTACTTGTGTGGCATACATCTATAGTTCTAATACCTCTGAGGGAACTGCCTAACCGATTGGCTGTCTTTCTGTTTGTTTGCCTGCCCCTAGTGCTTGTTTGTGCTATACTTAGCCACAACTTTGCCTGCAGAAAATTCGGTTCGTTGCATTCTCATTGTGATATTTGCGACTATAATGTGCAGATGCCAGTCATCGGCGCAACGGCCTAAATACACACCCCTTCGTAATGCGAGCGAGAGTCTTCACCTACACATTAACACACATTCGCATGGAGCAATCGATATTACATCAGCAACAACAAATATTTCACACACACGCGCAGATAGTCTGGCAAACACGACGGCGCAAAGCCATTTGTTGGGAAATCACAATCACCGCCGACGCTGATATGTTCCGCAGCAGTTGGGAATATATCAAATCTTCGCATGCACACACACACCACTGCCAGCGGATGTGTGTGTGTGTATTTTGCATATGAAAATGATATTTGTGCGCCTCGCCCAATATTGCCAAAGGATAAATGTCAAATATTTAATATGTGCGCTGCTGCCTGCCTCCGTGTCTGTCCGTGCGACTGTCTGTCTTTCTGATATCTGTCGTAGTTCGCTCTTCGCTGGGATGTGCCTTTTCCAGTCGATTCACAGCTCTGCCGCCGCGTCGACAACCGTCATTCCCGCATTTATAACCGTTATTTACGTTTTCCTTTATTTTAATGTGATTTCGTTGCTTGTTTTCGCCTCAGCACTCGGCACTCTTGCGAATGCAGTTGTTGCTTTGCTGACTTTAATCTTATATTTGGTATATCTTTTATGCCTAAATTTCGTTTTTCGATTTCTGTTTTTTGCTGACCAGCCAATTTTCGGTAACTAAGCCGCTGCTGCGTGTGTGAGTTCTATGCGGAACGGTGCTAAGTAATTGAGGAAGTGGGTATGCATAGAGAATGATGTGTGTGCACATAATCCCTTCGTCACAGCCGAAATGTTGAAGCTATACTCTTTCATTATTCATAAATTGATGTATTATTTTTTGAAGAATGACATTTTTAAATTATTTTTGTATCAATATTTTATTAGAAAAAGGAAATATGTGTAAATGCTCTTGCGAATTTGGGAAGCATTTTCAGCACTTGAAGTGTATAACCAAAGCTCTTAAAGGCAATTTTAGAGATTAGTGGAGGGATTAAATTTGTTGCAACTGGCAGAAAATGAAAAAAAAGTAAAATTTTACTGTATGAGCTTCTGGGCACGGAATCATGTACATACATATAGTATATACTAAACATATGGTATTATGTATGCGGGCTTTAGCCACACAAAACCACAATGGCACACAGAAGGCAAGCTAGGTGTGAAACGCTTTTAACATCTACGAGCTTATTGACAAAATAAATATTAGTTTTATTAATAATAATATTAGTTGAATCAATTTTTAGCTTCCATGAAACTTCCACCTGCAGCTCGCTCGTGATCTTCCGTACCTTACCTTTATTGATTGCTGGTTGTGCATACAAAAACTTGTTTATTAGATTTGAATTGATTTCGGTTTGTTCAGAGTAATTTAAGGCAAATTTACCTATTTTGCGGTTACTTTAATGGACTGCTTACGATTTTTCCTGGCAATGTACTCATATTGCCAATGAATGGCTATTGAATTTACTACAAATATTTGAAAGGAAAATATACCAGCGGTTTATTGTAGAAAGCGACTGAGTTAACGATTTCTACTATATTTTGAAATTTAGAAGGTTTCAATCATCTGAAGAAAGTATTGCAAAAGAAACTACCGTTACAAATTATGGTGACCGCTGCTCAAATATAAGTTGAAACTCCCGATTGCTTTTATGTGAAAAGCCTGCCATCTGTCGCTCACATTTTTGTACTCCCGTCAATTGAACAAGCAAAGAAATGGAGAGGCATACCTACTTTTATAGTTTTAAAATAAAAGTTCGCTCTGACTCACCTTCTCTCAGATGCAATGCACAAAAAAACTCAATACTACCATAGGTTAATCATCACTATCGGGTAATAGCCACACCTACCTAGACGCAGCCGGAGACAAAAGTGTAAAACATTCCGTATTGTATTGCCATATATATAAATACTGGGTTCTAGGCCACAAAAAAATTCCGGGAAATGAAATAGCTGAAGAGATTACCAAAATTTCCATCCGCCTAGCTATCGAACTTGTACGGGAAATACGGAAGTTACTAAAAACGATAGACAATAAAATTTCCGAAAGAGTTGTGGCAGATAGACCAGGAAAAGATGTAATGCTTTTAGTACGAAATACTCACACGGTCTCGAAATCACTGTAGGACGGTTTGTAGCCTAATGACAGTTCACAACCTACTGGCATCACATGCCAGCCGGATGGGCATTATTAACGATGACGAATGAAAAAAGTGCAGGAGTACTTCTGTCCAACATTATCTATAATTCGTCTTAGACATTTAGCATCTTCGCAGTCCAAAGGACTAGATAAAGTGTCAAAATTAGGTATGAAGCCACTCCTAAAGCAAAAAAGTTCACGTTCTGAATGACGAATACCTTAACTCGATCTATGTATGGCGTCGGGAGCTGCTTGAGCCACATGTAGAAGAATCGTTTCTGGTCATTCCCAAGTGAATAGAAATCAGAGAACTTTCCTCACGAACGATGAGCTGCATGAGATATACGACGACACTGACATAGTTCAGCGAATTAAAAATCAGCGGCTACGCTGGCTAGGTCATGTCGTCCGAATGGATGAAAACACTCCAGCTCTGAAAATATTTGACACAGTATCCGCCGAGGCAAGCAGAGGAAGAGGATGATACCAATACATATATAAATAATCCATTGAAAATCATTCCTTGTAAATTCCATAAATCGAGTATTTGGGTGTAACCACTACATAAAACTATTAGTGTTGCAGGTATTGTGTGAGTGTGTGTTGGCAATCTACCATACAAGAGAATAAAAAATTAAATAAATTCTATACTATTGTTGCCACTCAGCAAGCATATTTATTTTATTTTGGACTTGTTGTTTTGACAAAATTCCAAAAATCCAAAATTATCCGAAATCTCTGCCATCGGTCGCGGAATTCCACTGAACGCCTGCGCGCATAAATTGTTTTAAATTAATGCAATAACGGTATAAGTATGCAAGCGAACGGAATCAAAATTAATGGCAACAAATTGGGAGTTAAGCAAATTTTTGCGCAATTATTTTCATTAAAACAATAAAATGAAATTAGTCAACAAAATATTTGGCGTAATTGCGTTCTGCAACATTGCCGTTCGCCAAACTTCGGACGCAAAAATGTACAGTTATACGCGTTGCATGCATTTGCAAATATAAGCACAAGCACAGGCGTTGTGTCCGTGCGTGTGTTAACACAAAACGATAAATATTGAAATATTTTTAGCGAAAGGCTGCGCGCACTGCGAACACCACGGCACAGTGGCAGCTCTGCTCTGCGTATTTCCGCAACAAGCGGAAGCGTCAAATTGCACCCAACATCCGGCTGCCGCTGCCACTGTTGTGCTGTTGGCACGTCTCAATGCCACGCCATGGCGATGTGTCGCGTCAGGCCGTCGCTGATGCATGCAATATGCAGCATGCAATTTGCTCGTGGTTATTGTGCGAATTACTTTGTTGTTGCCCTTGTTGTGTGCAACAAGCATACGTTTTTATTACGATATTTCCGGTGGAACGATTTGCAGCGTGCCACGAGCATTTAGCGCAAGTTGTACAACCTTTTTCGCACCGCCGGGGGGCAGCGGTCAGTGGCACATGGTGCCATTACCAGCTATGGGTCATTAAAGCTTGTCCTTAACCAATTCATATTTTTAACGGTAGTTGTTATTTCATAACAGTTAAGTCAAATTTTCCACTTCAAACAACACGTTTGCATATTTTTCTAGCCAAATCTGAATAAACGGTGATTCAAGTAGAATCCACACAGTGCACTTTGTTCTCGTTTCTATTAGAAAGTCTCTGCTTTTTGTAGCTATTAGGTTATGTGAGGGTATTGAATAGGTTAGGTTTGGTTATACTGGCCGACAGTGATACATTTGAGCCAGTAGACCGGTACTTAGTCATGTCAGTTGGAGTTTCAGTTTGAACTGTTCATAAAGGAAGTCCAATTTTGATACTTTGTCTGGTTCTTTGAAATAAAGCTAGACAGAGGCATAGGTGGTATTCCAGCGCCTCTCTCATACTTACTTCTCTGCACTATCACCATGTATCATCGTTACTTATGTCCATTCTGGTGGCACGTGATGGTGGTAGGTTGTGAATGTCAACAGGCCAACAACCGTCCCGTAGTCCTTCCGAGATCATGTGAGTAAAATGCCTGCGAATTTTCCTACAGAGCTCTTGTAAACGATCTGAGCGATCTTGTAAGTACTTAAGGCATTACATTTCGCCTTAATCCAACTTTCCGCCTGTGCATCTAGGTAGCTAGACACTTTTGGCAATCTCGTTCGTTTCCTGGAATTCTTTTATGTACTGGAACCCATTAGGTTTCCAGCTGTTTTCCGCAGATGGTACATCAGTTGCCTCCCTGCTTCTAAGGACATTTTCGAACTTAATGCGATGCGAAATTATTGTTTTGAATGTCGTCTGAATATCAAGTCTGCATTTCTCCTTTCTATGTTGTTTTCTGCGTGGTTAGGGGTGTTAACTAAATGCCCTGAAAAAACATATTGCCGAGATCCGCTTACGAGAAGTTCCAGATCAAACGCGATTCACATTAAAACCGCTTTTTCCAAGATGAAGAATTAAATACTGAGTATTAAGTGGCTAAGCGTTCCAGTGGTTATTCATTTTACGAATATAGCCGAATGTAGAAAAGGCAAAGTTTTTCGGCCGTGCATCTAAAGGGCCTTATGCCTTAAACCTACATATTATAACACCAACTCCTCAGCTGAAATATGATTTTAGCTTACTTTAAACAATTAATTAAGGAGGCTTCTCCACGTATCACTGAAATGGTCGAAGTAAATGCCACTGAAGTATGTAGTTTTACGGGAACGTTCTCCAATATCTTCCGATAAAACTCGAACTCAAAGAGTCGGAATGGCATAAACTTTCTCGGTTATTAGTTCTGACTTATAAGTAAGTTCCAAAATCCTCTTCTTAAACCAATATATGTATACATATAAGAAAGATAGACCCTTAACTACGGAAGCGATAAAGCAAAACTAATCATTTAATTTAAGTTTAGACGCCGAAATCGTCTTTAAAAGCGAACCTGCCACCGAAATAAGAAAATAACAAAGCGAGCTGAAAATGAAAATAACAAATGCGGGAGAGAGTAGAAGAAGAATGTGTAAATAAGCGGAAAGAGAGTCGAAGGAATTAAAAGCCGAAGAAAGCAGAGAAAAGCCAAAAAGCATATGCACTTGAGCAATAAAAAACGCAAATTATTGCCGAAAAAGACGACGCAGAACGATGAAGACGCGCACTGAATTTAGCGCAATAACTGCAATTGATGAACCGAAAAAGCGGGGAGCAAGCAAAGCGATAAAAACCACCAACAGCGGCAGCAGCGAAAAATTGATTGAGTAAATATTTGGGCGCTTAACGAGGCTGCCCGGCGAAGGGGACGCAAGGAGAAGCAGCAGCCAGCGCGCGGGCGGGTTTCGCGGCAGACGCTGCAAATTTGACGTTTTCACATTTTGACTATTTTTACAGTTAGCACGTGCGCTTGATTGCACGGTTTTCTGCGCAGCAAATATTTCCTATTTTTATTTTATTTGTTTTGATGGTTCTGGTCGGAGTGAGTCGGAGAGCGGGGAGCGGTAGCGCGCTTTGAATAAAGTGATTTGTATTGTTGAATTGAATTTGCGTTGAAATGACTTGGCTATATGTCCGGAATGATGTGCTAACAAGAAGAATTCGTGCTTTATTTGATTTGTTAATGAAATTAAAAGTGCATGCAAAAGAGCGAATTTGTGGAGATGCGAATATAAAACGAGAGCAATAAAAATAAAAGCAAAAGAAAGATACCGATATATTTGACTTGCGGTGGACTAATCACTACAAAGAATAAATTGTTATGAGTGGAGTACTGGAATAATGCTGCTGTACATGAAATATGTGAAATTTGTTTGTATGTGTTAAGAGAGTGTTGAATAATGCATAATGTTTGACTAAAAATATAAAGGATATTTCTATGAAGGATAGGTATTTTATATAAATTTATAAATATAATTTAGACCGACTTGAGCAATTTGAGGACACCCTTGCCTCGATATCAGTAGAATAGGAATCCAGCGCTTGTATGCACTACCACCAGATTATTTTGGCCCAAGAATCATCTTAAGTGATCAGAACTCTTGCGGAATGCCAGCTACAGAAAATATATGGAAGAAGGCGTTGGTAGAATCTGCTTCCTTTTTAATTCCTTCTTCATTCTTAACCCGCGCTTGCAAGTTCAAGGCTTAAATACTTGGGAGCTCACACTTTCAGATGTTCCACCGAACCGGCGGAAAACATCGGGGCAAGCTTTTATTGAACACAAGTAGTTTGCAGACTTATAAGTTCGGATTTTTGGAGTTATATTTTTATGGCATCAGAAAGGACTGCATCTTTTAGTCCAAGTGGTATCTTTGGATCAGTCACCAAACCTAACCTACCCTAACCTAGGAAGGGTAAGAAATGAGTAGTGAGCCTTTTCATGCGCCAAAACATGCTTTTAGTAAAAACTTAAAGCATATATGGTAATCTAATGCAGAGCCGAGTCCATTCATTCCACCTTTGTACATCCAAGTTTTGCTTCTATTTGGTTGACTATCCGCCTCAAAAGTCGCTGGTGAATCAATAAAAAGGGTAAATTTATTTACTCTATGCTGCGTTGGCGCTTATGACTGACAGTGGGTGAAAATGCATGGCAGAGCTTAACTTTTGATGTGGGTAGTTGAATGAGGGATTTGCAAAGGGTTTTGAAGGTAAAAGAGAAGCGTATTGCTAGAAGTGTATATTTAGAAAAAATTTCTTGAAAATTACCATTTCAAAATAATTATCTAAGCTAGTCGATGTTCATCTGAGCCATAGATCGTTCGTATATATACAGCGGCTGCTAAAAGTGCCTGAGCTGGCAACTTATTAATAAAGCCAAACACGAAGGGTTATATAAACTAGAAAATTATATAAGTTATATCGAGGTGACATTGCCTGAGGGCGGATTCTGTTGCATAGCTTTGGAGTATTAAGTATACAATGCAAATAAAATATTTTTCTGCTGTAAGAGAAGAATTCTTATGTTAAGCTACACTTCTAGTGATAACTTAGTAATAACAGAAAAGAAATTCAAATGCGAATTGTGCTATATTTACACAAAAGTAAGCGCACATTTTTCCAAAATACTCAATTTGAGTTTCCACACTCTTCTTTCAACTTCAGCTTTAACGCTACAAACTGTGTTCATCTGAAACTACAAAAAATTTGCCGAAGCAGCGAGGCAGTGCCAGCGCCAAACAAGCGGCAAAACCAAAACATGTACACAAAAAAAACGTGAAGCCAACTCAAACGTTTGGTGGTTCATTTACGCCTGCCTAAGTTTTATTTTGGCTGAATATTTAAGCCAAATCCAGCATGAAACTCAACTGTTGAAATTTTCAAAGCACTTTAGGGTATAGCCCGGGCGTATACGTAACTTTTGGCAGTACACTTAAGTGGTGCACGTCTGAATATCTCTGACTAACGCTCAAGTACATCAAGTGTACACATACACACACACACACAACTGCATATGTAGGTAAAAGCATCTGGCATTGACTTGAATGGCCACAGCAAGGCTTTGCGGCTGACCGAACAAAGAAAGCGCAGGTGTCTGTGTCTGTTGAAACCTTAAACATAGCAGAATGAAAACTATATTTGGGAATATTTTGGGCGTTTGGAAATAATGTTTAGTTTCAAATGTCAAATCCTGACGCTTTCGCCGTTATTTACTCTTCCAAATAATGTACACATTGAACTAATTTTAAGTACGCGATTTGATTACATAATTGTGTACACGTAAATAACTGGACTACTGTTAGCACAGTTCAACAATCAAGCTGCTGTGCACAACGGCTTCCCGATACGCACGTGACCTGGCTGGTTGGGGCGCCGCCCAGCGCCACCCACGACCGACCGCAGAGCGCTAAGCAACTTAGCGGAATGCAAAGCGACATCGTTAGCAGCGCTTGAGGCTATTTTTTCAATTTACCCATTTCACAATTCGCCAGCCAGCTGCTTTTGTTTAGCTTCGCCGTAGTCAGCCGCCTTGCTTGCCCGCGAACCCGCGCTCGCGTCCGCACTCACTGATTGCTGGCTTAGTTTGCCGCGTTTCGTTTGTTTATTTAAATTTTTTGTTGTTTGTTCGTGTCACTGCTTTATTCGTCTGCTGCTTTCAGTCGTCGTCCCGTCCTTGTCAGCGCACTCTGCGCGTTGTCTGGTCGGATTCTTGCGCTGTTTTGTTGGCTGCCACTTTTGAAGGATGTGTTCGTTTTTTGCGCGCCTGTCGGCGTCAACGTCCGCCGTGCGCCGTCCGCATTTGACTCACTCGCCAACAGCGCGTCAGTTGCCAGCGCGCACAATGTATGAATACCTTGTTTTGCATAAAAACATGCAGCTACATTCACCGCTGACATTCGCGTTGACATTTCACAATTGTTTTGTTGTTGCTATTGCCACTCTTCATCTCCCTCTCTCTCACTCTCTCTTACCCTCGAGTAGTTGCAGTAAAATACTGTTGCTATTGTTGCCACGGTTTTTGTTCATAACGACGAACTCTAGTCATCAGTAAGCAAATATGCGCGGTGCTGAGTCAAGCTGCCTCCCCTTGGCCTCCACAGCCGCCGCCTCCACTGCCGCACTGTCGACAGGTGTCACACGCATATCCGCCAGTTGTGGCATGCGGGCGCTGAAAAAAAACGCAGAAATGCATGCATTTTAATTAATTTTTTTGTTTCATATTTTATTTGCGACAAACTTAATTTGCATCGCGGCTTCCGGCATCATTAACAATTTCTAAAAACACTCTTTGCGGTCACAGCGTTCTTTTTAATTGTGTTAGAGGTAATTATTTTCAATATTTTTTCGAAGCAAAACGTGTATTGAAAGCCACAGCGCCCAGCATGAAAGTTATGACTTTAGTTTATGGTGAAAGTGAGACCAAACTTTTATGAGTACGAGTATGTTGCAAGGTAATGAGATGCTGACCCTTAAGGCTTTAAGGAAATGGTTTATATATGTCTGACAATCGAAACTCGGAGAGCAAATTTTGTTTTGAAATGGTGATTTCGTGGAGTTAATTTAGAAGCTCTTCTGGTGAAATAAGAATAAAGAAATATTAGAAATTACTTTGGTATCAACCACGCTGTAATATGCATGATAAAATTATGAAAAAATTCTGAAATAGTTTCTAATAGTTAATGAAAGTATCAAGAATTTTAAATTATATCTTATTTCACTTTTCACACATTATATTTTCATTATAAAGTTAATACGGACAAAGCTTATCGTATAAAAAGTGGATAGCAAAAGCTTCGACGAATGCAAAAGACCTCAAAAGACTTCACTTAGTAAAAGATAATACCTAAGTACTTCTTACGGCTTTTTTCTACATTAAAAAATCCATATGTAAAGGATAGACCTACGGCATTATCAGAAATCGAAATAATCAGGATATATACGTTCAAAGTAAGAAAAGAAATTCCGAATAAATGGTTAGTTGGTTGGCTTGAAACGGAAAAGGCATAAGCTCCGAACAGCAGTCGGCCACACTTACCCATCATTAGGCCCGGATTATAATCAAATTAAGCTTTATTCAGCAACTCAGTGGTAAAAAAACCGGATTCTATTCCACACCAGCTGCCCAATGTCTCTTAAGTTGTGGCATTAGGGATGGTGGAAATATGTCCCGCCTAATTTACTGAAAGCTATGCATTCGCATAGATATTGTTCTTGCGTCTCACTATCATCCAGGCATGCTCTGCAGTCCACCGAATTAATTTTTCCCATTTTCTGAAGGTGGGATCTGAAGAGATGTGTCCTGTAACTCCAGCAATGTTACTAAGCTCTCTTTTACTTGGAAATTTGAGCTTTTTGTCTGTTCACCATCAACACTACAACAAAGTAATACCACAAAGTTACTTTGGAGTAGTTCCAAGGCCTAAAGATTTCCTTGGTATTCCTCTAGGATGTAGAAGCTGAATGCCCTGGCGCAGTTTAGAGTATTAGTCTCCAGCTGCTCCCAAGCAAGCCAGCTCGTCTGCCTTTTAATTTCTTTTTATTCTTATATCCAATTCAAAAATCGGGTACCTAGATGTAGCAAGTGTTAACTGATTGAACACGAGTTTATTAACAAGATTGGATATTATACCATGACCGTGACAAAACCAGCTGGGTGTAAGCATTGGCTCACTCTTCACTTTTATATGTAACCGCCGGATATCAGGATAACCACCAAAATCTTAGTTGACGTAGTTTTCAGTAACTCCCAGCCAACAGACCCATTGCACTTGTTCAAGGAATATAATAAGGAACTTTTTCGATAATTCCAGCTACTTTAACACCACACCATATTTTAGTAAGAGGCGGATTACCCTTGTGTGGAGCCAGAAGTCTATGTGAGCTCTTAAACCACACTTTGGGGCAATGGCCAAAATGTTACAACTAAGCGAAAAAACATCAAGATAAGGAAAAAGTTTAAAAGGTAAGAAAAAACTGACACATATGAACGCCAAACCCTTTGAGGGTCTTACTATACCGACCTAGTACCATCACCCTGACTTGGAATTTCTCAACCCCCAGATAATAGTCCCAAAAATGTTCCACAGTGTTATCTTTTGCTATTACCAATTCAAAAATTTTGCTGCACTTAAGTTCATACTGCTTCTCCAAGTTACCACATTACATACATGTATGTATTCCTTTTCATTTCATTTTCATTTGCAGCAACCACAACTGCCTGAAATATGACTAAATATCAATTTTGCACTCGACTTATCTATCAGTGTCAAAGCGCTCCAACCGCTTTTCCTTGCGCTGTGGTGAATGCAATAACGCCGCTTTGAAGTGCGCCAAGCGTGGCAGGAGCATGCACTGTTGCAGCAGTTGCTTTGGCCAAATGTATGAACGGTGCAATACGCGAAAGTGAGAAACGCCGCACAATGCAGAAAGGCGAAAAGCCGATTGGCAACCAACACACACCGCTCTGATGTCGAATGTTGTGCTCGTGAGCATTTATTGCGCTCTAATACTGTGCATTTCAGCACAGAATGCACTTCAAAAATATTTCACTTAAATATGCCAAATAGTTGCTATTACTTCTCACAATGCACGGAGCTTAGCGGTTTCTGCTTTCGTTTTCTATGACTTGAGTTACAGTTTCCATATGCACTGTGGTTCTAGAAGCCTCCGCTGTGAAGTGAAACATTTTTAGTTAAAAATTGTTGTTAGAAGCATTTGTCATCTTTTTTGCTTTAACAAAATGAGTATAAAGTAGTTTAAACTGAAGCTTAAAGGAGATGGTAGGATAGTAAAGCATTGTAATCGAGTATTTTGAAAAGTTTCCATCCAACCGTTCGCCCTTCACTTAGTAAAAGCTAAGTTCATACATATGTAATGCTCATGAATGTGTTGCGAATTGACGCTCATATTCATATTTGCTGATAGAAAAATATTCACGCTTTATTATATGGACATATGCGACGAGCTTCGACATCCCATCTTCGTCGCATTTACCGACACAAATACTAGTGCAGCAAAGACTGCATTCATGATGTGTTTTTCTCTGCTCTTCTTCTGAGTTATAATCTTTATTAACGGCTAAGTGAGTGACGATTGACAACGTGATTAATCATAACTCCCCCAGGCTCACAACCATGCTTCTTTCTCCTATGATGCCCTGCATAAAAATTTCAACGACGGAGTTCTCTAAGATTAAAGCAAACTTCGTGTTCGAACTACATGCTTTACGCATTAGAATATTGATAATTTTTCAACCAACTGGTAGCGCTGTAGCTCGACGCCACCAGAACTTATATGCACTTTTTTTGACCAACATGGATCACTTAGCTATATACTTGAAGCATATTATCGCTTAACAAATGTCCTTTCATCTGATGAATATATGTAAATATGATGCTCTTCCATGCAGCACAATCATGAAAATTTCTGGACCCACTCTATTTCCTACAGGGTAGCTCATGGACTGGCCACACGCGCACATATAAATATACAGAGTTGTAGAGAAAGCACGAATGTCCTCAGTCTCCTATGTGCCCAAGGAGCTGTCAGAAGTGGATATAGTTGTGATAAGATGATGTCTACCGAGATTAGTTTTGATTTATGATATTATTGATAGCAAATGAAATCGCAAATCTATGCGCACACGTGTTGTCGTATTGCTCTGTTATCAATTCGCAGTATGGATTTATCGAGTGAATGAGCTCAACGCTGCCTGCAACTGTTAATGCTTGTGGGTATATGTGTGTGTTATAATTAATTGTACGGTGTGGATAAGATGGAGTTTCCTCTGCAAATATACAGAGTTTTACTTACAAGAGAATGCCATGGCGATGGCCTTGAACGCATTAAGTCTTACTCGATGTCGAATTAGACAGAAATTTAGTGGCTTTAAAAGATTTTTGTTGTTGCAGTTACTAGCATATACTCAAAATATGTCTATAGGAATTTCTGACTGGATTCCTTGTCGAAGTTCGGGTCTATTTTGGCTAAGTAGCGTAGACGGTGGTGGGATCGTCTGAAGTAAAACTCTAAATCGCAACCCTTCAATTAAAAGTCACCCAAAACACGGATGACAACGATTAATGGCAAATTAATAAATGATAAAACATGAATTTAATATAACAAAAGAATCTATATATTCTCCAACCTCACTTCAATTCACACTTCAGCTTCCGTTTACCGCTGAATGCCATTCGCAAAGCCATGCAGAGTTCAAAGGAAATTCTTTCAGAGCATTTTATTACTTAAATCCACTCGAATTCTCCGCCCTACAATTACTCATAATTCATTTAAAGGCGTTCAAAGTGATTGCACGGCCAACAGAAGAGTCTGCGAGTCTGCTGTAGAGGCGCTCCAAGGCGCTCTTACACTCTTTTTCTCCGACGCATTGTTATAGAAAACAATAAATGCATTAATTATCTGGCGGACGACGTAACAGACCATAAGAAAATACTTGTAAGAAAATGAAAAAGCTTCGGGCAAAAATCGCCGGCAGACAAACACAAAGGAAGGATTATAAATGCCACTCGGTTGGAATGTAGCGATGATGCCACTGCACCGCGGCGCAGAGCGAAACACGAACGCAAATGGCTTAGGGACACAGACTTCTGTCTGTGAAAAATTATACGCTCGTCTATCAATAAATGCACTTACACAGCTGGCAATCGAAGTCGCGTGTCCACGTAAAGGAAACCAGAAAAAATGTTCCAGGAAATAATGAGCTGAAGTTGAAATGAAAGAAATTATAATAATAAAGATTAGCATTCAAAGCGACAGCATAATAATCTATGACTTTTGCCACGCAATCCACGCTACATACCGCATATTATTGCCGTTAGCAGCGTTTATAAACTTGCATTAACAACGGAGAAAGCCAGCAATGGAGTATGGAGAGCAGAGAAATGTAAAAAAGGAAACGAGATAGCAAATAATAAAACATTAATTGAAGAAATGTTCCTTTGGATCATTAGTGAAGGCGAATGAAGTATCATGGCCGGCACATTAAATGTAACGGTGATCAATTGTGAGCTATGAAATGGAAATTCAATAATTTGTAAAGTTTAGCGATAGTTCTTAGAATTTCTACTGTCTCTCAGTACAAAGCTCACAGCTTTATGACAGGTTCAGAAGTTAGTACTATGAACTTCTAATATTCTGAATGATGATGAGTTTTGAACTGCTTACCACAGCTCTAACTAATAATATAGATATTACGATAAGTCTGAACCTGTCATAAAGCTGTGAGCTTTGTACTGAGAGACAGTACAAATTCTAAGAATGAAATAAGTGCACAAAAGGCTCGACCGATGACGAAAGCTAAAGAAAGGCTTCCAATAGAAGTTTAAGATGACCTTTGTAGTATTAGGTAAGTTGTGGATATTCTGCCTCCGAATAAAGTGGAAGTAGATTACATGTACTACAAATTTTCTGTGTGCCTGAGGCAAAGAGTACTTACAGAACTTTTTTGAAGCTTTTCTCAGCTCTTTGTAATTTAGCATTATATTCGACTTCTATTAACATAAACCGCATTCGATATCTAAAAATAACATATATGTTTTAAATACCATTGAAAATATTATATTTTATGCACTTGTAAGGCAGATCCTTATAAAGAGCCAAAAAGCTCAATTTCCTTACACTCGGATAACATCAAACGAAGCTTGTTATTAAATTCGCAATAGTGACGCAATATTATTGAATTTGTATTGCAAAAACACTTTAGGAAGTTGCCCATTAGTAGAACAGGAATCGGCATATTGTTGTTATTGTGACAACAACAACCACCGAACTGCTTAAAACGAAATTGGTGTCATCGCAAGGAAAGTGAAAAATGCGGAAATTTCGCGCCGACAACAACGAACATCCGTCAATTTGTGCCTCAGCCTCAAATGTGTGTGTATGTATATGTGCGTGAGTGGAACTGGAGAGGTGGCGGGCGGTTGTTGGCAAAAGCTACGCGAGTATGCTGTTTAAAATGAAACCAAACTCCATTGACGCAAGCATGAGCGATGCCGATGCGCTATTGTTGTTATTGTTGCACGCAAATAGCACATCACCAGCTCCTAGTGTCGCCTGCGCTAAGCGTGCATTGCCACATGTAGCCGCACACGACACACTCCCTCGGGTACACACTTCTAATAGACAAACTCATGTGCGAGTTAAACGATGCCAGGGACAACAACAACCACGACAACACAGATAAAATGCAAAATACATAGATTTAGCCGCAAATCGTACACATCGCAAGGACAAAGCGCCGTCGGTTTTCTTCTGCTGCGTCTGGGATGCGTGACATGTGTGTCGATAGAACACGACGGTGTAAGTGTATGTGGGCAAGTGTTTTCCGGGTTATACCCAACAGAAAAGTGAGCTAAACGAAACTAATTTCACACACAAGCTCACCTCGTGAGACGATTACAAACTTTTTCGTGACAAATTAGTACTTTTTAGAAGGCGGAGTCTGCAGCTTCTTTAGGTTCGGGTCCTTGCTTTCTGCAATTTAATATTATTTATGTCAATTGCTTGAGTTCGTCAGCATTCTTCAGCGTCCTGGTACACATCATCAATCCATCTAAGCCGCAGCCTACAAAACCTACTCCAAAAATATGGAGCTTGTCGATGCATCTATAATAAAAATCATATTTTCTTTTGTGAATAATACCGCTTTCAGTCCACCGCACTTCTTGGACAGCCACGATGTCTGCCTTGTACGATATCTACTTTGTAACTGTAGTTTCTGCTAGTCGTTGTAGGGCCAAAATTTGCTATAAGGTTCGCACATTCCATGCATATAGCTTTATATCTTTGGCAAAACGTTTACCAGGTTCGGCTTCCGTGACAGAGACTGCGAGATGTCAGTGAAACCAAGTTGTCAGCCGTATTCACAACACTCTCTAGAAAGACCAGATCACCCTTTCGTTCGTTCCTTTTCGTTCGAAAAAGGAGATTCAGAGTGAGAGGCTGCAATATGGATCCAGGCGCTAGGCATCAAAGCATATGCCAGACAAATAAGCACAGTGCACAGGCTGTCGGCACTAAAGTTATCAGTGCTTTCCTAACAATATCAAGTGATGCTGCTGAAGTAATAACCAGTATGATGCCCATTGAGACCCAGAGTGACGAATCCGAGCGAGTATACAAATTATCAGAGCCATTTTTAGGAGCTAAAAGAGAATAAAAAGTGAAAAGCTTAACAATATGGCAGCATTGGTGGCAAACCTCACCTAAAGGACGGTGGACCTACAGACTGATACCGAACATCCATTCGTCGATCGACAGACGACATGGGGACCTGGACTTCAACTTGTGCATGGGTGCTTTAGAAACTACCTGTATAGATTCCAGCACGACATTAGTTCGAATTGTCCGCTGTGTTCATAATGCTTTGAAGACTCTGAGTGGATATTCTTTTATTGATATTGAAAAAGTATTTAACTGTAATATGAATTGAGTAAGTAACCGTGTCATAAAATAGTAGCTAGTTTCAATAATGTTGCAAGTCTCGTCTTCTTAAGACCAGTGCATTTTCAGTCTGCAATTTCTAGCTTTAAACTGAAATGTTCCCGGGAAGTTTTATGTTTCAGCGTTCTCTACATATGCACATGAAGTAATGCCTACGCGCATGTCGGCGGGTGCTGATGACAGTGGCAGTGACTGTGGCATTGATGGTGTCAACGGTGTAGCCCCCGCTCTGCCGGCAGCACTATATGCTTGCCGCACTGCAAGTTGCCACTTTGAGTAGATTTACTTCAGCAAAATTGCCAGGATTAAGAATAAATGGATATTTTATTGTGTAGTCGTGTTGCCGCTGCTAGTGCGCGTATAAATTCAACTAACACAACCGCAAGCATGCACATACATACATCTATATCCTCAAATAAACATATATATAGTACATTTATATACAGGTGTGTGCCACATTATGTGATTTTGTTTTGTTTCGCTTTTATTTTATCGCTACAATGGGATTTGCATGCCACATATGCAGCAACTGGCAACTGTGGAAGGCGTGGCGTACTATGTATGCATACCAAGTGTGCTGTAGCCGACGGCGAACTGAATCTGTAGGGATGACGTATATTATTAAATTAGTTCCGTTACAAGTATTACTAATGCCATTTGGCAAACAAGCAATGCTGTCATTTACAAAATATGGCAACATCAATCCTTCGGCTTGATATTTCCGTGTAAATCAGAGAATGTTTCATCGTCAGCTGACTACAGTTTGAGCTGTGCTAGCTAACAACACAGGTATATACAAGTATGATTTTAATAGTAAGATAAAGAATTTCCTGTGCTTATTAAAGCGCTCGTTAAAGCTTCGCGCGTTCTGAGTGCTTCGAAAGCAGAGGTGCAGGCCAATGAGTCGATGGCGGTATCGATTTCATAAAAAATGTCGACTCTGCTTTACCGTTATGTTGTTGCTTTCAACATTTAAGTTTATATATTTTCAGAGAAGCTTTATAAGTTAGCGTTCCAGCAAGAAAATTGCTAAGATAATTATGATTTTGGAAGATTTAAAGTAATCTCGGCAAATATGAACAACACCTCATATGAGAATACCTTGTTCGGTAGTAGAATTCCTGTAAGTTTTGCATGAACGCCATTTACTTTTTACTGTACTATATAATAGTGGCACTTTTGACTTTCGAACTTTCAAAAATTTTAATGTTTGTATCCCGATTTTGCTGCGATCTGTCAGTAAACGGTTCGAAACTCAAACAACTTTGGCCATCCTAATCGATGCTTCGAAGCTTCGAAACATTTGAAAACTTTTTTTTAAAGAATTATTAACATTAAAGCATGCAACAGATCAAACACTAGCAAAGAAGTGTGGAAAGGCTCATGACAACATTATATATATATGTATATACTATAATACATATGTATATATATTCGTACTTATATACATATATCAATATAGTTGTATACAACTCACTGCTGGTCTACCAGCATCTGTTGCCTGGTGAAATACGCTCGACACTCACATTACGAATATAGATTAACTCAGCTGAGCAAACATATACAGACATGCATTTTGCCTTGAAACGCTTACACACAAACACATACATGCATGCATTTGGAAACATAATCTCACTTGTGTTTAGTAGGATAGTCGAAAGCGCTGCGAAGCACATAAAGTAATTACATTTAATAGATAATTGCTTTTAATAGAGCAATGGCAGCACGCTGACACACATACACGCAAGCACGGGTGCACTTACAACGACTGTGCGCTTATCCAGTGGATAAAACAAGCATGCGAGTACATGGAGTACGCATGTACCTGTACAAAATAATCTCTTACTGGGGAGTAATCAGGCGAAACTTTGTTAAAAGCGACAACTTGCCGCACAGCACACACGCACACATATAAGTATGTATTCATATATATATATATATATATGTACATACACGTATATCTGATATTCAGCTGGTTGCTGTGCGCTTAGTTACTTCTCGTAATTATAGCGCTATATATGTGTGTCTATGTGTGCTTAGCTGTAGCTTGATAGTGGCAGGATTACACGCACACAGGCACACATACACCAAAGCTCATGCATAATCGCCAGCAACACTTAATCACCTATGCATAAGAGCAGCTCCATTTTTGTTTACCTTAACATGCAGCGTTTTCGCTCTGTGTTTTTGTGTGTGTGCACATTGATAGCCAACTCAGGCGCTCCCCACCCTCCGATAAATTAATTATGCGCATACGTTCGCCAAGGACCTTTCATTAGCTGCTGAATTTATGGAGTGTTTAGTAGTGTGAAATTCAATACGAGCCATTTAACTGCACATCACTTGGCGCTGCAACCAGCGAACGCTCCACACAGTTGCATGCACACACTCGCACGCTCACGCTGGTTGTATAAAGTGCCGCCCACCAAACCAAGCTCTTCGGTACACTGAGCTACCGGATGTCGGAAACTCCATTATACAGGTGCTGCAAACTGAGAACCCGTTGCAGAATATAGTTTAAGACTCGCTGTTTTCTGAGTCAAACTATGATAGCTTAGAAGTCTTGCGAGTTTTCCGTTGAACCCGATACGTTTGAAGCAAATTCATAGTTCTTGAAAACTCAATATTTCTCACAGTTTGAACTTCACTGGGATGTCAAGTGAACACTGTATACTTACTTCTCACTAAATATATTCATGTATTCACAACAACACTAACACATACAAAGTACTCCCATATTACTTGTTTTATATAAGCAACAATCTCTATTTAGTATCTCCGTTGAGGTACAAAGTAGAGCTGCATACACTTGAATACAAAAAGCAACAACAACAAGTGTGAGTATATGCAAATAGCAACATTTAAACGAGCGAGCAAGCAAAAAGCATTTAAGCCAGCGTACAATGGGTGCGACGCTTCCACCGGCATGCGGTCAAAGCGGACAGTCGGTCAGCACGCAAATCAGCAAGCTAATAGCCAGGTAACGGTTAGTGCCATTGACTGCTGCACATCGGTGGAGAAGCAACACTTTCGACGACGACGAAACATACACACGTGCAGCTTAGCCAACGTTTGTGCCAGACATACGAACTGTAAAAATATACAACACCAGCACAAAACCTTTAACATATTCCTTGCTCTTCGGCAACGAAGCATATTAGCAACATGTGCTTGCTTGCTAAATAGTTGCTAACACAGCACTCACAGGCTTTAGCATATATCATATGGAAATATCTAGCACTTGAGATAAATATTGTGATTGCTGCAGCTATTGTGGTTATGTGTATGAGTGTGGGGGTCTCTACGTGCCGAGTACTTGACTCTGATTTTCATCTACAATTAGCCGAGTTTACTTTGCTCACATTTTTGCATTTCTTGAGGCTGGAGTTCGGGAGAAAGCGTGGTGTGCGGCAGTCACATTCGTTTTTGCCTTGTTGCGCTGCTGTGGCAAGAGCGTGAAATTGAAACCCGACGCTGTGCTCATGTGATGAGCGTGTTTTACATGCCTGATTGATATTTGCTCCTAATTGTTATAGATATTAGCTTTTAAGTTAACCCACAGAGTGAAACGCAGTCAAATTTACAGTATGGACAACAACCCAAAGGATTGCGTTTTCGTTTCCATTCGATTTGAATTGGATTAAGAATTAACGTAGAAAAATAAGATTATTATTTTGCATGGTAAATCGATCTACATTTGCTCTTTAATCGAGCAAATATTCCGAAGGTACCTCAGCAAAGTTTTATTCAGAAAAAGAGTTCGAAAAAAATATCCCAACTGGTCGAGCAGCCTGGCAGTCCTAACCGATGTATAGGTCACCGATATTGGATATCTGCAGCACATGGTTTCAATCACATCCGAGGGCGACAGATTACTTGATTTGTAATACTGTGATCAGCAACTATTTCCAGAAATCATATATGTTTTCGAAAACCGCAATCTAGCTTTTTCCTCAAAACCGATTTGAAAAAGAACACAGGCTTAGGTTATTCCTTCAGATAACGATGATAATGACGGTAAACTCAAAATTGACTACTCTCAGAGCAACAAGAATTCAAAGATACGTATACCAGTAACTTTTATGGGAAAACCCCAAAAGACTATCTTGTGGGACTTCTGTTTGCTAACAGTATTTTAAAACTGCTTCAGTTGACAACAGCATAGGAATATACATATTGTCTGCTTTAAAGTAATCATGGTCCAATCAGCTCTTCCAATATTTTAGTGTTTTCCTTCCTCCCTTCACAGTTACCCACAGATATCCTTGTTGCACTCGAAGGCCAATACTGGTAAATGATATTTCATTGCTGATTATCACCCGCCGGCGCATATGAACATTAAACACGAAAATGGAAACATTTACGAGCAGCGAAAGTGTTGACCACCAACGACTCCTTCGGGGCAGTGAAAGGACCAGGCATTATTATATGAAACATGCATATATCAAAACCAAACAAGAAGAAATAAAGCTATACGAGTGCGAAACACAATGGGTATGCATGCTGTGACCAAACACGCCGCCGGCACTTGGCCATATCGGTACGCACACATATGCACATACACATATACTCGCAGTAAATTCGTACAAATGAAGGCTTCGCCGCTGTGGTGAGATATTAATGAACACAACGCTTTTGTTATTTCTGCAAAACTCACAGATGCTGAAAAACTGCATTTTTATGGTCGCCGAAGTGACGCTTACACACACACTATGTATATGTATGTAGATATATAGTCAAGTATTTATATTTACCCCGCCTGAAATGTGTGCCAGTAATGCACTTGTAGTAAAGTTTTATTTTAAGTCCAACGGACTTTGCTCTACTTGCCAAGTTTTATAGTTGCATCACACTCACACACATACAAAGGTACATTTATACGTCTTTTATGTGAATTTATTTATGTGTGTAATAAAAAGCGCTGCCAGCTCGGTTGCTAAAACTTAATTAAGATTCTTCTGTATATGTGGGTTGGTAAGTTCAAGGATATCTCCTGCATTACGACACACCATCACATTTGCGTTGTATTCTTGCATAATCAAGGAAAACAATTACTTTGGATTTGGATCACACTAATAATGAAATGTTCTCTTTGCCAAACCTCTCTCTTACTTTTTTAATAGCTGTATATTAATTTCGTTAAAATAGTAATATCTGCTTCTAATTTGGGGATGAAAATTGCATATAAATTCCCTGGCACGCTCTTCAGTCTCATCGTCTTAGCCTTGAAGCTTTAATAACTTGTATTTTATCATTCGATGTGAAATAGATTTTTTCGAAGAATAACACGAAACTTGTCACATTGTTGACTTACATGCCAATCAACTGAAAATTTGGACTACAAACCACACTTAACTATAAGAAGGAAGTACCTTTCGTTCTAGAAATTCAAGTCTCCCAGAATGGACGGCATCTTTCCAGCTCTTTTCCAACAGGGAGAGCAGCTTCTACTGCCATACCATGTTCCGCTAATGAGGATATCCTCGCAATAGCATACATCCCTGAAAAATGTAGGACCGCGAAGGTGAAAGGCGAATGTAATGCTTTGCGCCTTCATAGGCATCGAAGGTTTTGACAGCACGTCTCACAAGAGCGTAGCCAGGGCACTGGAGAAAAGTAATGTGGCAGCACCGGTGCGCAGATGGATAGAGGCCGTACTGCGCACCAGAAAGCTGAAACTACAGTAGGAGATACAAGGATTCGTCTTGGCACAAGAAGGGGCTACCCACAGGGGAGAGTGCTTTCCCTCCTGTTATGGAGTCTTGTCGTGCATTGGTAACTAACAATGGGATCCAAGGTTATGCGGACGGCATTGTAAATACAGCCAGAGGTAAATTCGAGCACACTCTCTGTGACCTACTACAAAGAGGATAGCATTGCCAAAAGGGTTAACTTCACGAAGACGTTCAGGGTTACCCTTGGCAGCAAGGCTGGATGAAACGATTCCATTCTCGAGCTGCTGCTGAGGAATAGTACGATGAAGTGGTATCGCAATGAGCGTATACCCATACTTAGCGATAGTCAAGCGGTACTAAAAGCAGTCTCCTCCTACGAGAACAAATCGCTACTAGTGCAGGAGTGTAGGGAACGGCTGAATAGCTTAGTGGAACGTAACAATGTGGACCTCGCCTGGGTGACCAGTTACAAAGTTATAGCCGGTAACGAACTGGCTGATGAGCTCGCCCGATCCGCAGCTTTCGCTAACACGGTAGGCCCTGAACCCAACACTGGAGTAAGTCCCCATACCATAAAGGAGTTGCTCCGCAAGAAAGAAGGAGTAGGCAGGGAGAGAATCTCAGCAGGTGTAAATATGCAATTAACCTCCCTAGGGATAAACTCAGGTTACTGGCCACTGCAAGCTGAAGAAGAATTTACATGGCCAGCTTCTTGCGTAAATTGCCGGTTCTGCGACCGGGAGCCTGAAACACCAGAACACCTGCTAACTGACTGCACAGTAGTCTGCAGACGCAGATTTAAGCCCCTTAGATCCATGTTTCCACATAGGGATCAGATGGATTCGCTAGTACCCAGCAGAATATAGGGCTTTATCGATATGCTAGGGTTAGGTGAGTAATTGTGATTTAGGAGAGGGCACAATAGACCAAAGGTCGTAGTGCTTTCCTCGTTATTAATCATCCATTCATTCATCTTTCTGAACCATAGGCTAATTATAAAACAAAAATTCGGCATTCTTGAAGAAATTCTAATTCTCTTCTTTCACTCAATACTTCACTTTAGTTTTTAAGTAGAAGACGATATACTACAAGCCGTCTTTAAACTCGCATTAAGTTCACATCGTGGAAGAGTGCCGCGACGGACACAACAGACCCCATTCCTCAACATTTACAGTGCAATTTGCGGCCTTCACACATTTCTCATGTACATGAGTATGATTGCCACATATTAGTTTGAATAACGGCTTGTTGCTGGACATGAAAAAATCACACAAAAAATGCGCCATTCCATACTCCGTCTCACACTGATGGCCGGCCGAGCGTGCGGTGCGAAACAACGGCTGCCAGTCAACTTGTTTCTGGCTGCCTGCGTGACTTCCCACAACAACAACAGCAACAACAGACGCATGCATGTTGACCATTGTTTGAGGATTTGTAGCGAAGTACACGGAGGGCATGTGAAGCAAAGCAGAATGAAAGCGCTCTTAGCAGCTGGAAATAACCGAAATATTTCGTGCAAGCCAGCCAATCAAAACTACGGACCTAATATCTGCATAGATTCGCCTCAGATTTTCCGCATAAATGCCACTTACACTCAGTGGAAGGCCACCACCAGGGCACCAGTCCACCACCAGCGCTGCTGCAACTGCCATTATTATTCCACCCATTACTTGAGCAGCCAGTCTATGAAAATATTCTAATAAATCACCGAAAGCACACCATCGGCCTGCCATCCCGCGCGCCAACGCACAGAAGAAAGACTTCTAATATGCCACAAGAGTGCTTCTTACAATATGCACCCCCACAACCTCGTCACTTCAGCAGTCGTATGTGCCATATATTGTGGCATTGCATGCGGTTTGAGGCGCATAAAGTGCTGCTTGGCATGAATGAGTTGTGTGAACGCATGTCGCCTGCTGCAGCTATTGCAATTGTTATTGCCAGTGACACTGCTGTTATGGTTGTCGATGTTGCTATTGTTCGTGTTGTTCGTGCTGTTGTTGTTGCTGCTGTTTTTCTGTCGACTTTTGTGTCGAAAGTAAACGTTAGTTTTTGCCAGTGGCTAACCAGCAGCAAAGGCGACAGCCAGAATATTTACTGACCAAATGCATGCGAAACGATGGAAAATACTTAGAGCACACACACACATTACATTACTCAGCGTGCTCTTTTTTCGTTTCGGATGAAACGTATGCATATGCATTTTGATTCATGAGCGTGTGTTTGAAGTCAGACGAAATTGGGTAGGAGTTTCTTTTGCTCGGCGTTGAATCCTTCAAATAACGGCTTGCGGTCTATTAAACGTACTTATGTTTTGAAGAAAGGAATTTCATTGAAAATAAAGAAAATAATAGTGCAGGTTAATAACCTGCTTTCTTTGATAATTTTTATAAATTAACAAAAAAATGTGTTTATAAATATAACTAAAATAAAAATTTACTACAAGGATGTTTATTATCCTTACTTAAAGCACAGTAAATCAGCTGTGGTAGTTTCCCAGTGTTTCTCAAACTTATTTGTATTAAATTATAACAGAATATGGCACCATCTGTGATCATCTCTATTACCGATAGTTGTTTAGACATAGAAGAAGTTACTCGCTTTTTGTGAACCAAACTCTGGCGGTTTTTTTCCTCATACTTGCTAGGAAAATGTGGATGGGAAGAAGCCACTGAAGAAGTGGAGTGGAAGTCTCTTAACAGACGGGTCAAATCTTCAAGGAAAGTTGGTGGACTTGTCTACTTTCGGGAAGTATGCATCAATACCAAAGAGTTGTAACATTTTTGCAGCGGATGTTGCTGTCAGAAAAGCAGCAGTTCATTCACAGCTGCGAAGCGCAGACGTTTTTAGGGAAGAGGCCTCCTCACCGACTGCAGAGCGACAATACTAGATTTTAATTCATTGTTTGTGAGCCCGAAGCTGGTTAAAGAATGGCTAAGTCCACTAACCCTTTTATGGGTTACTATTGAGCAGGCAGGTCTGCCGGATTGGTGACCGATGGGCAACTAGCAGTACTGGTTCAGTCACAGTATTCTACCTTCGTAAAGAAAATTGCAAAAGGACTAACGAGCTTTTCATTCTCAGCAAGATAAATTTTCCACTATTGGAGGGGTTACAACTGGTCATTGTCCGGTCCTCGCGTTAGAGTTAAGAACTTTACTGAATGCTTTTACCCGCCTTTCAGTGACATAAGTAATACTCAACAATTCACAATTAAATGAAGACTTCTTCCATGTAAGTAAATTACAGCGCTTCTAATATTAAGGGGATAATACAAAACATATTCAAATCAAAGTTTTGATGGCCTGGAATTTACTTACTGAGCGAGAGATTTAATGAAGAAAGTTCTATAGAAAAAATAATAACTACACAACTTCTAATTGACGATACAATGATCTAATTTATACAAACAATAATATTTATATATGTATACAAGCATCAAAAATACAGCCGAAAGTGCTCCGCATATTGAAGCCTCTTAATTACGCACCCCATTGAAATTTTCACCGCAATAATAGAAAATTATTTATTAATAATGAAATTAGAACTCGTGAAAATTTAATTTGCGTTTATTGTTATACAGAATGGATTATTCGCTGAGGGGACGGAGGGCGGGTTGCAAGAACAACAATGTAAGCCCATCAATATACATAATTACAGGCACTATGGGCTCTCGTTTCAAGCCTCAAACTACTACAACCGAATATTTTGAATATGCAAGCTTTCTCTGTGCCTGTGTCTGTGTCAGCCTTGCGCGTGTATGTGTTTGTGTGTGTACTAAGTCTACTTGACGGTGTGTGTTGATGCGTAAGCTTTTGAGTACAAAATGCCGTGATTATCCTGTTGCTCCGTTTACAGCGCCGAGATGAACACACGCCCTAACGGTATGTATGTACATATATACACGTAGCTGTAAATGCTTGTTGCACAGCTACAATATTCAAAATTAAAAGTTTTACCACTCACCATAAATAGCAACTGAAAGTTGAATTTAACTTGAGAACTCTTGCGCAATATTTCTTTTGTTTTTGTTCGCTTTCTCTTATTTCACTTCGTTGCCCGCCGAGGTAAGAGTTTCTTTAGCGAAATTGCCAAGCAGCGTTCTCAATAGTAGCTAATTGAAAATTTAATCCGAAATCGGCATATAATATTTATAGCTTTATTTATTTACAAGCATAATGGATGGGGAGGAAACACGCTCACTGAAGACAGCGGCAACAACTAAAAATGTCTGCGTTGAAGAAACTTTTTAAACTTAACATGTAAGCTGCGTGTGCCGATGGCGTAGGGCAAATTTATGAATTCCATTTAACGCTTGTTGCTTGAGTGGGTATTTAAAGTCAAAAATCAGTTTAATGAAGAGTTTAACTGTTACGGCAGATTTTTGCACTGATTTTTACAATAAACTTGTGGTTATGTGGTTAACACTAGGAAAGAAATTAAAAAAATCCCATCTTTGACAAGTCGATTTTACTCATATGTTCATGGCATGACATTCAATCTTCAATCTTCAATCTCAAGATTTTTTTACAAATCTTATCTTTCTAAAGTCATATAGCAAAATCTGATCAGACTTATACTACATGAGATACATACAATTTTACTAGGCCTTGTATATATAAATTGACTGTCAGTGCGTATACGTAACGTGCATGATTTCATAGCACATATCTAAATTTAAATATTTTTACTAGTTACAGCTACTATAGTTTTAAGCCAACGTATTTCCTTCCCAACTTGCACTGTATTAGTGTATTTCTTAAATTAAAATACGTTTTTGCGTGTTTAGAGCCGACTTTCATGCGACTAAGGATGCCTTCGATCCAATGCACATAATCAAAAAGTCGACTAAGGCAATTTTGAAAGGAATTGTTATTTTCCTAAGCTGAGTGATCAAATTTCAAATAAACATATGTAAGATCTCTAAGTTATTACAGCATTCGCTTCTGATGAAAACAAAACCAGCTCAGAAATTTGTAAGCTACTCCTAAACCCTTGAATACATGTTAACACTTAAGTATCACTGATTTCTTACCTAGTATTTTGGCAAAGTTTCTATAATCTAGTGCCATTACATGAACCACGTATTAACTTATAAAGCTCGAAGTCTCCACCTATGCTCCTCCACTCTCTGGTTCCTGCACACACAGTGTTAAGTATAATGGATCGCACAGCTGTATTCTGCTCTTTCCAGAAGTAATCACGAAAAATAGAAGTAAACACAGCAATTGAAATCTACTTTCCTTACCTCAGCCACTGTTTGTATACAAATATGGCCACCACTATAAGCTTTCCACACAACTTTCCGCGATGTGCTCCTTGAGCTTTGAGTTCGCGCACCGAAAATTAATCTGAAAACGAAACAAATTGGTTTGACTTCTCACACATATTTACTTTCTGTAAAGCCTGCTGAGCACTAGCTACGCACTTATCTAGTTTTTGGCAATTTTCTTCAAATAAGTGAACACTTTTCGCCAAACCTAAGCAATATCAGACAAACGAGTGTTAAATAGAATGCATTTGAGTCTGCGTTTTAGATAAGCTACATACGTGTCTGTCTGCCAATAGGTAG
The DNA here is from genome assembly GCF_024586455.1 of Bactrocera neohumeralis. NCBI lineage: Eukaryota > Metazoa > Arthropoda > Insecta > Diptera > Tephritidae > Bactrocera > Bactrocera neohumeralis. The sequence goes on along the minus strand of NC_065920.1, from coordinate 2,495,854 downwards.
TTGCCATTCACGGAGCCGGCAAACGATTTGGAACTCTGAATTATTGACGAGTTTTGCTGACTTTGAAACTTAAGTTGGTGCGAGTAGTAGAGGGTGCTTCGCAGTGAGTAATATGTAAGCTGTGCGAAGACATGTATTTGCAGCGTGTGCTGTATAGAAAAAGCATGCCTTTGGGGTAAATAAATAATGATGTACACTTTGCTTTTCGTTTCAAGGTCAGTTTTAAAAGGCGTCAAGCGTACTTTCTTCCCTTTTGATGATCTTAAAGGTGCAGAAAATACACAAATTTAGAAAATTCAAACTGTGAAAATTTTTGCGAGTGCGTGTACAGAATGGTGGGCATTGGTTGAATGCAATGCCGCTTGTCATCAAGAAAAAAATGCATTAATGTCGATATGGTAAATGGCAGAAGAAATTTTATTTATATAAGCTATCAGAAAATTTTAATTAAAATTTCAATTTAAGGTGTACTTCCATAAAGCATTTATACCCCTCAAATATTAGTAACAACAACACAAATGTAAAAATGTGCCAACGTCTGATGATCAATTTTTCCACGAACCCGAACTAAATGTATGGCCACAATCGGCAAACTGAAAACACAGTTGGCCGCTCTCAATTGCCATTTGCAAGTGACGTGGTGCGAGTCATCAAATAACGGTTCAACGAGAGTGTTGACAAACTCATTAATATTTTCACTCATCGCACGTCTGACGAATGACCGAAAGCGCAATTTATTCGGCCGTTTGCAGAGCTACAACTACGCAATGATGGCTCGGCCATGAAGCGGCAGGCTCCCGCTGACCTGTGCAACACCAACAACAGGCGCAGTGGCGACGATTGGCAGCATTTATTTGCCACATGAATGCCAATTTGTGTGAGATCTGCCACACTGGCGATTTGTCTGCGCACCCATATGTTGGTTGCTATGTGTGTGCTAGTGTATGCGTAAGTATGTGTGCAGAGACATACAGCCGTTGGTACAATTTATGAGCTGTTTGCATAAGCGCTGCTAGCTGCAGGCACCGTGGCCATATACGAGAATATTCCTTGAAACAAACCACGTGTGTGTGCTCGTATATATGTATGTTCGGGTGAGCGTGTTGCTTTGGCGGATAGAAATTCTGCAAAGCTGATCGATGACTGAATGAATTGCTCAGCCGTTTGGTGGGCTTGTTTGTGGCTGCAGACTGCGCTGTCAGCTGCCGCTGTTCAATGGTCAACTTTGCTGTTAATTTTCATAAACGTCAGCACCGGTGACGATAATGATGTTGCCGATAGTTTTCTGTTGCGGCACTATTTGTTGACAGCCACGTCAGCTGTGTGTTACATTTGCTGATATTGCTCATGGCTGGCGGCTGGCGGCTTGTTGCCAACGTGCGCGCCTGAAATCACTTATCGGAAACTCAACAAATAAATAGTTGTCCCGAAGGTTAAGCGGAAGTTATATTTGTGAGATTTTATCTCTTATTGAATGAAAACTACTGCACGCGCACGTGTCCATGTGTCAATAACTGTTAATAAGACTCAGCGGAATGCCGTCATACCTCAACGCCACCCAAATTAATACGAGCAATAAGTGCTTACACACTTTAGTATGCATACAGTTAGTAATCACCAGCTGTACCTACAAATTACTTACTAAGATATGCAAGCATATGTACACATACTTTATGCGAGGCGACTATCGAGCATCAAGTTATGTAAATCTGATTGAACAACACAAACTTATTGTCCAATGACACTGAGTGCGTGCACACAAAGTAAATGCTTTTCAATACACAATTGTGTTTACCAAGCAGCGGTTATAAGCACTCATTATCATATTCATAAATCTATATCTGTCTTGTGTGTTTTGTTTTTTTAGGCGGGAAAAGTGTAACACGTGCGTTAAGGCTCTTTCCTTATGTCACTGCGTTCATGACCCTTAATGCGTTAGAGCATAAATTCATAGAAAACCGAAAATTTTGTTAGCCCAGAATGTGAGTACGCTGACGTCAGCAGTGCCAAATTCTATGAAGGCAAGCTTTGAAGACAATAATACTTTTGTGGATGGTCTTCTTATATCGTGTGAGCTTAAACTGTGGATATATTGAGAAAGTATAAATGGTAAGGGCAATAAGAAATGTTAAATGCAATAGAAAATGTCTTCCCAATTTTCAAAGTACCCAAATAAAAATCAAAATTCTTATTATTCCCAAAAACTCCTTTCAATTATTAAATATACTTTTAAGCAACTCAAATGATATAAACATTATAATAATAACTATAAATAATACATAATAATACTAATGAATCCCATACCAATGGTTTCAATAGCACCAACGGTCAACAGTGCGTATACACAACCTGCAAATTTCGTTGTAAAAATAAACATAATATTCACGACTCTGTAAAACACTACAATTACAGGCCTGAATCGCTGTTTAGAGTCACTTATACCCACATTCTATCAATAAGGAACGTAGGTGCTTACCTTCCAACTTAAAATATATGCCTCACTTTCGAAACAAGAAATACAGCCAACAACAGCCGCTGGGCAACGCTCTAAAACAAGAAACAAATATTTTAACAAAGCATAAAGGCATTTTTACACTTCAATTTGATTGGTTTTTACAGCGTTTCTCAAATAACTTCAACATTTCTTACAAAATGTTGCCACTTCAACTGCTTGCTGGCCCTTGATCAGGTGAAGCTTCATCAGCCACTGTCCATTGCCATTTAGCACTGAGATTTCCCGCTAACTGCGCCATAAAAATTGCAAAACTTTCATTTGCCAGCCAGCTAACACACTTTGTGCATGAAAGTGTCAGTAAGACTTTTTTGTTGTAATTTTTTTGCAAACTGCACTTTTCCTGCTGTTTTGTCACTGTGCCCTTCGCTTGCAGTCATGCAATCGTGCAAATGTTATTGTCGAATGGAGTAGAGTAGAATCCAAGACAAACTGGCAAAAAATCAAATGGTGTACTTTGCTAAGTTGACGAGGGAATCGAGGTCAAATGGCGGCCAACCAGCAAAGTTAGACGTCACAGCCAAAGCCACAGCCGCTTGGGAGAACTGCTGCCAAACAATAATGTTAGGCTGCGGAAGAAGCGAGCTCACAACAAGCAAGCACCATAATATCGAAGGCATAAGGCAAACTGCGAGCGGCGAATGGCGAATGGTGCAAAGAGAAGCGAAGAGCTGAAACAATAAAAGTAGTTTTTACTGGCTCCTCATTGCAAGGCATTTATTTTGGATAACACTGCTGTTGTAATTGTTGTTTTTGTTGTTGTTGTTACAACTATTGTCTTCAGAAATTTGTTAAAGGGAAGTTGCTAAGTTGGCTCCAAAGTTTAAAGTGCAACACGACACAACACAAGAGGTGATCCCCAGTAACTGCCTTCTTGTGGCACGGCTGGCGGCGACACACGCTACGATTCGCCTACCCTAGTTTACTTCGGCTGTCATTTGAAAGTAACCTAACTGGCATTCACTTGCAATGTTTATTACAAATACATACACCGGAGTTGGTTATATGCTTTTGAGAGCGTCCCAATGGCAACTCACTTTTCCTGCCACAAAAGTACAGTAATGTAGAAATTTATGGATGCGCTTTTGGTATGTAAGTTTATTTGCATTTAGCTTTGGATTTCATGAACTGTGTGGAGGGCTAATCAGAGCATTTCGGAACGTGCAATCAGATTAAGTTAAAAGAGATATCGAAAGTCCTCTTTTTAAGTCATTTTAAATTTTCTTCCTGACTTAATTTTCAAACTAATACGCTTCACTCAGCAAAAATCGATAATGCGAACGGCCAACCCTGCACGCCTACTCGTAGACAATATACATCCAGCACTCGAACGGCAACACACATGCACACAAACACAATCGCACTTTAAAGTGCCATTGAAGCTGAAAATCGCTTGTGTTATTCCTTCCCTTGCACCAACGCCAACACTTGTAGTCCCAAGAAAAAAAAGCTCCTCTGCTGTTGTACGCTACGTTGTTGAGACGGGCGTTTGTTATTTAATACCAAAGTGCTTGCAACATGTAGTAAATAAAAACAGTTTAGAAGTAAATGCGAAAACAAATCGCCAGAGAGAAAATAAAACAAATGATTGCCTGCGATTTGAAGAGGGCAACGGGGCGGGTGACGCGGTCGGAGGGGAGGAGCGCATTGAGCAGCACAGAAATCCACTTGCTTAGCTGAAAGATAAATTGTTCGGCGCTTAGAAACAGCAGCAATTAAGAGATTTCTTTTCACCGTTATGTGCCGAGCAACGTGAACAGCGACAATCGCTTTGCTTTTAACTTGTTACTTTTACTGTTATTGCTAATGTTCTGTCGCTCGTCGTTATTCTTGTTGCGCTTGCCATGTTGCTTGTCAGCGTAATTTTTCTTTTGTCTAAGCTTTGTGCTTTCTAATGTCATTCCGAGACTAAATGAAAATTTCAATATCCTTACTTTTTTGCTTTTTTATTTTTTCTTTACTAAAGATAACATCTTGCTTACTATCTTATGAATACGGGCGTGGAGAGAGGAAGGTTAGTGAATGAAGAAGTGGACTCGTCATTCTGCGCTAGCACTTGTGGATTTATGCAGACATTTACGTTTCACTTTAGAAGAAGTGAAAAAAATGTATATTAGATTTAAAATACTTTGGTTGATGAACCGTTGTATGCTATCTATTTAGATATATACTGAAAACCGATTAGGTATAATATTCAATGCAAAGTTACCTGAAAAACAGAAATTTGTTTGGTTAGTCGAAAAAGTCTTTTCGTATTTTGTCAATAAAAGTGGTTGCAGTCGTATATCTCCAGTGCTACCAATCACTTTGTGTCATCAAAAAAGTTACAGCTGTTCAAAAATGAGTGAAAATAAAGAAGAAATTCGCTATATTTTGAAATATTTGTATAAAAAAGGGAAGAACGCCACGCAAGCCGTTTTCATAACAAACCTTGCCTTTACAATATTGCCTTTGAATTAGACTTATTTAAATGTTAACTGATCTTGGCATATATTGGAATTTCTCATTATGGTATATAATTGTTTTATACTCGTATAACATACTATATATCAACATATCATAAAATATTAAACAATTTTCTACTTATTGTTATGCTGCGGAATATGAATGTTGCTCATACCACGTGGAGTCAAAGGCCCTTAAGGATGTATTAATTACACGAAATATACTTAAAATATAAAATAGCGAAGTAAGAGTGTCCCCTCTGGGTAGTTTTTCGGCTTTGCGCTTGCCCATGATTCTGCTGTGACTAGGCTTCCAAACGAGTCTGAAGATAAAGAGGCTTGATGCTATTTCTAGCTGTAGCAAACACTCCTTGACCAGCTTTAAGCGCACAGTAAACGTGTTCAGCGCTAATATTGCCGCTCTGCTGTCGAAGTGTGCAGCGAATAGTAACCTTATTTAAATGGTGATCCAATTTTGTATCCGATCAGCTTTTTGAGGAAATATAAATATTTTTGTACAACTGAAATTGATTCCTAAGCTGATAATATTTTGTAATAAAAACGAGTGGTTGGCGTAAGTCAAAAAGCAGCAACTCTTACTTCTGTTAGTTTATGCCACATTTATCAGAGATTTTATATTTTAAGCATTTTTCATGTAATTAATACAGGCTTAAAGGCCTTTTACTCCGCTCATATTGAAATGGAACTGGATATCCACATGCGCCTTGCGTTCTAGTGCTGTATCAATGGACCTCGCGTGCGCTTAGTAGGCACTGATCACCAATCCCGCGAATGCGAAATCTACTAAATGATAAACTTGCCCTGAGGAAAATTCTTCTTTTCGTAATCGTAAGAGTTCTTGCTGGACACTGTCCAAGGCATACAAGCGGTTAGGCGAAAAATCTTGTTGTCACAGCTGATTGGAGGAGAGTGAAGTGAAAAAATGCAGGCATTTTCTCCTCAATTGTCTAGCCTTTGCAAACTGAAGCTAAAACATCTCGGTAGTCTTACCATCGGAGAAGCAGAAGTCAGATAAAATTGACATTAACTGTCCCAACAAATTTGCGCCAAACTCAAAGCGCTTTGAAGATTTGTAAGAGTCTTCTGATCCTATATACCTATAGGAGTTTTTATGTACCACAAAAGACCAACGCTCTAAACTGTTCAAGGCAGATCCCTCTTAGAGTCGCCGTTTTAGCATAACCTCTAAAAGCGAATTTCAACTCTTGCACTCTTTAACTATATAAATTTTATAAACTAGTACAACCCACACTCCCTTCTCTGCACGAAAAATCTTAGCTTCGAAAACAATCAAATTTATGATTACAAATAAAAAACGAGTCCATTTTACAACATAATATCTAAAAACACACATTTGCACGCATATGATGGTGCACCATTTTGAATACAACCAAATTGCGATTGCTTGTCCTTCACCTACATTGGTGTTGCATGCAACACGGCAGCATCGATGCTTGCAAAACTTTTTCCACAAACCCAAAGCGCTGTTTGTGACTGTGTCAAATGGAACGTGCGAATAACTACAACAAAAACAATACAGGCATGCTGCAGTGTCACATACAAACCTATATCAAAATTTACATGTGGGAGTGTGTGTGTATGCACATAATGGCGGTAGCTGCATATTAATAGACATATATGCATATCATAAAGCAAACAGCTCCTCCCACCCTCGTGAGTCTGTGAAAATGGCGCAGGCGAAGGCAAGGCGCACAAACAGGAAGCGCGACACAGCGTGAAACGAGCCGAAACGAGAAGAAATGCTGAAGGCGCCAGTCAGGCTGAAAAAATGACAAAAGGATACGGCCGGATGCGAGTGTGTTGCAATTGAACAATGCAACAGCCAACACAGCGGCAACCAGCAACAAGCAACAAGAGATACGCGCGCCAAATGAGAAATTATAACTGGTGAAATGGTGAAAGTGTGAAGACGATGCAGGCGTACGAGTGTGGCAATAATAACAAAAACAATAAATATATCCGCAAAGGCAAAGCAAGAAATATGCAGAAATAGTTGCACAAACACGTGTGCATGTGGGAGCGGGGAGCGAGCGAGTGTATTTATGTGTGTCATCATGCAATTCATTAAGGCACATATTTCAAACTCATAGTACAAGGCCATAAACAACAATAACAACAGCAACGCAACAACGGCAATTGGACAAAGCAAATAGACCGTGGCAATGCCGCTGGTGACGCGCTGCCATGCGCTGTGTAGTTGGGGTGGCAGCATTTATGAATAAAGTGTGCGCGCTTGGCGACAGCGACGGCACTGAAAATAATGGAAGCCAGCGGCAGGGAACGCGCAGCGCCACACTAAAGTCTCGCCAAGGCCAGACAGCCACCCGGCGCGCACCAGAAATGTCAAGCACAAGAATTTCATGTAGGTATTCATATTATTATGCATTTCATTTTTCATTTAATTTTATTTCTTTCCGCCATGCACGAGTGTTTTATGCTGGCAAACCAAATAGATAAGAGCAGCGCTCGCTCGCAGAGAATGCACAGTGAATGGCAAATGCAATCGCAACTATTGCAACTAAGTTCACTGTGCGGGCGAGTAGAAGGAGGAACGACTACAATAGGTGAACCGGTGTTTGTGGGGAACATGGCGCTCTGAATTAATGAATTTAATAAAATACGACTTTAGTAAGACTTACGTATATGAGACATGTTGACTAATCGGCATGTTTTCGTTAGTAAAAATATTAAAGGTTATGTCCAAGCACGTGACCTTGTGAAAATATTAGCTAAAAAACCAAAGGCTTAAATCTCTGATTTTGTGGCAACAATTATTATTATTTTTTTTTTAGGAAAATATAAAAATCTATATACTTAGAAAGTTAGAAATGATATTATAATCTTATAATCGTATTATCTCGTTATATCGCCTAGCTGAAATCATTTGTTGGACTCATTAAAACCCTTTTCTTATTCCATTCTAGTTTGCAGCTGCGGAAAATATTGGGTAGTCGAAAAAGTCTCTTCGTATTTCTAATCAAACTTCAACTTATTTATTTTATATTTATAATGAACTTTAATGAACCAAATATGTATCATTTTGTCGACCACTTTTTGCCATTTTTCCGCTAGAGACATTATTCCATCAGTGTAAAAATTTTCTGGTTTATCGGCGAAAAACTGCGACAAGTAATTTTCACAAGCTTCTCTTGAAGCCAACTTTACTCCATTAAGGAAGTTCTGCATTGACCGATTCTGCATTGACCGATTGTACAAGATCAGAGCTATATGGTGGATGCATCAAAACTTCCCTGCCAAGCTCACCCAGTTTTTGCCGAGTCATCAAATATGTTTTGGTCTAGCGTTGTCCTGATGGAAGACGATGCCCTTTCCGTTGATCAGTTCTGACCGTTTTTTCGATTGCTTGCTTCAATTTCATCAGTTGTTGATAGTAAAATGTAGAATCAATCGTTCGACCAGGCTGGAGCAGCTCATAGTGGATGATTCCTTTCCAATCCCACCAAACACTCAGCATAACCTTTCGAGGCGTCAATCTTGGCTTTGCGACCATTTGTTGAGCTTCACCACGCTTGGACCATGATATTTTTCGCACATTATTGTCGTATTTGATCCACTTTTCGTCTTCTGTTACCATTCGCTTCAGAAATGGTTCGATTTCATTTCGTTTCAGCAAAGAATCGCAGATGTTAATTCGGTCCATTAAATTTTTCACAGACAATTCATGTGGCACCCAAACAACGAGCTTCTTTTTGTAGCCAGCCCTTTTTAAATGGTTCAAAATCCCTCCTTTCCAACGCTTTATGGTGTGACACATTGTGATTGTTAGCACAGGATATACTTGTATACCACTGCAACGACATCTATTGACAAAATACGAAAATACTTTTTCGACTAACCATTATTTGGGTCGTATCTGCTACTTTTTCTTGCAACTTCTTATCGCGTTCTATCTGCACTGAGCTATTTGCTCAACATGCATAAAAAGCTTGGCGCTATGTTCTTAATCTTTCCTGTTTCAATCTCCCAAGTCCTTTAATCTTACAGCAGAATTTACTGCTTTCTAATGATACAGCCTCCTATATAAATAAGAATGACTTGAACTTGGCGCATAAATATTTAATATCAAATTTTTCATTAAAAGAAATATCATTTTGAGCAAATTTCTCACAATTCCCCAACTGAGAAATTTAAAGAAACATTACTTGAATGCACTTTAAAACTTGGCCAGCTGCAGCCGAAGATGTGGCTCATCAGCACGCCCACAGAATGATTGTCATTTGTTCATTTGCATTCCAGCTGCGCTCGGCACTTTTATGCCACTGCCACAGCCTCAACGTCAGCAGCAGCAGCAGCAGCAGCTTAGCTGCCAGCTGCAACTGGCTTTACGTCAGTTTGTTTCTAATTTGTAAGCTTTCGCTTTTCTTGCATTCTTATGTCCGCCCATTTGTTATGCTTTCGCACTTGCATTTGCGGCTGACTAAGTTTTACGGCTTTGATGTATCCACTGAGGCGTGGTGTGTCGGTGGCATTGCACCCGTGCGGCCTTGCTGCCAAGCCGCTGCCGACATTCATGCGCAACGTAACAAAGCGCCAGCATCACCGGATGTCTCACCGGACAGCTGCAGCGTTGGCAATTGCCTGTGGGACGCTGTGGCATGGCGATGACGACACTCAGCATTGCAAGCCATCGCACAACAAATACAAATGGAATTGGTTAGTTTTGTGTATGACGGGGCAACGTGAATTGATGACACTAAGTTTTTCTACGTTTATATATTTTATTTGGAAGTGTTTGAAGTGCCTTGTTTGTGTGTGTGTGTGTGTTTTAGTGGCATGCAAAAATTGTTGTTGCTGCCATTTTTTAGACTAATGTCGTTCAACAGTTCTCATTTGGGGATTAGCACCAACTTCTTCCGTGCCACTCGTCTTACCTACATGATAGTGGGATCATTGCCACGTCCACAAAACGAAAATCTACAAGTATAATTTGGTACAGGGGATCGCAGTAGTAAGGATGGGTAAACATTTTTGAAAAGCGGTCGTGGCCCCGCCTTCTAATGGGTTTAATGTACATTTCTCTTAAAGCACTAAAGCTACAATAACCAAATTCGGTTTAGACAATTCTTATAGGAACTCTTACTGACAGTGTGAAAATGCATGAAATCGGATGATAATCCAATAACTTAATACGCCAGAGACGTTTAATTTTACCCACGAGATGGTATGGAAGGGGTTTATGGGAGCCAGCGTCAAAATCGGACGATAAGTGTGGCACGACCCACACTTCAGTAAAATCACATATCTAAGGACCTGTGGTGTTAGATATATAATTGCAATTCAGATAATCCTTTCCTCATTGTAATGTAACTGTACATTAAAAATTGGTTGAATCGGGTCATTCCGAACTGACATCATACCTTATCTACCTGAAACAGCTCGGTGCGTAATGGCGGTTGGGCAAACACCGACTACATGACCCCACTTTTCAACTGGGAAAGAAAGTTCAAAGTAAATATAGAAAAAAATGGCTGGCATAAAGGTATGTTAGCTACGCGCAACACTCTAAACATCTATACTGATGGTTCAAAAATAAAGGAAGGAGTTGGTGCCGGAACATACTGTCGAGAGTTCAACATAAGGCAAATTTTTAAGTTGCCAGACCACTGCGAAATATTTCAAGCTGAGGTCTTTGCTATTGCGCGGAGCTGGCCTTTAATGCACCTAGGGGCAAATCCAGAGTCAACGTAGACAGCCAAGCAGCAATCAAGACAGTAACCACATATCGCTTATCGGCCAGAAGTGTCTTGGGAAGCAGGACAGCAGTGGAAAGTGTTGCCGGAAGTAAGCAATTGCACTTCTACTGGGTGCCAGACCCCAAAGTCATCGAGGGCAATGAAATAGATTGCCAAGAATGGTGTACGGCTAACATCCAAAAACGTGATCAACATTGAGATCCCCATCCCATACATTGTCTATATGACGACCTCGGTAAAAAAAATCAAAACCCGTTGGAACGAGCCACATGGGTGCCAAACTGCGAACCTCATGTGCAAAACGATAGGTCGGAAGTACACAATGTTAGGTGGTCACTGTCTGATGTCGACACACGCCCGCAGAATGGGGCTGACAGATCGAGAAGACTGCAGGAAATGCCCAAAGCAGGGCACCACGGAAACAATGGAGCATCTCTTGTGCAAAAGTATGAAATGTTCGGTTATATCCAAACTTGTTGTTTACTTGTTCCTGGTTTGAGTTATTTTTACGCAGAAAACAAAAGGTTTATCAACGAATGATGATGTCACCTGTTCTCAAACATGCCAAATGTATAATAATGACTTTTTAAAGAGAACTTGAAAGAACGCTTGAGAACAGCAAACGATTTTCTCTTACAACTTATATTTGAGTGGAACGAATTTTTATAGCGTCTAAGGAAAACTTTCGAAATTCCTGATATATAATAATTGCAGCTCTGTTAGAACAGAGGTTTTCTGAAAAGTGCTGCTGTAGCCAAAACATACTTTTGAATAATTAAAAGAGAAAAATTGCATTTTAACAAAGAGATAGCATCAAATAACGGTAAACAGGTATGAAGCCTCTACTTGCGTCCCATTAAGCCGGCACAAAGGATGCAAATTTTCCGCAAAATAGCCGCCATTGAGAGAAAGAAAAAATAAGCATTTCTCTTTGCGGTTTTGTACTCCTTTTCATAAGATTTTCACACCGCGGGCGCTTGCTTATCAACACACTCCATTCAATTCTGCTCATCTTTAATCTTAATCCTAAGAAAGTACACAGCAGTTTTAGAATTTTCGCTGTGCAAATTTGCTTTAACTCATTGTTCGTACCTTACGGTCATACAATGTAAATATATATATGTGTGTGAGTGTGTGTGTGTGAGGATGCACCAAAATATGCTGGTTCGCTGCGTGATTGTTGCATGGTGCACGCGTGCTCCTGTGTGCGCACGTCTCATAAGATGCAAACTCCGAGATAGCCAATTTGCTGCAACACAATTTACCGCAATTTCAGCTCATAAATAATTCCGCAGGCGAGGTGTGTATGTGTGTGTGTGTATGGGCGTGTGCATTTATTTGTTTACGTTTTTGCGAAACTGGCAGCTGTCAAAAGCAGCGTCGCATATGAGCGCATTACGTGTGTAATAGTTTCTATGCGCTGGTGTAAAATAAACAACACTTTGTTGTTGCAGCCGCAGCATGAAAATGAAACGGAAAAGAATGCGCAAAAGACGCATAAGACGCTGCAGCCAAAGCGAACGAAGACAGCCACATTCTCGCTGCCACAAGAGAGAATTTAAATTTATTTTCTTGATGCCAAAGCAGATTCCAACCGAAACCGGGGGGATAGAGGGAAGTAAGGGCCAATGCGCCACAATGTATGCAACAGAAATTCATCTAAATTCAAACGTGCAACAACAAACAAGCACGCCGCTCTGCCATCCTCGCCTCTGCTGCCCTAAAGTTGGTAAGAAAAATTGTTTTTGTTTTGTGTTTACACACATACTTACATGGATATTTGTGTGTTTGTGTGCGTGTGTACACATGTGCGCCCGCCTTGTGCCCCGAGGACGTTATTAGAGATGCAAAGAAGACGATAAACTTAACGAAAGCCGCAAGACGAGCTGAAGAAAAGGCGTGCGGTGTGCTGTACCGTTAGCCGCAGGCCTCAGCAAAGCAGGTGAAATGCTAAGAAAACCGTAAGAAAAGCCAGCGCTTTCAATGCTTGTCGCACGCCACAAGCACAGCAACGAGCCACAAAACCGAATGGGAAATGTGTGCCGTGTGGCAAGCAGAAGGTAAAGTGTGGCAACACCGAGGAAATGGTGCATACAAATTTTGATTGTAAACAACGATTAAGCAGCTGATTACGCGCTGAATACTGCATGAAGTGTTTATTGTGTTGACACAGTGCAACAGCACGCACTTACCGAATAACAACAACAACTATGCACATACTATTCGCACAACAACAGGTTACACAGCTGCAACAACAGCATCAGCGGCATCAGCAGCCGGCTTGAATGGGGCTAGGACTGAGTGCAAGTGCGAGCAGCTGAGTGCAGACGATGTCAGCTGGCGTTGCGGGGTTGTGACAAGTGCAAACATTGGCTTAACCAGCACACTCAAAATGCCGGTGTATGTGTGTGGGTGTGTGTGTGATGAGATAGTGTGCTTAGTAGCCTCGTTAGATATTTCTTTAATTATGTGGAAATTGCGTTCGGCACGTAATTATCGCACCTGCTGTGTTGACCCCGCCACGCTGATGCCCTCCGGTGTGCTTCGGCGAGCTGCTGCAGCTGCTGGGTATACGTAATAGCAAACGAACATACTAACAATGTGCGCCGCAGAGGTATTTATTCTAGCAAGCAGTTGTTTGCATTTTCATTGCAAAGCTTTTCATTCATTGGCGCCAGCTTATGCAGAAGACCATGAGCAACTTCTGTGCTCCTTCTTCTTCACTTCTTCTTCTTTGCTAAAACTGATATTAAAACAACATTTTCTGCTATCGATATGGAAATGTTTTCTTGATTTGAATTAAATGCGATAAGAACACGTCGCTCTTCCACCTTCACCTAACTTCAGATAGTTAACCCTCTATAAGTTAGAAGCTTCAGCTTTGGAGGTATGCATTTGGTTGAGCTTCCAATACAAATTTCCTCGAAGTTTAAATCAGACACTTGAATCGACTCATCAAAACTATTCTAGGCTCTGTGGCTTTGATTATATGCTAAAGCTTGCTTCAAGGCTCTTTTCTTTCTGGTGTCATCTGGTTTTGATTCTGAGGTTCTAATAACCCACATTAAAAAAATGTTAACAAAAAAAATTTCAGAAAATTACCACACGATATAACCAGTATACCCACTATATAACCAGTATATATTGGGTAGTCGAAAAAGTCGTTTTGTATTTTGAAGTTTACGGAGACGATGTTGTATCAATTCGTGTAGCACAACAATGGTTCGCTCGCTTCCGTTCTGGAAGTTTCGAAAACACATTTTCGACTAGCCAATATTAGGTATAGTCTAGTATGGACTCTCAAATACTTTATTTCTATATTATATATTATTATATATTATTATATTACACTTACACTGGTTACTTTCTGCACCCATAAATAATTCAACAAAGAAAGCAGGCATGCCCTTTCACACCTTTATGCGCCACTTATACACTGAATGATGTGATTTCCCCATGCTCAGCGCTCCTCATGCTCGGTGCGAAATCAAACACCGTTATAAGCAAACTAAATGGACTTTATTCAGATTTCACCCTCTTTACTGCTATGAATAAAGCGCATGTAGTTAGATATGCCTTGCGGCAACGATTCGCTACAACTACACGGGTACCGTTGAATGTCTGGCGAAGCAGAGGTCGCTCGCTAATTTCCAAAATGGGATTGGCTGACTATTTGAGTGTGGAATTCAGTGTTAATAAACAGCTATTTTATTTTGTGAATTTTTATGCTAGCTACTTTAGAGAAATAAACACGAATGATTCTTAGAATTTGAAAATCATTATGTAAGATTGCAAAGATGAAAGATTCCTGTAACTGGGCGCTTTTTAAGTGAGCCTCTATGAACTCCCGCGAAAGATTACTTTAAACTTTATTGCAGGAATTCATTAATACTTATTCTCACAGAGTAGAGACAACTGAAAGCTGCTAGAAAATATGTACACTGAGCTACGGATTTTTAGAATCCCAGGTGCCTTAGAGCATCAGCTATGAAAAGAATATATACTAACAAATATGAGCTTCGATAGTTATTCATTTATTATAATAAGAACCCAAAATAACGGCAACATTTGCGATCAGAAATCTCTTCGAAGATTCGACAATAAAATTATAAATTTAATGAAGACAAGCGTTGCTCCATAAAAGTGCTGAAGTGGTCATCACTTCTGTTTAACCCACAAACTAGGACCATAAAATTTTATAGCAGCTAATTATTTTACACTTACATTATATATATATATATATAGACAACTGACAACCGAAGCAATAAATTGCCAACAACAATAAATTGCATGAGCACCAAAGGGCTTTGGTCCGAACATGTACTCTGAGGAACCATAATAGGTATATATATAGCAGCACGCACACTTCAGGAGCTTATTAGGCCGTAAAAATAGCACACGCGACAGCCACCACACACTGCATGCAATAAGTACTATGCTCAGCTCGGCAAGTAGTATTTTTTTCAGAGCTGTCAAAGCGAGCAAATACCAAAAATTTCTTTTTTAGGAACTTTTGTTTCTTATTTTTTAATTATTATTATTTAAGCTGCTTATTTTTAAAATCGCTGTGGTCTATTGCTCGTACTAAGGGGTCATTGCTACAAACCGAGGATGATAAGTATTTTCGAGCGCCTTTCTGCTTCTCATGCTTATTAAAGATTTTATCAATAATTTCTTATTTGTTCAGATCCTTTATATATTTATTATATAAAATATTATAAGCTTAATTATTTATTCTTCACTTTCAATAAGCCACTTAAGTCCCTGCTAATTGAGATACTAAAGTGGCGAACTTTTTTGACGGAATGTCTGCTGTGCTCCACGAAGACCCTTACGTATCAAATTTCGCGCAGCAAATGCACGCTCGCATTAAATTCCGCATTCCACTCGCCACTCGGCGGTGAAATAAAATCATCAGTCACATTACTTCGCTTTTATTACTTTAGTTGTACAAGCATTCGCAAAGCAGAGCTCGCGAACAAGGAAAACAACATCAAACAAATATCGAGAAATAATAATAAAAGTAGACAGTAAAACTTGCACTAAAAGCGGAAATTAATATTTAATGACCAGAGTCGCGTCTCCAGGCCACACATGGATGCTAAGCACGTGAGCTAGTATTTAATATGTCTGCAATACAGAGCTTAGACAAAGTCCAGCAGCTTAAGTGACAGAGTAGACTGTGCGTGAACTTTATTTTTACTTAAGTGTGTGGATATATATGTGAGTCGGAGCTTACAAGTTATAAAAATAGATATACAGCGAAAAGGAAGCGTCGAGTATTTCTCAATAAAAATGAAAAGAAATTGCTAAAAATAATGTTTTGTAAAAAAACTACTAAAAGAAATGGTTCCCCAGTTGCACTAGAATTCGAAGAAAATTCATTTAAGCTACGCATGAGTGCATAAAAAATTGAATGAGGCAAAGAATTGATACGAGTTTTTTGAAACAAACTGGTTCACTAATTATTACTTCGATTTTGAACGAAAATATTTTGTAAATCTTATGTCAGACAAAATTTTGCTTACTCCTAATCCAGATTATTGGTTATTTTGTTATTTAGTCACAGTTATAGCTGGTAAATTGGTAAATGGCATGAAACTTGGCAACAGCGCAGAAAATTGCACCGATGCAATACAAGCACAGAACTGTCGCATTATGAGGTAGAACTGGTTTCTGACAACACAGCGAGTGGCTGATGGAGTTACCATCCATATCTTCTTATTTGCCGATATATTGTGTGATAATTCAGCATATTTCGTATATCAAAATGTGGTCACAAAACTCAAAACATCATTACAATATCGATCAAAAATATGTTTAGGTTATATCACAACCAATTCTTAATGCAAAATCCAGTCGCATACATATTAGAAATAAGAAGCTTTGGCTGCAGCGCTGCAAATAGAAACACAAGCATCAGCTGCTCCACTCTGCGCCCCTTTTAGACTAGTTCGAGGACTTCCAGACTGTGACGAAATAGCGCTCTGCTGAACTGTCTCTCCTTTCCATGCAGGGGAAAGCAGCCTTCAAACATAAACATGTCAAATTGAGACACACAACCAATCCACTAAACTATATTCCTTGCCTTTATCTCATTGAGGCTAGATTATGCATGAGTTTGTGTAAGTGTGTGTATACTTTTTGGTTATATATAGTTGACTCTCTTCCTAGAATTTGGCCTGACATGTGCTAAACACTATTGCAACAGCAACAAAGAACAACTCAACACCAGAAACAACAAAGGCAACTATTTCCAACGGTAGTAGTTTCTGCAAGTATTTTCAATTTACAACGACTGCGTGTGTAGTAAGTTTCAGTAATATTGCAACAAGCTGTTCTGCCTCTGCACCAAGTAAGCTTCGGCTAACTAACAACAACCGGCGACCACTATATGTGTACGAGTATGTAGCTTACACGATAGTCTTCTGACATGCTGCCGAATTATGCTACATGACCACCAGAGCGTTCAAGAACAAGCTGGGGAAGAGTCAATCATACAAAACTACATTTGCAAACATTTACGCAGACCAACACTATAATATTAGGAAATGAATATTAGCTTTTATTTGCTTCTAAATATTTGTTCGCTCTCGTCTAGTTTCCCTGAAAGTCTGATCCATGTTGGTAGTTGGAGTTTGTGCAATAATTAATTTGTATTTGCACTTATTAATCCGGCTAGTAAACGCCAAAAGTTGCAACTCACCTGAGGAAGACAGAAAGTATTCAAAAATGGAAATATAAGCGTTGATTATATAAGATAGAGAGACGCGCCTGAATAATAATCGTTTTGAAATTTTAAGTTTTACACGACGACTTTCTGGTCCATACACTTTAACAAACCGTCAAATAGAACGATGACCTCTAGTATTTCAAATTCGCAACTCAAGTAACTAATGGCCGAAAGCATTTGAAGTTAAAGGTAAAAGAACTAGCGCAAGATATTTTCGACATGCTCTATTCTCTAACTCTACAGCTAACTAACTCTATAAGAACCAATGGTAGTAATCTAGCTTATGCTAAGCTTAAGAGACCACACTGCTTCTTCTTTATTGGCGTAGACTCCGCTTACGTGGTTATTGCCGAGTTTACAACAGCGCGCCAATCATTCTTCCTCTTCGCTGTTTGAAGCCAATTTGATATTCTAAGCACAGCCAGGTCCTTCTTCCCTGGTCTTTCCAAGAAAGTGGAGATCGTCCTCTTTTTCTGCTTTCTCCGACGGGTACTACGTCGAATACTTTCAGAGCTGGAGCAATCTCTTCCGTCGGACTTAAAAATGATACGCTCCTTCAAATTCTCTAATTTTTAATGCGATAATTGCTCACTAAACACTTGGACTTCAAACGCCAACTACCCACAAAGAAAATTCCAAAAATTAAATGTTGCAACAAATTTTATGCTGCCCTCTACAACGTTGTAACGAAATGCAGAACACAAGCCGAAGCCGCAAGCTAAATACAAAGCCAAGCCACATTGCACACTGTTGCACATTTTAACCGCAACAGCAAAAGCATAACATGCAACATGTTGCAAGCATGCAACCAACCAAGAAGCTAAGTAGTGCTGTAGTTGTTTCGAGAGTAATGCCTAACCGTACATACCGAAAGAGGCCAACGCAGAAACCAGCCAAGAACCGAGGCGAAGGGACCAAGAGGCGAAGATACGATGAGGCAAAGCACTAACAACAAACCAAACGAACAAGCACTAAGTCTAAGCTGGGGCTGCTGCAGCGCCACAGTGTTGCATGTGTGCGCTGAAGGCAGCTAGTTAGTGCGGGCTGCTGTGCGAAGGGTTCTCGTTAACGTGTTGGCTGCGTAGGTGGAAAGCCAGAAAAATTATTTTCCATACTCAGAGCAATTAAGCTGTTGAAGCCTCTGCATACCACCAGCCAACCAAGTGTACAACAGCCTAACACACACACACACACACACATAGCGCATGGACAAGGTGCAACATCGCGCGGGGTGGCGTCAGCAGCGTACTTTGCCGCAAAATGTGTTGAACCGGAAATTATGTGGCCGCCGTGTGGAGTGGCGTTGCCGACGCCTTTATCGCTTTTATGAAGGCACTTTTGGCAATTGTATAAGCATTTATAACTGCTTTGCTTCGCCGCTATTGCAGCACATGCAACCGCAAAGGCAGCAGTTGCCGCTAGATATGATCATCAGGTGAGCAAAATCCAACGAAAAGTGGTGTAGCCACCAACATACACAGCAACGACCGTTGTCCTGTTGCGGCTAACAACATTTAAGCCACCAACGCAATTATCGTTTCATCCGCCAGCAACAGTTGCTCACCCACAGTGCAATGCAATGGTGACTGTCCGCCATTTGAGTTTGAGTTCTTGCCGCATTGCGTTTATTTGTGGCAATCAAAACCCCAACCACGCTGCAACACCTTGCCAAAAAACACACACACACAGTTAACCAAGTTGGACAACAGGTTTTTATTTTGCGAATTTATCAGCCTTTTTACATGCTGCAAGTACAACAAACTCGTCACCAGTTGATTTTGTTTTTGTTTCAAGAGCATGTGCCCATGCAGACAGCACACAAACACACTTGCAAATTTCGCCAACGGGCGTTTGGCTTCCATCCTGTTCGCCAGCCATCAGCCACCAAATCCGGACTTTGTCTTCTTGCTGTTGCGCAACAAGCATATTTCACCTGTAGGCACGCACAAATTAATTGAATAATATCATCCAATTACGTGTGATATCTTAGGCTGCAATTAAATTAGGCGCTCATCGTGAAATATATTCATTGGCTCACAGCTCGTCTCTTCAAATGGATAGGGTGACTTAAGGGTGTGGGCGCGACGAATATCATCAGAATTTAAATTATTGAATTAAATGCAAATAAACCGCGTTGCCGCCGGCTGCTGTGAAGAAATGCACGCCTTTTACACTTTTTTACGTTCTTCCTTGTTGTTGTTTTAAGTCAATTAACGCGTGAGATCAGCGAACCAAATGTATGGCAGAAAGACCTTATCTTATACCTTACCTCGTTCATACTAAAAAAACTTTCATTAACAAAGCGAAGCATACGAGTTGCTTAGAAGTGCTGACTCATTGAAAAAACAAGTTACTGCACTTTTGAATGTTCCATCCACTTTACAATACGTATTCCCCGAGTAAGTGATATTTCAAAAAAATGTATCTTGCTAAGTTGGTAGGACTTTGTTTCATAACAAAATATGAGCGCGACATGTCAACCAGTTTGTTTCCAGCAGCTGCTTAAATCGGTACACCTCAGTAGTGTGTTGCGATTTTTCCATTGGATAAAAATATCCAACAAAGCATTTGTCTCAAATTTTGCATTTGGAACCAAAATTCGTTTGCGGAATCGTTGCGAATGTTGGAAACGACTTACTATGATACAGTTTTATCAAAAACACAAGCCTACGTGTGGTACAAAGCCTTTAAAGACGGTCGAGAAATCGATGAAGACATGCTTCAATTAATGAAGGATATGGTGCTTGACAATCATCAAGCAAGTGTTAGAGAGATGGCAAGAGAGCTCGATATGTCTCGTGAGTGCATTCGAATGATTTTGGTGGAAATTTTGGTACTGAACGTGCTCTTGCTCGACTCAACTCGATAAGGCTTAACTTTTTTCTAAAAGAGTACCTCAAACAGGTCAGGAAACAAAATTCGTTGAAGAAGCTGAAGGCAATCCCAAAAATTGCTGATGAAAAGTGTTTCGGAGGCTGGAAAAATCGTTGGCATAAGTATATTACTTGTATATCTGGAGGGAATAACTATTTCTTTCTTATGATCAGATATTAAAGTTCATATCTCGCTTCCAATTACTTGAAAATTTACATACTTATGTAACTATGTGCCTATTTGTCTGGGCATTCGCGCTTCTATTTGAGAGAGTAGTAAAAGCTACAATATACCCTAAGAATTGACTGCTGCAATAATCACTTGTACTACGAGGCGCTTATGGGCGCCTTGATTTACCACCACTGTTGTTGTGCTTGTTAGTTCGCATTTGACCTCCGACGTAAAGTCATGTCGAACACATGTTTAGCAAATGATATGCGCTGTACTTGCATTATCAGCAAGCGCAACAGCAGCGAGTGTAAGTGGCACGTTGCCAAGCCGCACCAGAGAAGCGTGTAGAAATGTGCATGTGTGCAGAAGTTGCTTGTTTTCTGCCATCGTGATTATAGCGCAAGGCAATGGGTAGACAGCCGCAAGCAAGCGAACTGACTGCGATGCCTCGTGGTGCTATGATTTTACCTACCACCTTACATGTAGTCAAGGTCTTGAGGCAGTGCGATGTTCTTAGAACTTTTAAACGACGGAAGAACTAAAATTTTGCAGTTTCTCCGCTGTGCCACTCTTATAAATAAAGTTATTAAAGATCATATCGGATATCTTTTTTCGGGGCCTTTCATCTATAACTATTCAAGGAAGTCACATAACACAACTGGTAAAATAAGTATTAACTCCAAACAGCGCTCCTAAGCAATATTGATTCTCACTGCAGGAAATTTGTAATTTCGCTATTTTATTTGTAACTAATGTACCGTTAAATACTTAAAACAATGGCTGCAACGAAATCCTTTCAATTTAAAGTGCATTTGGGCTTTTGCCACCCACGGGAGATCACTCATACGCCGCGTCGCATTAAATTGCCATTTTTGCTGCCTCCGCCAACGCTGGTGAATTCGGCAAATTTGCATTAATTGAACACACTTTCGACCAAACGACGGTAATTGAATTTGTTTATACTTTGAAATTACACATGTTGGATAAAAAAACAACAAAGCAACAACAACAAAAAATTAGTATTTATTTATACTTTAGCATGTAGTAAGTATTTGCTTTATGTGCGGGCGTGCTTGTGTGGCGCGGAATAATTTATGGCGGCAATATGTGCGCAGTACAAATGTCGAACAAGCAATAAGCACAAAATAACATTGCAACAAATTTAAATTGTTACACTTACCTGCCGAGGCGCAGTAAAAACCGAGCATTTTTACAAAAGCCAAAGAGGAGCGGCAGGTGGGTAAGCGGCGAATGGGTTCGAACACACGTGTCCCTGCTAGCTAATGGGCGAATAGAACATGCGGTGAGGAGATAGAGTAAACGAGTGTGGGTGGAACAGAGAGATGGAGAGGGAGGGGCCAGGAAAGAAATAGAGCAAGAGTACTAGCACAATTTATGCACAAAATTGTTTGTAGTAAAACTTGAATTGCAAATTAATGTTTTGTCATTAAACACCAAACATGCATAAACATACATACAAACACATGTATGCATACACGCATTACTTAAATGTGTGCGCAGTCGCTTATAAAAATACACAGCAAATAAGAAAAATTTATGGAAATTAGCCAACTCATGTTTATTCATAAATATTTATTTACAAATACGAACTAACAGACATAACCGTTTTGGAAACGCAAAAAAAAATGTGGGTGAAAACTATTAATAGAATTTGGCACAGTTGGCTTAGTGAAAGTTTGTATTTGTTTGTTGTTAGTTATTCTAACCAACCTCGTACTACCAATCATAATAGACACAAGCGGAAGCGAAATATTAATTATACTGCTATGAGACGATTTCTGTTATATTGGGAAAAAGTCTTTTCGTATTTTGTCAAAAACAAATTTAATTCGGGGAAGTTGAAAATAGGTTACAGCTGTTCAAAAATGCTTGAAAATAATGAAGAAATTCGCTATATTTTAAAATTTTGTTAAAAAAGGAAAGAATGCCAAAGCCAAAAAAAAAAAATTTGTGAAGTTTAAATGACGTTAGTTCGTGCAGCACAGCAGTGGTTCGCTCGCATCCGTTCTGGGAATTTGGGAAAGAAGCTCGATGTTTGGGTACCATTTGAATTGTCTGTGAAAAATTAAATGGACCGAATTAACATCTGCGATTCTTTGCTGAAACGAAATGAAATCAAACCATTTCTGACACCTGGAAAGGTTATACTGAGTGTTTAGTAGGGTAGGAAAGGAATTAATCACTATGAGCTGCTCCAGCCTGATTGAACGTTTGATTTTACATTTTACTGTCCATTACTGAAGAGATTGAAGCAACCAATCTAAAAAAGTATCCAGAACTGATCTTCCATCAGGACAACGCTAAACCACACACAACTTTGACTCGACAAAAACTGAGAGAGCTTGGCTGGGAAGTTTTGATGCATCCTCCATATAGCTCTGACCTTGCACCATCGGACTACCATTTGTTTCGGTCAATGCAGTACTCGCTTAATTTAGTAAAGTTGGATTCAAGAAAAGTCTGTGAAAATTACTTGCCGCAGTTTTTCGCCTAGAAACCAGAAAAGTTTTACACTGATATAATAATGTCTCTAGCTGAAAACGGGAATAAGGCGGTCGACCAAAATGATACATATTTGGTTCATTAAAGTTCATTTTAAATAAAAAAAAATACGTTGAAATTTGATTAAAAATAACAAAAGACTTTTTCGACTACCCAATATTCCTAAACTAAGCGTTTTTTGAGGAATCTTGCTATGCATAGAGCCCAGAAGGTCTAAGTGCTAATACAAAAACAAATGCCATAGTATTGTTGTTATTAGATAGAGCAGTATCTCTGAAGAAGTATAATTTCTACGCTCGATAGGTAGTTCAACAACAATAATTTGGGTATATGACGAAAGAGATAAGAACAGAAGAAACTGCTTTAGTTAAGAATGAGAAAAAAGCTTTTTAGTGGAGTACTGTTGACAGAGGCTTTGGTAAGTAATTCCTTACTACTGTGAAAATACCAAAAATAATGACCGGAAACTGCGAAATCGAACACATTAACCAACACGAAGCATTTAACCCAAATTTTATTCATACAACTACACGTCTCTTTAATCAAGTCGTTGGCGTGCTTCAAAAATTCTGCCACTTTATTATCTGTTGACAGTCATTAGTTTCCTCAGCTTGACAATTTCCAATTGGATCATTTCCTCTTTATGGCAGCGCTTCAAATCAACATAAATAGGTTAAACGCAGTGTCAATATGAAGTAATCGCTTTCGCTGCCGCGTGCCGGAGTAGTAATATTACAGCAGTGTCAACTCTGTCACATTGATACCGTATTCCGTGGTGGCTGAAGCAATTGCAATTTGTCGAGAATTGCAATTTTTCACGATGTCTTTTCGAGACACCGCGCTGATGATGTAAAGCTGTGGTGACATTGCGGCAAAGTAAGCAACGCTCCGTGCGGCAGCCAACGACGAGCTGACGGCGGTCATTTTGACGATTGATCACAAATGCGATGAACCGGAAAATCGCGGTTGCGCCAAAGCAGAAGCGACACCGGGGACAATGGTTGAAGCGAGAATACATAATAATAGTTGGGCGAGAAAATGAGTTGCGCGCGAAAGTATGCGAAAGAGTGAAATAAAAAGGAAATAAGAGAGGTAAAAAAAAGAAAGAGAAAATAAAAGCGATAAGTATATAATGCACAGGTATTCAAAGCACATCCCGGAAGGTTGCCATAGCAGCTAAGCAAGTAGGCGAGCTACTAAAATTGGACGGTCCGCGAAGTGAAAATGGTACGTGCTGCTCAAGAATACCAGGATATTTTATGCTTCAAATTAAAGCCAATACAAATCAAGCACACAAAAATTAGCCAATTTGAAATCCAACACTAGTAGTCTTTTTGGTACTTTACATGTTGGTTCCCATCTGTGGGACCACTTAACACGCACTCGAGGTGAAAGTAAAAGGCAGCCAATAAAACGTCAAATGAGTTTGACAGTATGACACCTCAAGCCGGCATTACCGCGCGTCTGCGAAGTCAAAGAATGCAAGCGCCGACTGGCGGAAGACGCGCGTTAGTCGGAAAGCTTATGTTTGAAAGGCTTTGTATGCGAACACTCGTTTTTAGTATGACATATCGGTGTTATGCGCAGAGCAAGCAAAACTCCGATTGACAACAATAACAATTGAACTAAATTGTCAGCATTTCTGCGAATTTCTGCCTTGGGAATGCTGTGTGGCGCCACAAGCGAACGCACGGCTAATGCAGTCTTGCCACAAATACCACCACAGACGCAGATGTGAGCCAATCAGCCGACATTCGCTGTCATTTCGCGGTCGTTGCCAGCATCTTTGTCATCTGCGAATGCGTTCAATAAAAGAGAACGAAAAAAAGAAAAGAAAGAAAATCTGACAGTTATTAAAAAGTACCAACAAAAGCCATCGCTTTGCGAGTGAGCGTCTGCGGAGGAGTGCCAATGACACGGACGCACAAGTTTGATGAGAGTTTAGTTGGAGGTGGTGGATCCAACGCAGTTGAAGCGGAGGTTCACCGGAGGCCAGTGCTAAATTTAATATATATTTGATGCGTTTATTTATTTTTCGTCCATGCATTACTCCTCGCCATAATCGTTGTGTACTCCAGAGCTTGCGGCTTTATTTAGAGAACAGTTTAGCTTTCTTGTCTGATAGCACTAGTTACTGCTATTTTTTTTTTTTTGCTAATTTTAATGATAAATTACATCCATCCACAATACCCATGGCCAGGTCTTGCCCTCTGTAGGCAATAACAGAAGAAAAGGAAGTAGAAACTCAGCCAAGTATGAAGCTGAGATAGGAGCTTTAACCATACACATGGAAGGCTGTTAAGTTTTATCGAACGGTTTCTTCTTAATCTCCTTTCCTCACAGAGAACAGAGAAGAGCGCATTCACTCCGATAGCCGAACGGCTATACTGGCTTTGAGCTCGCTAACTAGTCAATGAGTGCGTTACCTCATTAGCAATAGCTTAAAGCTTCTTCTATATTAGACTTGTGTAGATTCCCGGTCATAGCGGAATCGCTGGAAACTCCGAAGCAGATGTGCTGACTAAAAAGTCCACAATGTCATCCGATTAAAACGGAGACGGTTCTCCGAAGTCTGCTTGCATTCTGACATTGAACTATTGGACCTCCACCTGAGAAAGCGCCGTTTAACAACCGGAACTTGTGCGATTGCGAGATTTTTCTGTCCCTGTGTGAATGGGGCCAACCTCTGGTCATCAGAGTCCGGAGCAGTATTGAAGCTCAACTGGCAGTAGTTTCAGCTTCGAGATCTGACCGGAAACTTAGCTCTGGTACAACGGGAAGCCTGGTGCCTTGGAGTTCGCTCCATTATGCTCATAGAAACTGGCCGCTCTTGAACTATCGTGGCAGTTTTGGTTAAAACCCGAATGCGGGAAGAGCTGAAACTAGCGCTGATCAACGCATTGGTTGGTTTGATCCGCTGTGCTTTTGAACGCCGTGGGGTAAGGCTGTCGTCAGCAGTTGTCCACGTTAAACACACCGGACCTTGTCCCGGAGTGAACCGTAAGAATAATAACGACTGACTCTTAGCAAAGACAAAGTCGCTACAATTAAAGGTGCTCTGACTCGATACAGTCCGTTGAGTGCTCTGTATCAAAGCTGTATGGAGGAAAGAGAGGCGGAATGATTTTGTCACTGCCTTCTCTATTTATTGCGCAGCTTTTACTAAACTGAGATTGGAATATCTCGGTACACATGCCTTTGGCGAAACCAGCAAATATACTGGGATTGATATTAACCTTTTATATGCAACTAGAGTCAGTTCTCTTTCAAGAAGATGATGGGAAAAGATTATCGATTCGATAAATCGAAAAGAGCTATGGCGTACCCCGTTATTAACACTCACATTTGAGATTTAAATTATATACTATCTTCACTATACAAAAATAAATAAAACTAGCAGTTACTTGTCACGAAGAAAGCTTTTCCCGAAATTGGCTGTTTCTGTGTCATTTAAAGTCGATGCTCCAACTCCTCATTCGTTGCTTTATGAGCACACTTGGCAGGAAATCTTCAATTTGTGCGGCACTCTCATGATCGTTGCGGTGCTTGCGTGAGTGTTACTACAGTTACCCGGAGTTGTTATCAAATTTTCAGAGTGGCTTAATTTGGCAACTCCTCACAAGTAAAAAGCCAAAGTTTTGAGTGAAATCAGAGCAAAAGGCGGAAGCCTTTCGAGCGATAAAACCGCACACACCTCATGAAAGTATCGCTTATGCACGCACGCACACACACACAACCACACATGCGGGCGGCATTTGTATCAGCACACGCGCATATTCATTCGCACTCACATCAGCAAGGCTGCCATTGCGCTGATTAAATCCTTGCGGCTTTTGGGTGATTAAAAACTTTGCCCTCAACTTTCTTTGTGCGCTCCACGCCACCAACCTCGGTCGGTGTACGCCGCGCATTGCACGCTCCACTCCACAGCACTCCGATCAATTGCGCACGCACATACACAAACGCAAACATTCGCATTACCTTAAAGCTGAACGCTGGGCTGTGACTGCCACACTCACACACAAACACACAAAACAAACTCAATGACGCCTTTTTCACTTCGCTCCACTTTTGAATTGTTTGCGCGCGGTCGCGTCGCAGCTTCCGCAATGTTGCTGCTGCTGTCGGATCACTGACAGCCGCGACGCAACGGCATCACCGTTGCCATTGCGAAAGGGAGCAGCGTGACTGCAACGTTGCGACGCCACCATTTTTCGGCGTAATGGCGCAGAAAGATGAAACCTAAATTAAAACGTGAAATGAATCGAAAGAAAAACAATGAAAACTCACTAAGTGTAGCAGAGTACACACAGAGCTGCGGCAATGGCTGTGCGAACGTCAGCGACTGCGTCAACAAAGTCGTAGAGCCACACCCGTGTAAATAGCTCACGGCAGCGACGAACGGACGAACGGAGGAGAGCATCGGTCCGCGGGCTGCTGTCAGTCGCGCTAAATGGCAAACACAAATTTTGAGTTCAAATAAAAGTTTCTTGTCCCACTTTCCTGCGCTCGTCAATGCAAGGCAATGCGCCCGCGCCCACGCAACCACGACTATATACTCCGTCATCGCTGCCGCTGCGAACACTTCAGCTGTTTGGCTGTTTGCTTGTGTACTTTCGCTTGCCACAATTCCGGTTTCCGTTTCCATTGGGCGAATGCGTCATTTGGGATTTGTTTGATGCTCGATGTAAGATGCTTGAGAAAATGTTTGGCTGACGCTTGCGTCGCTCATATGTTTACGAATCTTATATGATTAGTGTGAGAAGACAAGCGCCCAAACCGCGCTCGGGAGTGTGTGGTTGGATTATCTAAATTAACAGGTGTTGACATGATAGCTGCGAGTTTTTGCGAAATTATGTGTGTAGATAAGTCTATACTTGAAATTACTCCAATGTCAGCGCTTTCGTTCCGAAGATGTAGAGTTTAACATAGAAAAAAGTCCCAAATAGAAGACGTCAGAAACTGCAGCTCTGTTTAGAACTCTAAGAAAATGGGTGATTAGTCAAGCCGGTTTCTCATTCGAATCCAATTTCCTTTCGAAGTAGAAAAGAGGCCGCTCATTGGAGATAAGATTGCCGAAAGTCCGAGCCACATATTGTAGAGATGAAAAGCGAAGCTTGAAGTTGGACATTCTTCCTCGTAAGTAGAGAAATATTCAAAGTAGAGCTCTGCAAAAAATACATATTTTAACTATAGGCTTATTAAAAGAGCACTGCTACATCTTTAACTACATCTTACCTGACGGGCTCTGCGCATACAAATTGGCTGCATACTCAACGTCCGTGCATAAATTGCAACTGGCAGAGAAATATTAAAAACGAGAAGGATACAAGAAAGTCCAGCGCGCAATCAAAAAGAGAAATGCAAACCAAATGAGTTATCGCGGCAGGAATTCCGCTAAGACATACTCGTCGTGTATGCAAGAGCCACGCAAAAGCTGCAGCAAATGTGTGTGTTGCCAGTGCAAAGACGCAGGAGCGCAGCTGAGCTCAATTGAAACGCTGTAAAGGTGCTTAAGAGTAGCGACGCCGTAGCTAGAGTCCATCAACTCAGCTGAAGCGCGCTTCAGCGATAGCAATACCGCGCTTCAAGACTTGTTTGCCCTGACTTTAATTTCCTGTGCAATAAGCTGCGTTGCGCAAATGCAGCTCATATTGTGGAAATGCGCACGCCCCTACACACACACATGGCACGTCGCATCCATTCATTTCGTGCCCACCGTGCGCGCGCAGTTGTCGAAGGCGCGCACAAGTGTCTGAAATAACTCGAAGATTTTTCCACTTTCTTACAAAATCTTCTGCCAACTTCCGTATCTCTCACCAATATTTGCTTGCCTTATACCTGCAACTAATACTCGAAGAATTTTTCACAATTCCTCACCCGCGGTAGCAGCACCACCAGCGCGCTCAGCGCGCCACTTATCAAAGCCATAGCATTTGTGGGCGTGTTCACGATTGAAACGGGCGCACTTTTACTCCACCTTATCCGCTTTAAATAAGGGTGATCGCCTTAGGTGTAACAATAAGTGTGTGCCAGCTAACGGTTCTCTCACCTTCTTTCTACAGCGCGCAAAAGGCGAAAGTTTTAATGCAACTTGCTAAATTCCCAACAGTCCGCTGACTACTTTCTATGCCCCTGGCTGGCCTTTTCTATATAAAGTTTTATTTTTAAGTAGTTTCAGATATTTCTGCCACTGCGCAAGAGAAATTGTCATTTTCTTTTCCGTTTTTTTTTTTTTGCTCGCTCTTAGTTTTAGGCTTTGCAGTTAAGCACTCAAGTTTTTTCATTTCCTCCTCGGTTGGAAAACAATCGCGCCTAGGCATGCCACCGAATGACAAATGTGCTAATACGTATCCGCTGCGGTTAGCAAAGGCAAAGGATATTAAAATGCATTAGAGTTTTTCTTACGGTACTTAATTCTGGCTACACACATACATATGTATATGAATGACTAATAAACGTTAAAGTATTAAAGAAAAATGGTTTGCCTTTTTTATCAAGTTCCTGATCAAAAAAGTGACATTTAAAGAGCAACAACGAGCTGTTATTAAAACGAAGCACAATAAAGAGACAGAAAGTTTCGTTCAATTCTTTCCGCATATTTGCATTTGCTTTTATTATAATTTTCGGTTTTCGTGCGCGTCGTTAACGGCGTTAATATTATACGCATGCCGGTTGTTATTCGGTTAGTAAAAAATTTAATTCGCTTGGCATTTCGAAAATTTCCAATTCAATTTCAATTTTATGCGCGTGCGATAAAATCGACACGCGACACTTTTCGCACCCTCTTTATCATTTTTTCGTAACAGTTGATAGCGGTGGAGCTCCGGATTCCAGGCTGCAGATTCATGCGCTGCAGTGAATTCACGCAACAAAACAGGCATTAAAACACAAACAAATCGAACCTCACATATGTAGGTGAATATCATACGCAACAAAGCCAAGCAAAAACGATGTCAAATGAAAAAAAAAACACACACTGGACCACCAATGAAGACCTTGGACGGCCACAAAGTGACAGAAAAGAGAAGAGAATTATGCGTGAATTCTCAAAACTTGACCAGGAATTTTTTATGAATAAGTCGCGTGTTGTGCACTAAGCATTATGGAATTTTTAGCATACTAAACTCTCTTCTGGATAAATGTATGCCCTTTAAGTTAATTTGGATGTTCATCCGCGCCCCTTAAAATACGCACATATTGGAATGAAACTGTCAAACAGTTATTTGTTGTGACCTTAAATATATTAAAATAATTTGATTTCTGAACTCGCCTCAAGTAACTCACCTACACCAATCGTATAATAAATGTTACTCATACAACATGGTGGCTCACGGGTATTTACATACACTGAACAAGGTAATTGAGTTTGCTGCGAAGTTTCTTGCACCTCGATCTGAAACTTAGCACACATGCATTTCTCCGCAAGAAGCTGCTGATTTGTCGGAACCGTTAATATCAGACCACTATAGCTTATAGCTTCCATACAAACTGAGAAATCGGATTAAAGTGCTTGTATGGAAATCTTTCTCATTTGACGAGATATCATTAAGAAATTTGGCATGGCTTATTGTCTAAGGCAACAGTATATTACCACAAGAAATGGTTTGAATCGGATTACAATAGCATATAGCTGCCATACAAACTGAACTATCGGAGTAAAGTGCTTGTAAGGAAAACTTGTGCATTTGATGAGATTTCGCCAAGAAATTTGGCATGGCTTATTGTCTAAGGCAACAACGCAATATTCGAAGAATTGGTGCAGATCGGCTTACTATAGCATATAGCTGTCATACAAACTAAACGATCAAAATGGGTGCTTGTAAGGAATATTTTGCACTTCTGCATATTAAGACTTCCGTGCAACTGAAGCTAACGTTTTTTTTCTTTTTCATAAATTTTTTACTGTTTTCAACTGACAAATACATTATTTCTCTTTGTACACCATAGACAAATAAATATTAAAAATAGTGCATTTTTCTATAAAAAGCATATAAAATATTTTAAATACAATGTAATGTTTTTGCAGGACCTACAGGGCAGTCGCTAGAAAAAATTGTGCGCGTGTTAAATTGAAAAACTTTAAATTAGTTTTGAAAATCTGCGATCACATTAGTTTATGTCCGCGAAATGAGGTGGGAGTTTAGTTGCGAAAAAGTTTAAATTGCACGCTCAGACCGTCCGCTACGTTTTATGCGCTCTCCACTTCACTATAAATCACCATTAAACTTTTGCAATTCAAAAAATCCCGTAACTCAACGTAGCAGAAGACCTTGAACTCTGGTTAGCCAAATAGTTTAAGATAATTTACGCTTTAATCAAATACAAAACTGCAAAAAAAAATAAATAATAAATTCCAGTTGTGGCCTAAAAAAATGTCAAACGTGTTTCCATAATGTAAAGTCACAAAGTAAGCTGACCAGACGCCTGCTCGTAGCGCCTTTAAATAGGCTATTATTAAAGCATGTTCATCCATAAATCCTCCTTTTGTATTTTTCGCTTATATTATATTGAGGAATTTGCAAATAATATTATGCCACACCCACACACACATTTAGATAAACCAGCAGCCCACGCAGTCATAGATTTTTTGAATGTAAATCAGTCTCTATTTGATGTCGCAGATTTAAGTTGCTCACAAAGCCAGAAAATATTCGATCAAACTCGTGCGTCAATTTTTCAATATGCACACACTTTTATACAAATTTACGTTTGTATGTGTTAATAATCAGTGCCATTATGAGCCTTCTGGCTGAGAGGCGAAATAAAAACATTTATTAGCCACCGCTTTAAACTTGACAAGCGCTTAAAATATTTCAATTTATTGATTTCCTCTGCCACCGGCCCAACGCTACAAGTTTCTATGTGTGGGTGTGTGAGGCTGTGCTGCTTTGTGTGAGCACGAAATGGCTGCAACAACTGTTTGGCGATTTCGACAGATTTTGATTGATTGTATGGTTTTACGTTCTTATTTGATTGAGCGGTTACCGCCGCCCCCGTGGGCGCCTACAATTTATGCACATTGTTTTTGTTAGTTTTTCATTTCAATTTTTGCACATAGAAATTTATTTTGAGGCTGCTCGGCGCCTCGGTGGCGAAATTGACACTGACACAAATTTCAATAAAATGGCAAGCGAAATCCGGACAGGTTCAACAGGGATTAAGCGGCGCACTCGAAAGAATGAAGTACTTAGGTGAACAGAGTAAGTGGAATTAAATCGGCAAATCGGTAAGCCGCAGAGGAAATCATGAAAAAATGCAGATTGGTGATTTTGCACTCATAATTACGCGGAAATATTTCAACACCGGGTGCTAGAACAAGAAATTAGAGATTTGCTGTTACATGAAGATTAGTGAAGTGCTGTGAACTCGTAAGGTTTTTTAATTACCTATTTTTTATCAGAGCAGTAAGTCAGCACTGTCACCTGCAAATCTATAAAATTCCGAAGCATGAAGATGATGTTTGGTATTTTTTGTGGTTCCTCAGTGTAAATGCCTGCTTGTAAGTGTCCGTGACCAAAATAGCCAAAAATTATATGATCAAAAACAAGAATAGATCAGCAAGGGCAAGTGTCAATCAATCATTTTAAAGTGGAAAAATATTGAAGTCATTTTCTCCTGTGCTTTTTGAACTGCCAAACAACAGCACTGCAGTCAATAAGGGCATATTTTCTAATGACTGCAAAAGGAGTTCTCTTACCCAAACAGTTTTTGCTGCACGTTTTAATCGAAACCAATCATTTGCCTGCCTCCGGAGCGAAAAGCCACCAACTAGACGTGCGTACGCTCCAAGGTCCTAACATTGACTCGGACAACTATCTTGTTGCAGCTAAGATACGCACCCGCCTCTTTCCAGCAAAACTCGCACATCAACAAATATAAGGAAGGTTCGACGTCGAAAAGCTGCCATCAGAGGCCGAAATGTATGAGTATGAAAAGCTTGATAAGCTGGCCGACAGAGGTAATGCTCGAAAATTCTACTAAAAAATGCGGCGACTAACAGAAGATTTCAAGACCGGAGCATACTCTTGTAGAACCCTCAGAGGTGATTTAGTAAAATTATAGAAGGAACACTTCTCCAGCCTACTGAATGCCAGTGAAAGTATTACGTCAGGGACGGCGAACTCGATTCCCCAGTCAATGATGATGGAGCCGACGTTCCATTGCCCCACCATGATGAAGTTCGAATAACAGTTAACCATCTGAAGAACAACAAGGCAACGGAAGCCGATGAATTGCCCGCCGAGCTATTCAAATACGGCGTCGAAGAACCAATAAGGAGCATGCATCAGCTTTTTCGTAGAATATAGTCGGACTAAAACATGCCCGACGATTGGAATTTAAGTGTGCCTTGCCAAATCCACAAAAGGAGAGACCTCACCATCTGCGCCAACTACCGTGGTATAAGTCTCCTCAACATCGCATATAAGGTTCTGTAGACCATAAGCGTGTCTACGCCAATAAAGAAGAAGAATCATCTTGAAGCGAAATCGTATACCAAACATCAATGAGAGCATCCCTACAATACATTGAGAGTATTCGAAATTTTTCAGATCTGTCGTGAAACAACAAAGCAATAAGTTGCAGTAGTTGTATTATGAGTAGTTAGCTTCTGGTTATTGAAGCAAGTTAAGCTTCTACTTATCCAGATATTTAAAATGTGTCCTGCATATTGTGAGATCCACATGATTACACCGATCGCTTTGGTTGTCCGCAGAACCATCTCATTTAACACCACCAGAGACCAGAAAAAGAAAGTCTTACCTCGTGTAAAAAGTCTTTTTCCTAGTCCTATCGTTAGATGACGTCGAAAACGATGCTTACCTGCCATCAGACGCGCCCAAGATAAGCTCTAAAACACTCAAAACAACAACATGCTTTCTCATTTGAACTCTTAATCGAGCCTAAATACAATTTCAGTTCACTTGGTGAGCTATTTTATGTATGTGTCTGCAATCGTCGTGAGTTTTCAAGTGTTCACAGAAATAAATTAAAAATGTACACGGTTGCACACAAAATACAGACACAAAGTTTTAACGCGGGGATAATAAAGAAAATCGCTGTGACAAAAGGATTACGCGTGTCAAGAGATTTGCATGTGAAATGCGCGACAAACGCGGCTATACCTGTGTATGAGTATAGACAATGGCTGAATGTCTGCTTGGCTTTCAGCGTTTTTGTTGTTGGCATATGTTCGCAGCGATTCTCTAATACGCGCTGTGTAGGTGAGTCACGGAATCCGCGAATGTGGCACTCGCTCAAGAACAAAAACGGCGTTTATTTTTGTCGGCACTCAAACGTTTATCTGCGCACCGAATTTGCTGTGTGCATGTATGTGTAAGCCTGGACTATTAAAAATTTCATTTGTCACAGGGATTACATGGCGTAATAGCGGAGCTTTGTGTGGTTTCGCGTAGATATGATTTGGTAGCGCTGCCGCCGCCATCTGCCGGCAGTGGCGGTGTATACGAAGCAACAGGTGGCGCACTAACAGACACGCAGGCACTGCACTGGTGATTTCCCACACACACACAGTAAAGTTAAGTGACGCGCTAAGCGTGTGTGGCACTTAATTAAATGCGTCGTCGCCGTGCGAGGTGAGGAAAGCTCAAGCATTCTACATATTTTTTAACAGCTCTCGCCACTTGAGTAAAAAAAATCCAAAAACAACACAAAAGCGGACAACCGGACAACCAGCAAGCGGTCTGCAGCACTAAAGCTGATTACTTGCAACAATGCCGCAAATAGTGTGCGGTCTTGCGGTGCGTTATGCGGTCAAGCGCGAGCACATTCAAGCACGCGAGGGCAAGCGGTGCTTGAAATTTACTCGAAAGCTGCTTACATGCACACATCTGTGTGTAGCTAAAAATTAATTTTTCCTCAAGTCCTTAATAAGTTTGATTAATATTTTCTGGCACAGCTTACCGCTGATTAGCCCCCGCTTTGGAAGTGTGCGTTGTTGCGTGGCAGGTGGAGTTGGTGGAGCAGGTGTGCAGAGGAAATGCATTTGACAACTTTGCCCGCTCACTTTGAGCGCTCCAAAGTGGATGAGGTTCGGGAGCAAGGCAACTGTAGCAAAAGCAATTACGTTTGGATGGTGTTGATGGCGGCTTGTGGCAACATGGCAGCTGGCGTGCATAATGCGGCAAGGTTAGCGGTTTGTTTGCATGCAATTCGCCTGAAATGTTAGAACTTAGTGCACCGCTAGTCGAACTAAGCTCATGAGCAAGTGCAAGTGTAGATTGTTATATTCGGAATAAGGTGGCGTGATAATATTGCTCGGCTGGCTGGGAGAGGAGTTACACATAAACGATATTATTATATAGTATAATGCGGTTTAAAGCTGTTGCGGGGAATAAAAAACGAAACAAAAAGACTTTCATAGCATATCGAGGGTTAATAGATGAACCCTGTGCAGGTTTGGTTAGCCTATAATTAAAAATGTATTAAATGGTCCTTCACCCAACACTCGCATGTAAAATCATGAGATCTTTTCAAGCGCTGATAATTCGTAATTTTAGTTAATGTACGATCTTCAAAACCGTACCATTACAACATAATTCCACAAAACAAGACGTCATTATTGCTTATGCGAAGCTAAGTTGACCGTCGACCACAGATACAGAGGCAATGCCAGCAGCAACAACGCAGGTTGAAGAGTCCTTGACGTTGCTTTTGAAGTGGCGTTCACATAAACGCTGCTCTGCCGTCGACTGCAAGCCACGAACACATATGCTTGAATGTTCTATATACATATATATTTGTACGTAAGATGTGTGGGTAATGCTTGCCGACCACCCTAACGTGGAGCTGCTGCTGCTGGCTCACTCAGCCGCGTACTTGTTGAGCTACATTTAATCGCAATTAGCGCCGATAACAATTCTAATTATGAGAAGAAGCCGCAGTAAGGATTTGCGTTTGACGTGCAGCAAGAGCCAAGTGCTAACGCTAGCAGTAGTGGATTCTGCGGAAGTGGTGCTCCAGCAAATCTGATTGCAATTGCGGTTGGGACTTTGCACCGCGATAAGCGCTGATTACTCAGATATATGGTACTGTACTATGAAATACCCCCAGCAGGTAGGGGGTTGAATTTACCCGCGGTAAGGTATGGCTGTCGGAAGAGGCGACTAGTCTTGTCAGAAGTAGTGCTATAGTACTCAGCTTAAACCAGGGGCGGATCCAGAATAGAAATTTGGGGGAGGAAGTATTCTTGCAACACAAAGTCTTTTCCTTTGCCAAGTGTCACCTATAATGGAAATAATGTATAACTTTTAACTTTAGTTAAACTCCGTAGTTCCCTTCGTGGATCCGCGCCTGAACTGATATTACAGGCTTTGAATGAGATTTCTTCTAATGAAAAAACATTTGAAGTTCAAGCGACAAATGTCACTAGTTATTGAGTTTGATGGGTACTCAACTGGTAATAGCAAAAGCTACTAGGTCTGACCGGAGTCTTAAATCTGGTACCACGGAAAGCAGTTAGCCCTTGAAGTTCGCTACAATCTGCTCATCGGGTTTGACCCCTTGGGGGGATTCGTGTTGGCTGTGGCTTAAACCAAAAGGTGGGTAGGATTAAAAATTCAATTCAATTTCGAGCCGCACCCAGAGCACGGCAAAGGTTTTGGGTCGGCCCTGAACCGACCAAGGTGGAAAAGATGTCTCTTTTATCTGACCAATCGGAACCAAATAATAAGCATGTCTTATCACGCATTGTCTTGATCTACATATGTATGTCGCCGGGAGGTACTAACATATCTCAGCCTAATGACTAGAAGCTACTTAGAAGACAGAATCTTGCTATATAAAACTTCTGAACTTAAAGGTCACATCAGAAGCTGCGCAGGAATCAATATGCGGCCCATACTTTTACAACTACTAACTAACTTTTACTAACTTTCCAACCTAGCAGGTTGATGGCCATCATCGGAGGACCGACGCAGCAGAAACAAAAGTTTCTGAAGCCGACTATACTGAAAGTCTTGCTCTACGGAGAGAGTTAAAGGCAGACCCATTCAAGAAGAGCAACCGACCTCAAAAGGTCCTATAAAAAGTGCATCGCATAACTGCTCTAAGGCTGGTATCGACATAGTGCACAGTTTCAAGCGAAGCTGAAATAAGCAAGCATTTAAAATGAAGAAAATGTGTACGTTGAAGGAACAAAGACCAAATGTCATCACGAAAAAAAAGGAAAAAAAATGATAACTTGAAACGATGGCAAAATCGTTGGGAGCCCGGACATCAAGGTAGATGGACGACCAGGGCAATCAAAAATTTAAAAGAGTGGTCCTACAGGAAACATTTTTAGAAAGTACCTACTTAAAATCAAAGAAGAAAACTGGAAGAACATGAATAATTAGTAAATTAGTCTATGATTTCAAAAACGGAACTTGAACGCATCTTAATATATAAATCGTATGATGAGAAATATATAATGCCACCCTAAAGAATGAAGAATGAATTCCACAGTCATTGCAGAAATGCGAAAACGGTCACAGGGTGGAACGCGGTTCCTTAGAGAAGAGTTTTTTTGCGACCTGTAAGCGGCATATGCCATTATGTAAAAAATGTAAAAAAAATATACCATATAACTTACTTTTATGTTAATGAGCCGTAAAATATGCTTCATTTTGGTTATGACGCCAAAATTCACAACAATCAAACTCCAAAATGAAGTCGAGAAAAGTATACGTGAAACCTATCTGTTTTGTTGTGCCAAATATTGTGCAAGCGAAATCGACAAATGGAAGTGTTATGAAGTGAAACTGTAAATTATGAAAGTTCTGTCTGCTGACGAATCGGAAGCAGAAGGAATCTCACAAACTCAAATCTCACAGCTTTAAGCACATTTCGTTGGTAGATATGTTTGCGTGTAATGCAATTGAGTAATATCCTGTGAACCGGTATGCTCTTTATTGCAATTCTTGTATTTACTCTACCTCCCCGCACGCTTGGCAGCGCACTTTAGCTTCGTTTTCATTGTGTCTTTTGCGCATGTTCAATGAAATGGCAATAAAATGCTTACACTTTGCATATGTGTGTGGCGACTTAATGGGTGCAACATTGAAATAGTTTCGAAAATTATACAAGCAACATTAAATTCCTTGTGGTAAATGAGAAAAATTATTATTAATTAGGTACATAGAGCAATTAATGGACAATCACAATCATCAGTGAAAACACTTACCGCGCGGCTGTACCAATGCATTTTATGCAACACTTCACCAAATGCGTCACCCTGTACATATATGCGCATATTGCGGCATCTGCAGAAACTTGCGACCGACCTCATCCAGAGGCAATGCAATGAAAAGTGAAATTGCACCAAAATGCAAAGATTGTAATGTCTGCCTGTCAAGGAAGAACCAGCAGCAAAGCGGAGAGCTTGCTTGCTGCACTGTTGCAGACAAACCGCTGCATATGCGTGTGTGTGCAACAGTCGCACAACAATCGCACAGTCATTGCAGAAATGATTATTATTGCCATCGATGCAAACATTACGTACATTACACAATATAATTTTGCTGTTGCATGTATTTATTTGCAAGTCTGTCCTTGCAAGCAGGCACACACACACATGCATATATGAATTGGTTGTGCGTGTTGTATTCAACATGCGCGTCGCAGCAAGCTCAGTCAATAATAAAACGGGCAATAAAATATTTATTACCATCAACTAGCAATCTCGGTTATGTTTTACAGTTATTATGGGTCACTGCCTACACACGCTTGTGTTGGCTTATGGGCTTACAAACATTGTATTTGTATTTGAATTTGAATTTGTATTTGCTTGTAATCCACAACCGATTGTTAATCGAATTCAATTTGAGTCGCTGTTGTTGCTGTTTTAGTTTATAGCATTATTCAAATGATTGTTGAATATTTTGCTTGAATTAATCATTTGTGCCAAGCGCTAAGCGCCAAGTTTTATTGCAATCTCACAGCTGAGATCTTTGCTGCAGACCTTGGCAACTATTTTCGGCTTTCAAACAGATTTTATGATTTCGCTCTAATGACCTTTCAAGCATTTGTGAAGGCTGCTTTCTAAGTACTATTCTATTATTTAAATGAAAATGGCAAAAATTCTTCGTAAGTTTCTTCTGTATCACTGTAAATCAGCGAAGTTTAGTTGCAGCAGCACGTACATACACACGCACACAAACACTCGTCACTTGTCATGTGTCACCATGGGTACCTTGTTCTTAATAGAGCGTTAATTGAAGGCACAAAGTGTAATTAAAAATTATGCCACATCGAGAATTCATTTACTTAGATCAATTACATTTAACGGCACTAAATATTTTGCCAGTTGCTACAATGCCACAGCCGTTATTGCCAATTTTGCAGCTAATTAAAGCTTGGTAGCGAAAGCAATGCCTGAAAGCTTTGTCTCATACGTGTAATGGAGAAGTATGCTGCCAGCATAGAGGCGTTTGATGTGTGAAACCAAGCTGTGCGTGTGTGTGTGTCGATTCAGTAACTCAATTAATTGCTTAAAATCGCACTTTAATGTGATTTCGTAATTAGAAGAACGCTCTGCTTCCCCCGCATTCATTTCTCGAAGCTTTTTAGTCGCACTTTGGCACAATGCATATGTATGAGCACACGTATGTATGTGTGATGTATCTTTATTTGTATCCATTAGGGGCTTTTGAGTTTCTTCTTTTGAGACGCGTAGTAATTGTATTACGGTAATTGAATTCAACCTTAAATTGATTGTTTCAAAATGTAATTATCAATGACAATGAAACCATATCGCAACAAGAAAGTGGAGCACGCTTCGTTTTGCTTGTTTTCTAATAGCTAATGGCTGGTAAGCAGCAGAATTGCTCATAATGCATTAAAGTATTACTGAATTAACATTTTTATTAATTCTTTCTCTTTGTAACACCAAATAGAGGATAAAAAAAATTAACAATAAAAATTCAATCGAAATTCAAAATTTCGCGTAAGTGAGGAAAGTTTTCTGGTTGTCATTCACTTGGGAGCGACCAAAACCAATTCTTTATATATGGCTCACGCAGCTCACGATTTTCGGTTTTAGACCAAGTATCCTCTGGGTAGACAAAGAACATCCGTTTGAAGGCGAGCTAAAGTGAGAAAGCGAACCATCCCTCCTCAGGGTTGTGAGCTGGTTTTGGGACGCACCACCTGAAAAACGCCCCAAAGGATTAGAGGATAACTCGGCTATAATCGCGTAAGCGGTGTCTGCGCCATTAAATAAGAAGAAAAGATTTCAGTCAAGTCAAAAAATTATTTTTCAATTTTCATTTTTTTTACCAAAGTTAAGTTCTCATTTCTAATTCAACTTCGGGTAGCGTTGCTTCGATGGGTTCACGGGTTCCAAAAACTCGATTTTTTTTCGATTATCTTATTAAATTCTGCCTACCACTAGAATATTGTCCTAAATTTTCAAATTATCCCGAGTAATAGTTTCGGAGATACAGCCTTGAGAACTTGTGCGTTCGAGGCTAGCTGGACTTTGTGCGCCGTCTTTAAACGCGTTTTTCTCTAAACTGCATTTTCGAAGTCGGTTGGCAAAATTTTTCGAAAACTACTCAACCGAATTTACTGAAATTTTGCAAAGGTCTTTAAGATACAATTCTTAAAGACTTGGAAGAAGGAGTTTTTTTTTGATTACAACTATTTAAAAAAACGTTGCAATATTTTCTCTGAAATTTTAATTTTCTTGTACAAATGTCTGCCAAAAATGCAATTTTCAATGATTTTTTCCTTCGTCCAAGTTCTAAGTTAGGGTTGTAACTAAGACACGTACGTATATTTTCACTTTGGTTGACCCTGTAAGAAGTTAACCTACTAACGCGGGCGCATCGTTTTTCCGAGAGGTCCGCGGAAATGGCGTCGCAATGCCCGAGTTTAAAATATTTTTTTTTTTCAAAAATTTCAGACTTTTTTCTGTTAATAGAGTATGTTTGTAACAACAAAAAATTCCAGTAAAATATTAAATTTTTTATATCAGAAAAAATTGTTGAAGAAAGGCTGTTTTTTAACCGGGGAAACCCATTAAGGGGGTAACCCATTAATTTAATATTCGGCCACTGTGAAAATTTCTTTGGCTTCTCGGTTTAGAAATGACATTTTAGTTAATTAATTAAATTTATATTTAATAAAGTTATGAAACGAGAGTACGAGAGGGTGAACATGAAACTTTAATTAATTTTAAAGCTCTAACAGCAGATTAAAAAGTTCGGTTAAATTACTTTAAAGTGGCTTATTAATAGTGCCAAGCTCGGAGGTTTTATATTCCGCACATAAATTCATATATTTTATCTCAATTAAAGT
The DNA here is from genome assembly GCF_024586455.1 of Bactrocera neohumeralis. Classification (NCBI taxonomy): domain Eukaryota; kingdom Metazoa; phylum Arthropoda; class Insecta; order Diptera; family Tephritidae; genus Bactrocera; species Bactrocera neohumeralis. Next base: position 2,454,541 of record NC_065920.1, on the reverse strand, counting down.
TTAGGGTAATTATTTACACAGTCATATTTGGATGTCCAATGTTCAATTTCAGCTTTATATTTAGTTTAAACGTATGAACCTGGAAATATATATAAGAGATTTCATGTGAGTATATCGCCTTATCTTGTGGCAAGCTCACTTACCATTTAGTTTCAGTCAGCCATTGACCTTGATATTAATATTCCACCCACGGCGCGCAATCAATTCAGCATAATTGAGTTCATCATACGCAGTGGTGCACCACAAACTATACAGAAACTGCGCATTGTACAAGCTGTACACATGTATGGATTTTGTAAGCAAACAAATAAACAATAATCATTAAGCATGCGATTGCCAGCGCTCAACCTTGACAGTAAAACCAATCAGGTTTAATCTTTATGCATATTTATTTTGTTGCTGTTGCTGTTGCTGTTGCTGTTGGTTTCTCAATATTTGCATTGCATTAATGGCCTCAGCCAATACAAATAAATCGCTGTTGACAAAGTGGGACAAATAATGCAACAACGAAAACAACAACAACAACTACAACTACTACAAATAAAGTGGCTACATATATGTATGTATAAACACTCAAGTGCGCCGTTATGCCAGGGCAGACTGGCGCAAGCGACCACAGCCATTACGCCATAAAAATCATTTATAAAATTGAATTTATGTGCAGCACACTATGTAAACACAACGGCTTTAATGTGTGTGCGTGTGCGTGTATGCATATATGCAAAGGTGTATTGTAATACACGCCTCAGTAAACCAAACATAAATGAGCACTCGCGACAAGTAAGTAAGTGCGCTGCTGAGCCTACTATACTTACTACAACAGCAACAATAAAAGCAAGCAAGAGAGGAGGAAAAAAATCAACAACAATTTAATATGTCCCGTGATACCAATAAATTATGCACATAAATCCCTTAACTCAATGACAGCAACAACGACAACAACAATGAAGCATTGAACCGAGCGGTGAGTGAAATGGCGATGACAAGTTGCAGCACACACACACGCATGCATATGTATGAGTGAACACATGCACGCGGGTTCGTACAACGAATTGTTGGCTGCTTCGCTGGAGTCCAATGAAGCAGAAAATAAATGTATTGCTACCTGGTGACACACCACTCAATGCCGTAATGCTTACCATTGGTCCGTTGGCTGGGGCTATTTTTTAGAGTGCGCCGCTGCCTTACACACAGAACTAATCTAATAATAACTTTAATACGAAGGCCCGTCGATATAAATATTTACAGGAATGTGTGTTTGCATCGATGCATATATAAATATCCATTAGCATTTACTGAGCGCGACGCTTCTGTAAAGTGTGGGCTGAGTGCATGGGTGTGCCTCGGTATTAAAGCCAAGATATGTCCATGCTTTCGGAAGTACTTCAGTTGGAATATGATTGATTCTTGATTTTAAAGGTTTTAATTTGCTGGATTAGTAAGAAGCATTTTTATGGCTTTGGAGCAACAGAATACTTCGGTCGAATAGTTGGAACATTGGAAAAAAGAGAAAGTATGAAACCTGAGTCATCTCTTATTTTGTGTTAGAGGGAGATTATATAACACAGGTCGAGGTTTCTAGCAATGTTAGAGCAACCATCGTAAGATGACAAAGACTATGTAAAAGTCTGCACCAATTCAGGTGACAACGTATTGAGTATCTATTCGGCGTTTCGATGAGCTCATAATACCAATATGACTTATTGATGGATGATGATGATCATTTGAGAAGTTCGACGTTTGTAAACGTATTTTTTAAACGAAATTTCATATTTCATTAACAAATTTACAGAAATAATCGAAAGCGCGCTAAAAGACATATGTTCGCTCGACAGCCGTGTCTAAGTAACCGGCATGGATCCGGTTTTTTATCCGGTCATGGAGTATCAACTCGACACCACTTCTCGAAACTACAAAATTACAGATTGAATTAAGTTTACTGCAGCTACAACATCAACAACTAAGCATTTCTCTGCTATATATAGTAATCACTTTAAAAGAGTACTTTAGTTTAGAATTTTCAAAATTCTAATTATTTCGGTGATAAAGGAATTTTGCTGACCCAAGAACCATACTGGTTTAGCCTTTTTCTCAAAACTACTTTTTTCGACGAAGTTGCCACAATATCTGAAGTTCTAGTTGAGCCATAGCAGAATCGCAGGAAATTGTTAAGCTGATGAGCTAGCAAGAAAAGGCATCCTAGAAATGCTATCGGAAGAATAGGAGCAGGACGGTGTTCCCGTATTCTCTTGTGTTCTAGATACTACTAGATAGTTGGGATTCGCCAGCGCTGGGCCACCATCAGTACTTGCGCTGTCGCAAAAGCCATTTGGCGCAAGATTAATCGCAGGAGATCTAGTATCTCTTTGCCCACAGCAAGGCTAACCGCTCTCTAGTTGTGGAGCTTTTAACAGGCAATTGCCCTATTTGCGTCCATGCTGTAAGCTTGGGAATCCTACTTAACGCCGTTTGCAGAAGCTGTTTGAAAGATGATGAGGTGGAAACTACTCAACACTTCTCTCGTGACTGTCCCGCGTCTGGGAGGTCAAGACTTGAACACTTGAGAACGCATACCTTTAGACATCCCACCGAACTGACGGTAACTGAAATTAAGCGCCTTTGCAAATCTGTATTCGCTACAAAGCGTTTTGCCAAACTGTCAGTCCGAACACAGGAGTTCATATTTTTCATGACTTAACAGAGGACTACATATACCAGTCCACGTGCGATCAGCTATCAACCATCTAACCTAACCTACCCTAGAAATTTAGTGAAGCAATCGACCGGTAATTTATGAAATTTTGTTTGGTTTTGCAGCTTCTTGTGATAGTGACATTCGCACTAACCAAGAATCCAAAATTTTTATATTTTTCAGATAATCACACGGATAAATTCTTTGGATACCGAGGACACGGCCTTTTTCTCCTCACCCCTCTACATAAAGGACCTTATGACTCTATGAAATTTTTTTTCTAAATAATTTTGTGTACTCTTTCAATAAAAATAAACAAAAGATACAAAATGGAAATGCTAGAACCCACTTAAATCACATCAACTAGGCACTTTAATAAGAATGTGAAACAAAAAATAACTGACTGAATGTTTTCGCTGTAGAATTCCGGCAACGTAGAAAGGTTTCTACTTGAGAAAAATGGATCTAAATATAAAGTTAAAGTTTTGAAAGCGTAGCATCACACTGTACCCAGCAGATAAACCTTTCTGTTCTCACAAAATCAATACTTTAGCGTTGCTCTGAGTTGAACTTTGTTGCTGAAATGCAAATATTACTGTATTATGTACGTATATATGTACAATGTACACTATATATATAAACTTAATATTACCAAACTATTTAGCATACCTTTGCTATTATACTCCACCCCATATTAGTTACTTTTCCTCATTGCCGCACTTGTCCGCAATTAATTAATTTAGGCAAATTTGTTTTAATTAAGAACTGAAAACTATGCAAACAAGCCAATGAAGGCTAATAATATCTTGCTATCACTTACTTAACTAACTTATTAGATTAGCACATTTAAATGTTTCTCAGAGAAATTCGAAGAAAATTTCACCACAGATACCGCCAAGGATTATGCAAAATTTTCTGCCAAACAAACTCAAATATCAACAATTTGAATGCCACTGTATGACGCTACTCACAGGAAATGCGCCTTAATTGACTACACATTTATTTTGTGTGTGTTTGTGTGCGTAATTTGAATATATTATCGAATTGATACGCTTGAGTGGGCGACCGAAGCGGCTTGGCGCAGAGACACTTGAGCGGATGCATATTTAAAGCTCATAAATTTGCATGCAAGAATTTATTGATTTAGTTATTAAGTAATTATATTTAATTATTATGCATCCTTCGGGACCAAAAACCAATGCCGCACACACACACAGTCATGTGCGCTCCTTGGCTTATGTAAATTTACACATCTGGTTGGACACACATACACGCACACACGTAAACACGCAGACGTTTAAAGTAAATAGCTCGGTTTCATCTTGCAGCCGGACTTAAATTGCCCTACACACACATACACACACACTCACGCACATGTGCACATACACTCGCAGAATGAGAAGGTCCTTCCACCAATGAATAAAGGATATTTTATAAAGCATTTCCGACCACTTTGGTTGAACTCGACGGCAAATTACTTAATATAATTTTGCAAAAAAAAAATTACAAGGAAATATTGGTTGGCAGTCAACTTGGACGGACGAGCGGCCGCCTTTGGCGCTGCTGTGCTTGCTGGTGTTATGCTGCGTCCTTAACCGGTCGAAAGCGGGGTCGGCGGGGCTATGTTGTGCAACAACGTAATTGAGAGGAAGACGCTTTGCATGACGCGCTGTCCGTGAGCTCAAGCAGACATGTATATGCGTGTGCGTGTGTGTGTGTGTGTGCGTGTTCTCATAATTGTTTGTCTGCGCTTCTGCGGCTGCTTATAAATTATGCATAAGTATGAATTGATATTAAGAAGGAGTGATGCATAAAAACCGAATAAATGAATTAATTTCGCCAGATGAGCCAGCGCGACGACAGTGGTGGGTGGACCGGTGCGTCGGCAGGAAGTCCGAAGCGGGATTTCCTTAACTCTCCTGCTCTTCTTCGCTTTCTCTGTCTCTGTGTCTTCCTCTTGCATTTACATTTTTATTCTTGTGTTCGCTATTTAGTAGGAAATTAAAGCTCATTGATTTCTCTGCCAATTAGATTATGCTGTAAGTGCCACGCACACGGCAGGTGCGTGAGTTGGCGCGGGTGTGTGTGTTAATTTGCGAAGGCATATGAGCAAAGCGGCAAATTGGTCATATGGCGGCGCAGGCATGCGGTTGAGCGTGTGGGTGCCGGCAGGTGGAGCGGAATGTGAATGCAAATCTTTGCGCATGCTTAAGTGGTGGGTAAATGTCGGGTAACTACGTGCGGCGCATTTGAATTTATTGCGGTGGCATACTTTTCAAAATTACGTACTAAAATGATGACATACGCAACGAGAAAGAGTGAGAAAAAGAATTTAGCGCTAAGACAATTTACGCACTTGTTCGCACTATGAATCTGAATATTTATTTCCCAAACACTTTACGGTGCAACTCTCAACGCGCTTACCCTTTGACATAAGCATAACCGTTTGCGCGTGGAAAGCGAAGAAAACGTGACAGGAATTGTGCAAGTATTTGTTGACACTCTTGATTTTGTTTTCGCTTGACTTTTTGCTTGTCAAATCAAAGTGGAGACGAATTTTTAAATCAAACTAAAAACAAAATTGGTTTGTATCAAATCTGTGAGATTTTTATATTTGCATAGATATTAAAATACCGTTTTTTCAACCGATATTTATGTGCGGAACAAAATACTTTCAGAGCCAATGTGATTTAAGCCACTAAGCCGATTCATAAACCCATCGCAAGCTAAGTTCTGCACCCTTTCGAGTAAAACTTTTTAATTTAAGGAGTATTCTAGTCTAGAGACATAAGTTTCAGGCAATTTTTGAAGTGACGTAATAAAGGATCTCAATATTTTCCTTCTTCTGCCAATTGGAGACTCCAAGTACATCCAGGTCCTTCTCCACCTGGTCTTTTCAACGGAGTGTTTTCGTCCATTCGGATCACATGTCCTAGCCAGTTTAGTTCGCTGAACTATGTCAATGTAGAAGGTATCTTTGGTCACATCATCCTTCTCTTCCGTCGGAGCGTGGGCGCGAATCAGCGATATTTTGAAGACCTTCGCTTTGATGCGGATTGTGGCTAGACGTTCATCAACCGAGGGATTGGGAGGGCTCGGCGACGGAGTCTTTCGCCCACACCGAATTTGCGCTTCTTTATGTGGTCACTGTATTGAGTGCCGTCTCGTCGGCGGTGATGTCAGCCAAACGAAAACAGCAACCAATCCTAAGGCACCGGACACTCCAAGGAGCCCTCAAATGGTAATCGCTTAATCTTACAAAAGCTCACTTTCAAATAGATGTTCTTTGACGCACAATCCTGAGAAGAGATGGTTGCCTTCTTACTTAAGCTCACCTTCAAACGGATGTTCTGTGACTACACAGAGGATACTTGGCCTATGACCGGAAGTCGTAACCTGCTTGAGCCATATGTAAAAGAATCGTTTCTGGCCACTCCCAAGTGAATAGCACTCAGAGAACTTTCCTCACTAGCGTGAACTTCTACACATGACTCCATTTTGAAGGGAGGCCCTCAAGAAATTCAATCAAACTGTGGAGATTTTCCGCACCAATAAAATATTTGATAAATGATCTTTCGGATCTTTTCTTAGCTCCAGTCACATCATAGTATAGGTCACAGTTTTTCTCAGAACTACTTCATTTCTCTATCTTTATTCCATCTACTGCCACCATTTTGCCATTTTGTAGGCTCATATATATATTTCTATAATATTTTCAGAAAATATTATACATGCTTTGCTCTTTCAAAAGAAAAGAATCTTGACCAAAGCTCCCTCCAATATGTCAGCTTTCAGCATACTCTATTCTTAAGTTTCATCAAATTACTTTAATGACAGCAACAACTTAGCATACACCGCAGCCATTTAAAGTAGAGCACAAGGCATCCGCTGCGAAAATAACTTTTGACTTCCACGTTAACCACTTTTCGCCTGCTTCCTACTTTCTGCTTCAACGTTTCAACCGCAAGCTAACGCAAATTCGCAATTCATCAATCCCGTGGACCTTACACGAAAGCTTTAATTTCCGCTACACCCGCTGTTGCACGACGCACGCACACACACACTTCTTCTCTCGCGACTTACTTCCTACATTCGCAAGTTTTAAAAATTTAATTTCATTGCCTCTGCTGCCTTTGCAGGCGCTGCTTTGATCCTCAGCCGCTTTTACATACTCCAATCTGGAAAAAGCGAATCACTGCAGCAGCTACAACGAAAACAACAAGCGGTTAAGTAAGCAACGGCGCATCGGCGAGGCAGCTTGTCAAAGGCAAAACATTATCAATCAATTTCAAAAGCCTGCAGAAAGCCACACCCGCCGCCTGACGTGCAAGCCAGCGCCTACTTGCAAGAGCGCTTCCAACCTCGGGCCTATTATGCTAGACGAAAAGGGGGTTGATGAAGCTCAGCGCTACCAGCAAGCATAATATATGTATATATTAAGAGTGTGGGTTTAAGTAAAAGTCAAAGGCAGAAATAAAATGGAGGAAAAACTCCGAAGAAGCCTGTGAAAAAATGGAAATCACTCAAAGTCATTCCCTTTCATCATCTTTGAGTGACTTTTAATCGCAGAAAGGGTAAGTGCGTGCCTGAACGCTCCCACACACACACACACACACATATATATTTACAAAAACGCAAAGTCAGTGACACAGCTATAATCGTATTTGTTGTTTTTGTAGATGATCGCTCAAATTGTGGATGATGACTTTTCACAAATTTGTCGCACAACATCAATTTCAAGCCAAACCATGTCAACGGCACCGCTTAGCGTCAGGCGTCAGCGTCAATATTCCGTTAAATATATGCACACACACACACTTTCGCAATTTTTCGGGAGTCGTGGAATGATTTCCATAAACGAGTAGTTACTGTAGACGCGAAAATGTATGGCTTCAAGAATTTATTCCCAAAAACAAACTAAAAATTTCCCGGTTTCCGATATGTCATCGGCTTTTCATGTGACACTTTTGTTTGTGTCTCGGAGGTACGATATACATAACATCAGCTGCTACAAAGGCTTGGGGTATGGATTGCTGGTTTATAGGGCCCGCCCGCCACCTGTGTAGAGTCCTAAGAGATGTTTGTAATTCTGATCGCCGTGACCTCTCAATAAGATTCGCTGATGCCTCCTCTATAAATATTATTAAATTTCCAACTTAACCCCATTAAATCAACTATTTCACGACAGATCAAAGACGATTTCAGTGTCGATGCCAAAAATTTAATTTTCCCTTTATAATTGTTCAACTGATTTGCATTCACTTTTATCTCGATTCAATATTTAATTAAATTTCTGCTTAATCTTCGTAAGCAAATAAACAGCAACATCATTAACATGAAAATGTCAGGACCACATTCACCCTTACCAATGGCGGCAACTGCCAGAGTCTCCACTTAGTTTGCTTGCCGCAGCTATTTGTATGCGAATTACTCGCAAACCGCGCAGACCAGACGACAGACAGATGCCTAGACAGTTATGTCGACCAGAACGCGCCACACAAACAACAACAACGCCCTAATAAACAAGATGCACAGACAGACGCACATTCGGTAGCAACGGCAATAAGTGTCACATTAACGGCAAATTTAACCGCGTTCGCGTTTTTTTCAAGTGGTGTTTCTTTACTAGCGAGCACTGCAAGTGACCAGATGCATAATTGTTTCACATAAATTGATTTCACAGGCGACATATATATCGATTTTTAAACTACTTCGAAAAAATGATTTGACTAAACTAGCTTAACTATACCCCAAACAGGGCATACAGGGTTTGTCCGGAAAGTAATAGGACTGATTTTCTTCCGCCGTTACTTCGAAGCGTGCGCGCAACGACTATATTCGGTAGAGAGCCTTCCTAACTAACGAACGAGCAGCTGGTTAGCTGTCTCCGAACACCTGGGGAGTCAAGACAAACATTTTCGCGCGTCGTGTTTCTGTGAGAGGTGCAAGCCGAAAATGCAGCGTTCGTTAGAGCAGAGGTACGTGATGAAATTCTGTGTGAAACTCGGTAAATCTGCGACAGAGACGTTTGATATGATCAAGCAGGCTTACCCACATGTTGCTGTAGCAAGAAGTGGTGTATTTCGATGGCACCAGGTCATTTTGGAAGGCCGGGAATAGGTCGCTTCTGAAGATCGGAAGAATGAGCAAATCTTTCTCGACATTAAAGGCATCGTCCCCCATGAATTCGTTCCTCTTGGACAAACCGTCAACGCCAAATTTTACATGGAAGTTCTCAAGGGACTCAAACGAAGGGTCAGTAGGGTCCGTCGAGACATCGCAGCCGATAGGAAGTTGCACCAAGGCCGTCATCCCAACGCTTCCGTAGCCGCCCTACAGCCCAGATGTGGCCCCTCCGGACTTTTTTGTTTTCTTGTCTGAAAAGGCCGATGAAAGCCAAGCATTTTGAAACGACAGAGGGGATCCAAGCAGCATGCACTTCGGGTCTCAAGGCTATTCCAGAGAATGTCTTCCGTGACGCCTTCAATGCTTGGAAATCGCGCTGGCAGCGCTACATCGACGCAGAAGGAGCCTATTTTAAAAGTTTTTAAAGAATTGCTACGAATCTTCGGCAGTTTTTGAGATGTCCATCCGAAATTTTGCACTCGTCTTATTATCACCAAGAAGTTGGTCATTTGACGGAACCGCCGATATCGAATCACTAAATCATACAACTGCCATACAAACGGAAGGATTAGAATCCAGTGCTTGTATGAAAGACTTTTCCATTTTCCAAGACAACGGTGCAACCTCTGAAGAAATTGTTTAGATCAAATCGCTATAGCATATATCGTCCATAGCTGTCATACAAACTCACCGATCAAAATCTTCTTGCTGTAAAACATATTTCGCATTTGTGAAGGGTATTGCAGCTTTGTTGCAACCGACCGTTTACGTTTTTTCGTGTTTTAAAATACAATGGCGTCGCAGTACAATGTCAAATTGTCTCACCATACGCAAAAGTCTGGAGATTTTAATTTCAACTAAAGCTTCTTGTTTCCGCATCGATACATCAAAAGCCAAATTACATTCGCCATTTCTATTTCTGCGACAATAATATTACCGTCTGACTAGTTTTGGCCGCCAAACAGACATTAATGACTTTACTACTCCTTTCTGAGGGAATTGGAAGCATGAAGTGTAAGCGAAAGGAGAGCTTTTATTTGCAATTATCAGAATACTTTATGCACTTCGTTTGGGCGACAGCCAACATGTTAACACATATAGAAGCAATAAAATTTTATTTTTCAACAAAATAAAAAGTCGAATTAAAAATAAGTGATATATGTTTATTTGTATTTAGCTTCGCCCTCTATAGTTAAGTAGTTTGATTTATTGAAAAATGTTAACAGGAAGCTGAACGAGTCACTTTAAAGCTTTACTGCAGGCGAATATACTTTTGTGTATTTAAGCTTAAAACGTCATTTCCAAGTTGCTCAATAAATATGTAAAGCTTTTCACTGAAAATAATAAAAAAGCTTCAAGCGCTATTTGCTTAGAAAGCTTGCAAAAGTTGCAAAAATACCAAAGCTTATCATTTGCAATAGAGCTTTTTTTAGAGAACAGCCGAAATTTTAGTTACATTAAATTCTTAAGTGAAAAACTTTCTGTACAGAACTCGGAGAGTATATATTGTATATACTTATGTTATATATAAATTCTCCAGAGCCTTTATGTCTTTGCTTAAAGTTTTCTTTGAGGTATTTCCTATACATATTTATATTTCCTATAATATACACACAACAACAGCAGTGTCAGAATCCGCTAAAAACATAAAAAGCTGTTTATTTGTTTGCGTTTCCATTTCCTTTTCCTTCAAACAATAAAATATCCCTTCTTACTGTTTACAAGTTCCCTTCGACCAGAAACTAAACAATCTTCCTGCCATCTACATGTCATCGGTCGAATAACTTAAGCCTTTCAGGTATTTTATGGGACAGCTAACAATCTGTTACAGGCAGGCACTGCTATATTCACAGCTTACAGTAGTTTTCAAACTATTAAGCCCCTGAACGTTTTAGTTCATGCAGAGCCTTGAAAATCCGAACTTAATGAAATGTTATTGAAATATCGCAAAACATCTTTTTTTCTTCTGATCCAATATCGGTTCATGTGCTGTCAATTATAAGAGACCGAGTGAGCTCATTGTCCTTAATAAGGCTAGCCTCTCTCTAGTTGTGGGATATCTAGCAGACCATTGTCCTTTCGGCGCCCAAGCTGTAAGATTGAAAATCTTCTCCTTATGGAAGAAGACGAGATAGAAACACTTCCTTCTAGATTCTCTGGCGTTTGCATGGTCAAGACTCAAATACTTGGGAGCTCACGTTATCAGATTTCCCAAAGAACTGCTGGGAATAGAAATTAAATGCCTAAGCAAATTTTTATTGGCCACAAAGCGGTTTGCAGACTAGTAAGAAGGAGTACAAGAGTTTTGTTTTTATGGCATTACAACGGCCTGCATTCAGTAGTCCTAGTGCGATCGCCGGATCCGCCAACGAATTTAACCTAACTTCTGCTTGCCTCTTTAGACTAATTGATTAAACTGAATGTAACCATATTGCCAGTAACTATCCTTGGTGATCGGTGATGAGTCGGTGGTCAACTCTTCATTTAACGAGAATTTCTTCCTAGCGAACAACAGAAAATAGTCGCGGGTTGCCAGCTCAGGAGAATACGGTGGATGCGGAAGTGATTCGAAGCCCAATTTATGGATATTTGCCATTGTTTTCACGGACTTATGACACGGTCTTGTCTTGTTGAAACAGAACTTCATTTTTTTTCCAATGTGGCTGTTTTTGGCGACTTCGTCCTTCAAACGGTCCAATAACATTATGTAGTAGCCGCTGTTAATGGCCCTTACTTTTCATAGTAGTCAATAAAAATTATTGCATACGCTTCCCAACATACAGACGTCATATTCTTGCCAGTCTACTGTTCCGTCTTTCCAAGGGCGCAGTCCACTCTGATGGTTGTCGATTAGACTTCGGAGTGAAAAGATGGAGCAATGTTTCATCCATTACTACATATCTTCGCAGATACTCGGGCTTATTACGCTTGAATATCTCCATACACTGCTCCAAATGATCAATTCGGAATTTTCCCTTTCAAAAAGCAATATTTATCACAATAACAAACGTTACTTCACTCAAAATGAAGTAATTCACAAACTAATGGTCCAACAGATGTTAAATTTATACAAACGCCCTTAAAATGTTGGCGCTAAAAATTATATGAATTTAATTATTGTAACGCCATCTATATACAAGGCCGGGGACTATTCACTTAATCTGTAATATATGTATATATATGTATAATTTTAAACAGACGTTGGCATCATCATGTTGCCACGCTAAGCAACATATTCACTCTATGTTGCTTGTAAACATTCATTTCCCCGCATAAAATACAAAATTCATTTCGAGCTGCGCATGTCACATAATTACACGCAGGGGAAACAGGAACGAGTTGCATTTCCACAAAATTTCCCTCACATATGTCCATATTAAACAGCTACGGTTGACCGTAGTAAGCGCTTGGCTAGGCGTAGCACGTAGCACTTGGGAAATGTCGCTACAAATGCATGCATCTTCGAGGAAATGCGAAGTTACAAATTTTACATTTCAACTGCTTACAACTGAATCTAAGGACTTCAGCGGTGTTTCAGTCTGAGTTAGTTGTGGTAGGGTCTATCAAGCTTATGTAAAAGGGTTAAAGAAAAGGTATCTGCAGAAAGTTTAGACAGACTTCGCAGCAAAATAAACTTAAGCACTTTTTGTTGAAAGTCAAATTCTGAAAATATAACTGTACTGCTCTATTTTTTCATGTAATATACCGTAAATATTACTAATAAAGAGCGGGATTTACTGCTCATATGAGAAGAATAAGTATTCTTCCACATTTTGCGCCACAAATCGACTCTTACTTCCAGCGATTAAATTTTTAGTAAGCAAACACGAGTTTCCATACGAGTTAAAGAATTCCTTTGGCTCTACCGTTGTTTGCTAATAGAGTTCATTAACCTTTTCTTAATCCAATTAGAATGCATCCACTTGACTTGAAAGCAGTGTGTTGTGTCTTCTGGCATATTTAAATGTGCGTGTTGCATAAAGAAACTCGTTTGTTGAACTTGGCACCCACTCATAATTCCAGCTTGCGTAAATATTTTCGTAAATGTTCAAAAATGCAATCCGATTCAGCATTTAAGCCACAATCCAACTATGCATACCAACTAAGTATATATGCATGCAGATGTGTGTGTGTGTGCTGCGACTGAGAGTAAACAAAATATTTGCAATGGAGCTAGTCAGTCAACAAGGTGAAATCCTATTTTGTATTATGCTCCGACCTAAAGACAATTGCGTCCATCAACTGTCAGCCGGCTTGCCATTTGACATCAGTTGCACCTTTCATGCCATTCAGGCGTTCAAATGCCATTTGGCAGTTTAGCAGCACAAACAAGTATATCCCCGGTGGCAGCCAGGCATCCGAAGAACTCGGCAGCTAATGAAATGTCTCCTTAGTCGAAAGGCTTGACTTAACAGCTCTGCGCACACGCACACACACACACATACTAGCGTTCATATGTATATATTTGATATACGACTTATACATAACTGTATGTGCTGAGTGCAAATGTGTGTGTAATGTCTGTGCAAATTGCCGACGAACAGAATTCAAGACATAAAACAAAAGCATGTCGCACAAAAAAGAAAGAAAGAAGAGGAAGCAATGACAAAAACAGCATAAATCCATTCACAAGGTGTTAAGAAGACTGAGCAAAATTCTTATCACAAGTTGGCATTTGGATTGAGTTCTCATGCTGCAACAAGAACAACGATCCACCGGCTGCTCGCTCGCGCATGTATGTGTGCGTGACAGGGTGAAAAGATTCCTAGTTTAGATGACGGCACTTTTGTCCTCCATTTAACATAATCGCCGGTCACAGGCAAGCGTTGCCACAAATCATTTGAATATTTAATTAACGTTGTTGTTGTTGTTGAGGAGGTATTCACAGCATTTGCGGTAGTTATTTCAAATAATGAGCTATTCGTACAGTGGCACACAAACTGTGTGGTTCAGTGAATGATATTCCTAACTGTGATTGCTGGTGGTGGTGCCGATGGACATAGGACCATGATGTATGGCCGCGAAAGCTGCTCTTAGACTCAGAAATTCAGGGTACAAAGATGACTCCGCACCTGGGTTCTCTGGAATGCTCGCACACTTTAATTTTATTTCCAAATACTCGAATTAACAAGTCGCCCAGGCTAGCTTTGGCCGCCGTTTCTCTGCTCATATACCTTCGAAGGAGGCATGGGAAGGAAGTGCTTACTGGAAAAAAGAGGGATAAGCTGTTTTAAGAATGAAAGTTTGCTGAGCTTACTAGGACAGGTACTTCAGTCTCGATAACTGTGGAGTGCGAACGTGTAGGAGCTTCATTGTCTTCTTGTGGTTTACTACTGGACTGTTTAGTCTCAGACCAGCTCAGCAAGTGTTGGTCAACTACCAGCAGCTGTGCAGTCGCAATGACCTTCTGGCCCGTGGTAAATCGGAGGAAGTCTGGGGCGCTCTTCGCTTTCAACTAGGTTCAACTTTAAGATTTAACATCTTACCGGATGCCTGGTGCATCAGATGATTGGGAGAAGATGAGATATAATCATCTCAACAGTTCTTCCTCGAATGTTCCGCTCTGTCCCGATTGAGGCAAAACCATCACGGTTGCCATAAAGAGTTTGTCCAGAGGGTAATAGGACTGGTGCATGATGCTTGGATCCCCTCTGTCGTCTCAAAATGCTTCCCTTTTATCAAGGAAACAAAAAAAGTCCGATGGGGCCATATCAGGTCTGTAGGACGGCTCATACGAAAGGCGGTGTGAGCCGGTGCGTTGTCGTGGTACAACTTCCAATCGGCTGCGATGTCTTATCGGACCCGATTGACCCTTCGTTTGAGTCTCTTGAGGACTTTAACGTAAAACTTGGCGTTGACGGTTTGTCCGGGAGGAACAAATTCATGGTGGACGATGCCTTTGATGTCAAAGAAGAGAATGAGCATCGTTTTCACATTGGATTTGCTTATTCTTCCCTAAGTGTCTAAGTGTGATCCCTCCGCCATTCTGATCAATCAGACATCTAGTCTAACCATCTAACCTACCAAATAACCCAATATATACGAATACTGAAAAAATTAGATATGAGAAGTGCAAATGGTACCCTGTGATCGCTGAACAACTCGGTGCACGGAAAATCGTAATTTACACAATTGGAATCACATAAAGATATTAACTGGCAAATTCTATTGCGTCGCGTGAACGTGTTAATATGAATCAGCAGCTGCAGTTTGTATAGGAAAAACGCGTAAAATTTATCGCATTCGCACAGAAAAATATTTGCTATTTTTAAGGAAGTGAGAAATGCCTTTTTTATTTTCCGCTTTATTGCTTTCGTAGTTTTTTCGCTAACCGCTGCTTTATGCGCCTTTTTCCAACCCACAATGCTCACGGTACAAATAACTAACCCTCTATGCCACCACCTCACTATGCGCTTACAGATAAAATTTCCTTTGCTGCCTTCCGTTGCTGCCGCCACACAAACAAACATGTGAGCGAATGTGGCGAATGCACGCCGATATGTGGATACCTGTTTTTGTGTTTGGCGGTGCCACGTTTTCGTTTCATTGAATTTCAAATGTGCAACGTCAATAGATGCTGCACTATGCAACCTTGGCTGTGGCTAAGAACACGCGCCTGTGTGTGTATGTTGTGTGAATGGTTGTGCGTTATAGCTTCCCAATCATGGCTGCCGCATGCGGTTGCCAAAGGCAGCGGTGAGCGCGAACGATCGGACTGTGTGAGCTGTGAAAATCGCATAACAAAGTTGGATGCTGCCACACACAAGTTAGCGCAGTTATACGTTTCGTGCCACATTGCGGCGATATATCGAATCGAAATCGAAAATTCGCGTCGATTTGTTGTGGAAAGGAATTTGATTTCCCTCCGCTTTTTTGCTCACCTCCATATTTTTCTCTGGTGCGTGTGTGTGTGTGTGTTTTAATGCGTGATTGTATAGTTTTGGTGGGTGCAGTTGCAACAAAGCATGGAAATTACAATGAAATTGAAGTCGGCTATAAAAGTCGTTTGGCCTACCGGCTGTGGTTTCCAATAGAAATGGGACCAAAAAAGGCGACCTAAAATTTCACAACGAAAAAAGCCAAATCAAATATCTATCTGCGGTTATTGCCGGGGGCAATGCTTGTGCAGCATAACTTTAAATGCACATTTGAGGCCACAAAATATTTGGACAAAGGTCTGCTTTAGATAGCAATTTCGAAACAAAGCGGTTTTATGCAGTCTGCTTTAGAATATTTTCGACTAAAATGTCAGAAAAAAATGACTTGACCACACCGACTGTTTCACGAAAGGATACCACGGATGCTAACCAGTTCAACGGTTACTAAACATTTCATGCAAAGTGGACTACATCTACAATGCACTTGACGCCATTTTACACATAGCACTCGTTGACTTTACCGGCAGATGCCTTGCTGCGAAATCTTCTCTAAGGCTCCAGAAAGCTTGGCATAAGAAAAGGTCAGAGCAAGGACACGCGTGGCGGCTTTTTCTGTGCTCGCATACAGACGAAGTTTGTGCGAATGGAGAATAATCGCTTGAGAAGCGGCACAGTGAGATTTTTCAAGGATGAGTCAAAGCTAGAAAGGTTGAAGACATATTAAGAAACTCTCTAGGCTACCGGGATACTGTAGTGTCTTTCAGTTAGAAGCTGCGAGATCTAAGCTAGTCAAGGAGTGTCTGTCTTCACAGGACACAGCACCAAGCTATTTATCAGCACTCCCGTTTGGGTACCTGCTCATAACATAATAGCTATGAACTTCAAAGTCTGGTAAGCGGACTTATTTCAATTCCCCGAAAGCTAATTTTATAGTAATTAACACAGGCCTGTGAAATAAAGCGTACAGAGGCAGAAGTTTTGCTGGATTTTTCGGACATTTGTTATTTCTTATATTTTCTTAATATTCAATTTGAAATTTCATGCAAATACTTAAATACAGTATTCCTTGCAGCAAACACACGATCATACCGTTCCACTTTACACTCATGTATGATTGCGAGTGCCACAGCTTGAAGGTACTGCGTTCTGCAGCATATTTAGGTCTATGATGTGCCTTTGACGCCCACGCCAACAGCGCAAAGATCAGCAGTTCTTTTGCTGCCACCGACACTTTTGTGGCCGTCACAGCACTTCGTCGACAGCGCAATAATCTTGGGCATGCTCTTGTGTACCTTTCATCAAGCACAGCATATTGCCGAAATTGCAGCGCTCTCGTGCTTTGAGAGCACCACAAAATCCTGCCAAAATGTGAAAAAGCGGCGAGCACCTGTCACCTCAGGCCAACATGCGGTGGCCCAATGAAGCGTGGTAAGACGTTGCTGCGGGAAAATGGGAACACAGAAGGAGTGGAAGTGAAGCTTCTTTGTCTCGTGCATAGCCTGCCTTTGAACCGAATGCACTCATATATGCAGTCATGTGGCGTTTAGTAAATGAATATGCCCATAAGGAGTCGTGCATAAAATACAAAGAGGAAAAATTAAACGTGTCTGATTAAAACTTTGCTCTACTTAATTTAAAACACTCTATTTTGTGCACTAAAAGCGGCTAATAATCATGGACTACGGAGCTCTTAATTAAATTTTCAAAATATTATGCGGGTTGTTATGGACACGCGGACATTCATACATACACACATATATCAAAATTCGTAATTGCCGTTTTCTCAAACTTTTATGGCTACACACTCATTTGTTACCATAACCTGTAGGAGAGTGCGCTGGTTAAGGAATTAGTACCAGTTAGTGGTGTTGACCATTTTCGTAAAACAACCACGTTTTGCCAACGAGGATTGCCAGGTTCTACATATCATGCCTATGTTCCGCCGAAACACGAATTATGCACCGATCATCAAACAGACCCGTTAAATTAGCTCGTGCAGCCACCGACCGAAGCAAATGCGACTTAGTTCATGGATGATAAAATTCTCTACAAAGTTCCCATTTTTCACCTCAGTGAAATGGAGCAGGAATATGCTTCTATATGACACTCTGTGGAAGTAATGAAAACTCTAACTTCTAGTGTGAGACGCTTAACACACCACTCTACCTGCCAATGGAAGTTACGCTTTGTTGTAATCGTCTCAAACTTTACTTCTTTGGCTACATATACACCCGTAAGTTATATATATATATATAAGTTCGAGTGGCGCTTTCGCTCAATTCGGCATTAACTCCTTTGACAACTGTCTTTTGCGCTTTCAGCTGCGATTGAATAAACTCAGAGACTAAAGTTTTCTCATCTTCGTCAGCTCGTCACTACTAAGTTTCAGTATCACGCGCAAGTTTAAATTACATACTGGCTTTCATGCTGGTTGAAGTGCAGGATAACTTTCGAAACCATTCTCAGCAGTGATGGAACAGCAATTAGACAGTACCAAAAGTTCTCAAATTTAATTAATAAATGGACTCTTGTTTATTTTATTTAAAAAATGGGAGACTTTTAATTGCTGTAAGCGTCTTTTTCTGCTAATAAGTTCTATGTTATTTTTATAACTGGTAATATCGTATATGTATTGAATATATACTGACATATTGTACAAATGTGTTAAATGTATGTAAGTTCTTACTTTGGACAAAACACTCCTGCTTAGGTACCTAACCTGTGTAGAAAAACCCATCAATCAAATGGGGTTCAACGCTAGGGTAACAGTAACGGTAACTGCATTAGCGGCAGTAACAAAAAACTGTCACTCACGGTTCAACGAAGCAGACATCCCAGCCGCGTTAACAGACAGTAATGGAAAGAGCGAGCGAAACACAACAATGTCAATATGTATTGCAAGTATTTTTCAAAAGCATTAGTAAAAGCTTTTAGAAAATAGCTTTCAAAAACAAAAAACAACAGATAGCAAAGTGTTCAGCTAGCAATCAGTTCGAAAATAAATGGAAGATAGCTTTAGAAAACGTCACTTTAAATATGAGACGAGGAATTGCGTGATTTTATCACGTAACGTGCGTATATATATATATATATATACATATATTCCGGCCTTGACCGACTATATTTTAAGGCCTGGTGATTCTTTTTCATCTTTACTGGCGAAACACACCAGAAGGTTTAATCGCAAAACGCCAGTCGTTTCTTCTTTTCGCTATTTGGCACCAATTCGAGATACCAAATTCAGCCAGGTCCTTCTTCACCTGATCTCTTCAACGGAGTGAACGTCTCTCTCTTCCTCTGCTTCATATAGCAGGACGCGAATGATGAGGGATTTGTAGAGTTTTGTCTCTGTTTTTCTCTGTTCGTCGGAAAAGGACTTTACATTCAAAACTTTTGTTGAACACTCATAAGTGATTCTGCAGATGATGTCATTGTCCATGCAGAGACTATTTAGCATATAGAATTATAATTGGACCATGAGCGGAGGATGTCATGAGTTTGGTCTCTGTTCGTCTAGATCACCTAACATCCAAAGTAGAAAAAAATTTTGTTGCAAATATAAAGTTGGATCCAGTATGTCTGAAAATGTTTCATCTTTATAATTTGAAAAAATTTTGGTCGGTTATGTCGCAAAATTTCTTCAAATTAAAAGTCCCATATAACCTCCTTGAACTCACACACTGTGCGGATGCAATGAGTGCGCTAAGCCCTGCTACACTTTTATTAAAACTGTCAGTGCAGGAGCGTAGCTAAGTGTTCTTTCCGCCACTTTTCATTTATGCCACTGAGGGAGTAGTATTTTCTATATTTTTTTATTTTGCCCAGCGCCTAAAGTGGGGTTTGTAAAAGTGCGGTGCCCAGAAGGTCACACTCAGGTAATCTATGGGCAGAAAAGTAAACGTGGGTCAGTGCTAGCTTTTCGTTTGCGGCGAAAGGCCTCTTAGCACATTTTCGTGCGTGTATTTTGTAAGCAAATGCAGTGGCGCCGCAAGGTGAGCTGAAGGAACAACACGAAAAGCCTATAAATGCGGCATTTGCCCTGACCTACTGACTCCTCTGACAAAGCACAGCCTTCCGCAGTTGCGTAGCTGGCCACGCGGCTCTGTGTGGTTGTGTGTGTTAAAGCCACCACCAAAGTATTTATTTTTGTGCATTTTCATTTAAATTTCTTTTTGAATGGTGTGGCGTTGCCAACTAAAAGACGCTTTTTTTGCAGTGAGTCTAGCTTTACCCATCGAAACGGCCCGAAATGTAGACCAGCTAATAAATATAGACGATGAAAGTACCAATTTAAATAACAACACCAACAAGGGAGGTGAGCATAATGTGGATAGAGCTAAAGAAAAGCGAAAACACACGGCGTAAAAAGTGTGAAAATCACAGCGTTTCTGAAGAGCTCTGCAAATGCTCGCGAGGCGCTGACCACAACTCGCACCTCGCCGCCAGACACCCTCTCTTAAGCGTTGCAAGTACTTTAAATTTGTCTTGTTAAAGTGCAACACAATTTATACCACTGCCAAAGCGCAACAGTCGACTAGATAGTTGGGTCGGGCGCTACTTTTGGCTTTGCTACGAAATTATAGTGTCTATGCGCCCGCGCTTTCTTTAAGCACGGCGAAATTTACATTTTGCAATCGCAACTTCTCAAGTATTTTAACTTTTCGGAGCAGTTTGGCAGGAAGTTATTTTAAATGTCGCTCTCTACGGTAAAACACTAGGGTGATGCAAAACGCCGCATAAGCTGGATTCAGTTTGGTTGACAGCGCATTATAGATATTCCCAGTGTGTTTGGTCAGAAGCGAACAACTTAAAGGCTGGTGGTTTTCGTTGGTAATTTCTTAATTTGCCTCAGATCTTGAGTTCCCTACCCAGTATTATTTTATTAAAACTATAGATAGGGATTTCGAACTGGTTCTACTTTTTGCGTTTCTTTAGTCCCTATCTTCCACCTCTCATCAGTTATCAGTTTCTGAAGAAGTTAAAGTAAGAGTAATTTATTTCACATATTTCCACAGATTTTTTTGAACAACCCTAATAAACCGAAATTTTCGCAACAAAAGGCGTTTAATTTAAGTGCTGAAATCGCTAATTGCAATTTTATGGCCAAGTGTTGAATCATTTGCATTCGCTATCTCGAAAGTGGACGCTGAATATATCCTCCATCAAATGAGAGATTTTGGCTTTATATTAGCATATATTGGCTTAAATTAAGTGGACTTACAAAGCCAGGTGAGAAAGCAGAAACGAAAGCAGAGGCAACTGAAAAGTTGAGAATCGAATACGATTACTATTGGGTAGTATTTTCATATTTATAATCAAACTACAACTTATTTTTTTTTTTATAATGAGCTTTAGTGAGCCAAATATGTACCATTTTGGTCGACCACATTTTGCCATTTTCCGCTAGTAACAATATTTCATCGGTGTAAAATTGTTTTGGTTTCTCGAAAAACTGCGACAAGTAATTCTTCTCTTGAAGCCAACTTAACTCCATTAAGGAAGTTCTGCATTGACCGAAACAAATGGTAGTCCGATTGTGCAAGGTCAGGGCTATATGTTATACGCATCAAAACTTCTCAGCCAAGCTCTGCCAGTTTTAGCAGAGTCATCAAAGATATGTGTGGTCTTGCGTTGTCCTGATGGAAAACGGAGCCCTTTCTGTTGAACAGTTCTGGCCGTTTTTTTCGATTGCTTGTTTCAATCTCATCGGTTGTTGACAGTAAAAAGTAGAATCAATCTTTTGACCTGGCTGAAGCAGCTCACAGTGGATGATTCCTTTCCAATCCGACCAAACACTCAGCATAACCTTTCGAGCCGTCAATTCTGGCTTTGTGACCATTTTTTGAGCTTCACCACGTTTGGACCATGATCTTTTTCACAGATTATTGTCGTATTTGATCCACTTTTTGTCGCCTGTTAGCATTCGCTTCAGAAATGGTTCGATTTCATTTCGTTTCATCAAAGAATCGCAGATGTTAATTCGGTCCACTAAATTTTTCTCAGACAATTAATTTGGTACCCAAACGTCGAGCTTCTTTTTGTAGCCAGCCTTTCTAAAATGGTTCAAAACCGTTTGATGATGAATGTAAGTTCCTTAGCGATGTCAAGGTAGCTTATGTGACGGTCCTGGCCAATCTTTTCTATAATTTCATTGACTTTTTCAACGATAGTCTACCAAAGCGACGAAAATACTTTTGCGACTACCCAATATTATGATTTCCAGAGTATTTTTTTACATTTCATTTGAATTTTCTGAATTATGCTTTGGTTTCATCATAATGGACGCTATACATAGATCTAGCGACCACAGCGACTAACCGTTGAAGAAAACTCTTTCTCTTTGCTGCCATTCCTTAAGTTACCAGCAACGAATAGCAGACTTTATGAGCTTTTGGCCATGAGCTTTTATTGCAGGCACGATATTTGTGAAGCCTCCAAAGACTTCCCAACTCAGTCTACGTTAATCTTCCAAAAAGTCACTAATTAACAGGCAACCAAGTTTCTTCGTTGAGACTCCTGAAAGCGGGCTAAGTAGTAACGGTATACTATGTATTGCTATGCTACGTTGGCTGGCGCAAGTTCTCCCGTGACGCCATGGTAAACCAAAAATCTGCTTGCCACAGGACGTGCTCCCATTTATCATTGCGATGCAGTACACGCGTAGACGAGTAACTGTACACAAGTGCAGCAAGCGAATATAAGCTCTACATGACCATGGCTTAAATCAAAGCCTGGCTGTCGAAATTTTCAAAATGAACTCGCAAATGTAAGTGTGTGAATGGGTGAGTGCAACAACGCATAGAGGCCGCCTCGCATTAACGCCACAACGCATCGACCACCCAGTGGTGGCGCGACTCAACCTAAATAGCGTTGCTTGTACGGAACGAGGCGTGTGGTCGCGTGACGGTGTTAATTCCATGCGCGCCTTCATTCACATATTTGTTGTTGCTTTAGTGTTTCATGGCGGCATTCCTCGTTGTCATTTATGCGCGCTGACTTGTAAAATGCGCTCCGATTGAGCGTGTTGCGTCGACGCTTTGTCTTTGTTGTCCTACGGTTGCTAAGCATAAGTAGCGCCACATGCACACAAACACACTCATTTGGCAACGTGTTGCTGATGCGCGCATTGTGTCGCCTAGTGTTGGCTGTATGGCGGTCATTTGTTCAAATTCAAATTCATTAATGTATACATGTAAGTGTGTGTGACGCGAGTCTACAGGCTGAAAAGACTGGATGGTGGAGCGCGCGTGTTCTTTGACTTGTTGACTCGCATTTGGCGACTTATTTGCGTAAATTTGAATACGACGGACTAAGCCAGTCGCACTTTGGCAAGCCAGCACTGCAAATTCGGCGACCACTGAACTTGCTGCCGCGCGCTCTCGTGCCTAAAATAAACAAAGCGAGTTGTTGGCATGGTTGGTTGATGCGCTGCATGCATTTGCAATGCAGATGACGTCATGAATCGCACAATTAGGTTGCTAATTTGAGTTGAACTCCATCAAATGAGTGGTGCTGGATTTTAGCGAGAGCTTAAAATGCTTTAGCAACGCCGCATTTGGGTATAATTGCAAATATTTTTCCCAATTTACATACATTTACATACATACATATAGTAAACCGATATATATCAATGCAACAACAAAGTAAAATAAATTAAGCGAAATTTCTGCAAAGCAAAAATTTTATCGTGAAACACAAAATCAAAATTTTAGAGAATGTATGTATAATTTGACTAAAAAATAAAAAAATCTTTTTCGTTTTTTCGAATCACCAAATCTCCCAAGTAACACCTCTATATTACTCTCTTTTTACTCCACCCATACAATGAGAGAAAATTAACATATTTTCTCTGTTTACCACTTTTTGTATGCTCTTCCTTTTCGTTGGCATCCGTCTCATTAGCCAGTGCATTTTACAGTTAAT
The DNA here is from genome assembly GCF_024586455.1 of Bactrocera neohumeralis. Lineage (NCBI taxonomy): Eukaryota > Metazoa > Arthropoda > Insecta > Diptera > Tephritidae > Bactrocera > Bactrocera neohumeralis. Next base: position 2,430,922 of record NC_065920.1, on the reverse strand, counting down.
AATTCAGATGTTGGCGTTTCCTAGGACAATGTAAGAAAGAAAATATGTGCAGCACACAATAGCTGCGCGAGCGTCAAGCTTATAAATGCAAACAACTTTTACTTCGGAAATCAAGGCGAAGTTATGACGACCGCATTATGATAGTTGCTGTCTCAAAAGAAATAACGTTCAATTGCATACCGTTGCTGCTCAATTCTGTTTCATTATCGTCATATCTGATATGAATTCAATATGCGAGTGTATAACAATAAATAAAATGTTTGTCTCATTTGCTCTTTTTCGAGACTTTTTTCACTGCAGAAATTGTCAAATTTCGAAATGACTTTCATTCCGTTCTCCTTTGTTCAAGTGATAGAGTGGTCTCCTTTTACATCAACTGAAACTAGTGCATGCCGTTCCGCAGCAAATGGTCATTATCGCTCTTGTTATTTCAAAAATCAAAATGAACAAGTAATTAAGAGCAAAGTTCGGGTATAACAGAACATTTCATTATCTTTCAACTTGCAAGTATTAAATCCGGGGAAGTACCTTCAGGTACATAAAGCCTGTTAATTATATGGGTCTAGGGAGAGTTTTCACCTTACTTAAGGGAAATTTTACCCGATTTTACCTCTTTGTAACACACAGGCATACAACTATCAGCAAAGGCTCTCTAAATTTCAATTAAATATCTCAGCCATTAACCGATATTATTTCGATAAAAGGTAATCTGTTGCCAACGGGTGCTACTTCGGACTAAGTAGGCAATTGAGAAGTAAAGTCTTCTCTCGACGAACAAAAACAAAACTCTATAAGTCACTCAATATTCCCGTCTTGCTATATGGTGCAGAGGCATGGACGATGACGACATCTGATGAGTTGACGTTACGAGTTTTCGAGAGAAAGGTTCTGCGAAAGATGTACGGTCCTTTGTGCGTTGTCCACGGCGAATATCTTATTCGATGTAACGATGAGCTGTATGAGATATACGACGACATTGACATAGTTCAGCGAATTAAAGGCCAGCGGCTACGCTAGCTAGGTCATGTCATCCGAATGGACGAAAACACTCCAGCTCTGAAAGTATTCGACGCAGTACCCGCCGGGAGAAGCAGAGGAAAAGGAAGACCTCCACTCCGTTAGAAGGACCAGGGGGAGAAGAACCTGACTTCGCTTGGAATCTCCAATTGTGCCACCTTGCGAAAAAAAGAAACGACTAGCGCGCTGCTGTTTACTAGACTATAACCGCGTCAACGGTTTCTGTGCCAGTAAAGAAGAAGAAGATATGGAAAGTAGGCGGGTTGTAGCTCGATTTCGCTAATTTTTACACTGGAACACAGAAATTTCAAAGAAATGTTATGTAGCGAGTTTGATTCACATTTATCGAGAATATCGAGATAAGTGATTTCACCTAAAGGAGGGCGGTGCGACGTCCATTATCCAATCTTGACTCCTTCAAAGCCCTATCATACCATCTCTTCGGGAGTAAAATTTAATGTTTCTAGCATATTTATTTATGGCGCTCTTAAACTTGTGCAACAGTACCATTAAATGGGGAGTGGTCAGGGTTATCATCTAATTTCATCCATTTTCACACTGTCGGTAGAAGTTCTTATACTATTTCCTCTAGGCGAATTAGGTTGTTGTATCTTTAGTCGTTTAAGAGATATTAGAGGACTTACCGGAACACCCATCTACGAACATGCCCCCACTTTTTGATTAAGAAATTATTGTACTAAGTTTCATCAAGGTACCAATCGTATCATATTTAGTATTATTATCTTCTACCTAGGGTAGGGCTGAGCTCAGGCTACTACCGGGGTCACAGCTGGCGGATAGTGGACGGCCTACGCTAAGTAGGTTAGCTGCGAATAGTAATACGCAGCCCCCGACCAAGAGCTGCAGGAGAGGAGGGCTTGGCTCAAAACGCCTCACGCGCCCAATGAACCTCCCGCGAAGAGGCGAGAAGATGCCGCCTTAAAATAAGCGTCCACAACCCCCACCGGGGCTGCACCGAGGGAGAACCTACCCAAGAGAGGGAGGCAACAAAGCGACGAGGGAACAGAAGACGACGAAAAACCCTGGGCAAAAGCCCATCAGAATTGAGACCAGTAAAATTCTGATTATGGTGTACTGGAAAACCGATATGGAACAGATTGACAAAGGGCTGGGGGGGCAGTATTCTGCCACCTCAGTAGATAGGAGTGACATCTTATCGAAATGGCTGGCAGGCTAATACTGCCCTCACCTCCGTCTCGTTAAAACCATGGCAGGTCTTCAAGTACGTTCAATGCACGTCGCCAAAATTTCTTTGGCCGTACAGGTTCAGTTGAGACGAGCTCCTGATTCGCGCCCGAACCCGGCTCTGAACACAAGCTCCCATAAGGACTTGTGTCAACCCTCGCGTGGCCTCCCTGCTTGCATAGATAACCACGGGGTTCATTAAGGGCGACTGTTAAAACGTGCGGAGATAGCGGCTTGAAGCGGAGACCCAATAGAAAAAAATGAACACACCGCAACAACAACAAAAACCACAACAAAAAGAACAACAAAGCAAAGATGGCCAAGAAGAGGAATACGGGACAGCCTTCCGTAGAAGCAGTAGGGTACTCAGGTCCCCCGTACTCATCGCCACTCCAAAACAGACAGAAAAAAATGGAGAAAAGACAGTCCTAAAGGAGACTCCGGTCACACAAGCAGCACCGGCAAAACAAGCAGAAGGGAAGAGCACCCCAGTTGTCGCTAAAGAAGGAACTCAAAACTCGCCGAAACAAGAGTACATCACCCAAATGAGACGGGCAGAAGAGGAATCCCTAGAAAAGTGCAAGGGTATAGTGCAAAAAATGAAATTGGCGATGGCAAAACAAAAGAACGTCAGCATGGACGTCAAGAATGGAGCGGCACAGCTAGACGAACTCTTCGACGTCATAAAGAGCTACCGCAGAAACTGGCTCACCGCAGAGAACGAAAAAAGGCGAGCACACTTAAGCAGACGCATCACGAACCCCGAGTCAGCAGCTTCGAAGCGCCGTGCGACAAGCCCAGTCGAGCCGCGAGAAACGGTGCGACCACGACATGAAAACGACGGCCAGTGGCAAAAAGTTTTGCCTAAAAAACCTAGAAAGACCCACGCAAACGAAGGAACGACCGAAGAAGCGCCCAAAAACGCAAACAAGAGGCAACAAAGCAACAACATGGCCGCAAGCCAGAAAGGGAATAATAGGCCTAAACGACAAACAGAGGCCGTTATAATAAAGCCAGCAGAAGGGAATAGCTACGCCGAAGTCCTCAAGAATATCCGTAGTAAGGTAGATCTTAAAGAAGCAGAGGTCAAGATCAAGGGGATCCGCAAAACAAGAGCCGGGGCCCTATTACTAGAGCTAGAGAAGGGGCAGTCCACAAAGGCCAGCTTCTGTGAGGCACTTAAGTCCACACTTAAAGAGACTGCAACTGTCGCCGACCTTAAAACTAAGGCTACCATAGAAATCAGAGACCTCGACTCGCTCACCACAAAAGAGGAAGTTGCAGCGGCTGTCAAAGAAGCGCTACAAGACCCCACCGATGACTTATCAATTAATATAACAGCTCCAAACACAAGAGAGCAGGTAAGGGCATACATAACGATGGATCAAGATAGGGCAGACACACTGATGCGACAGGCACGCATCAAAATTGGATGGGTTTATTGCCGACTGCGGCTAAAAGAAACCCCCAAAAGGTGCTTCCGGTGCTTTGGGCCAGGGCACTTAACCTGGGATTGCAAAGGGCCCGATAGAAGAGGACAAGGCGTCTGCATTAAATGCGGCCAACCAGGGCACAAATTAAAAGAGTGCACAAAGCCCCCTTCATGCTGCCTCTGCGAAGAGGCAAAACTCGAAAAAGCCGATCACATTCCGGGCTCCGCAAAATGCTCGGTATATAGGAATTACCGAAACAGATGAAGATCCTACAAGCCAACATGCATAGATGCAAGGCCGCTGACGCACTACTCTCGCAAATGGTGATGGAAAATGACTACGAGATAATCATCATAAGCGAGCAATACAAAAAGAAAGAGACAGGCACATGGCTAGAAGATAGCAGCTCAACCGCCGCTATATGGCTACCACCAGGGAGTAACGCCACCACTGTAAGCAATGGGAACGGCAACGGTTTCGTGTGGGCCAAGTGCGAAATTTTTACAGTAATTAGCTGCTACTTGACGCCAAGCGATAGTACACAGGAATTCCAAGAAAAGCTCGACAATATAGAGGATACAGCCAGGACTATAGAAGGCCAATTGATTATCGCCGGAGACCTAAACGCCAGAGCCGTAGAGTGGGGTATGCCAAACACTGACTCGAGAGGAAAGAGAATTCTAGAAATGGCTGCGCGGCTAGGTCTAATAGTGCTCAACACGGGAAATGCAACCACGTTCAGAAGACCGGGATGCGAGGAAACCACACCAGACATCACCCTATCAACAGAACGCATGGCAGGCTCAATAAATAATTGGAAAGTCCTGGAGGACTACACTGGCAGTGATCATCACTACATCTCTTTCATGATCGACACTGGAAGAAACGCTCACCAGCTCAGAAAATATAGTGGAACACGAAAGTGGAACATTTCGAAGCTAGACACATCGAAATTAATCGCCGCAATAGACGAGCAGAACCCATCTAGCGGCCCCTCCCTTATAGCAAGAAAAACAGTCGAGCACACAATGCGTAATATAACCAAAGCCTGCCAAAAATCAATGCCCAAGGCTACCCACAGCAAACGTAAAGCAGCAGTTTACTGGTGGACTGAAAACATCGCCGAACTCAGACGCACGTGCCTCCGCCTTCGCAGATCTTACACGAGATCCAGGCGCAGAGGAGCCGCACCCCAAGAAGCCGAGCAATACAAAGCAGCAAAAAAGGAGCTGAAGCACGCCATCGACGACAGTAAAAAGAAAAAATGGGAGGAACTACGGGAGGATATAAACAGAAACCCCTGGGGGCTAGGGTACAAAATAGTGATGAAAAAACTCGGCGCTCGAGCAAAGCCACCTGACGTAACCGCTGCCAAAATGGAACACATCGTGAACGCACTATTCCCTACACACGAAACAAAAGCCAGTGATCCAGAACAAACTCTAAGCACTGCGGAAATACCTCAGTTCACCCTTGAAGAGCTGCAAGTAGCCACCGGCAAGCTCAAGGCGAACAAATCACCCGGCCCGGACGGGATCCCAGCAGAAGTCCTCAAAATAATCGCTGCAGAACGCCCAGGAGTACTACTGAATATGTACAACGCCTGCCTTGAAGCCGGAATATTCCCTGCACCCTGGAAAAAGCAACGGCTGGTGCTAATCAGTAAGGGAAAAGGAGACCCCAATTCGCCATCAGCATACCGGCCATTATGCATGCTTGACACAGCGGGAAAGCTGTACGAAAGCCTACTTAAACCCAGACTCGAAGCGGCTATCAACGAAGCTGGAGGACTGTCGCCTAGACAACACGGCTTTAGACCCGGCAGATCAACCATAGGAGCCATAAAATGCGTCATAGAAAGCGTAGAAGCAGCACAGCGCAGATGGCATAAATACAAAAGAATAGTGTTGCTGGCGACTCTAGATGTACGAAACGCCTTCAACAGCGCTAGATGGGTAGATATGATCGACGCCCTCGAAAATAGCTTCAATATACCTGACTACCTCAGGGCTGTGGTGCGGAGCTACCTAAGTAACAGGAAACTGCTGTACGAAACTAAAGAGGGATCACGACAAAAAGCAGTGACGTCAGGGGCAACACAAGGATCCATTCTAGGCCCAGACCTGTGGAACATCAGTTATGACGAAATATTAAAACTAGAAATGCCAGATGAATCGTATCTAATTGGCTATGCGGACGACATTGCAGCAGTAATCACAGCGAGGGATACAGAAGAAGCGAGAAGAAAACTGAACCAGGTCATGATACGGACGCAAGCATGGCTCGACACACACAGCCTCCAGCTCGCTACGGAGAAAACTGAGCTACTGCTGCTAACAAACAAGCACATACCTCTGGAGATAAGCATGCACACGACTGCGGATATTCTTAGGACAAAAAAGGCAGTTAACTACCTAGGCGTAAGACTGGACCCCAGACTAACCTTCTGGGCACAAATCCAGCACGCCGCAGGTAAGGCAGCGAAGATCACGTCCCAACTGAGCCGATTAATGGCTAACATAGGAGGCCCCAGCCAAGGAAAGAGAAAGCTCCTAATGTCGACGACAATCAGCGTCCTATTATACGGAGCCGAAATCTGGGCAGACGCGCTTAAAAAGGAAAACCGGCGTAAGGCAGTGGCCAGAGTGTACCGCACCGCAGCCCTCAGAGTTGCATCAGCCTACAGAACAGTATCAGGCGACGCAATATTAGTTATAAGCGGCAATGCTCCAATCGACCTACTGGCATATGAAAGGAAAAAGCTGTGGGAGCTAAAGAAATCACCCGGCAATAACATGGGCGTAATTCAACAAATAAGGAAAGATACGATAACATCATGGCAACAAAGATGGGAGAATGAAAGTCGCGGCAGATGGACGGCCAGGCTGATAAAAGACCTAGATTTATGGACAAGTCGTAAATTCGGAGAAGTAGACTTTTACACAACTCAGCTGTTATCCGGCCACGGATACTTCAAAAAGTACCTCTACAGAATGGGAAAAGTCGAAGAGCCGTCATGCCCATACAACGACGCGACAGAGGACGACGCTGAACACACATTCTTTGAATGTGAGCGCTGGCAAGGGGAACGCACCGTCGTTGAAGGCCTGGTCGGGCCAATAAACGCTGACAATGTAATCAGCGTCATGTTGGAGAGCGAAACAAACTGGGGGATTATCCAGAAATACGCAGCAACCGTGCTACGCATCAAAAAGCGGGACCTGGACGCAGGTGCGCAGATGTAAATCTCTCAATGAGAAAAATGGAACGCCACCCTGAAGTAATGCAAACGCGGTCCCAGGGTGGGCGACGGTTCCTTAGAGGGGGGTTTTTAGTGACCTGCAAGTGGCACATACCGCTGCTGTGACGATAGCACCGATGATGCGGAAGGCATTTTCCACCCCCTCGCCCGCAAAAAAAAAAAAAAAAAAAAAAAAAAAAAAAACCTAGATATATTTTATGCTAGGTTACATACAAGCATACTGATGCCTCATCGCATAAATATGCATTTTCATACATTCTTCCACGCCAAACTGTGCTTTTCCACAAATTTATTAGATTTCGCGGATTTGAAATTTGGCTTTGTCAAAATTTTTCATTTTTTCAGCTCTCTTTGGCGCATTTTTCTTCTCTCTTACGTTCTTGGTAAATTTAATAGAGAAATTTGTCCAACGTTGACTCAATAAAACTAAATATTTCGCATAAAATCCGCTTAGTGGTTTACTATTTTCGCTTTTCATTTGAAATAGCATTTGTTTGTTGAGTTGAGTGAGTTCTTTGAAATAATATTGCATGCAAATATAGAATCATTTCTACAAATGAAGCGCGAAATGACGCTATTTCGTTTTCTTGAAACAAAGCAATTGAAATGATATCTTTAAGTCCTTTGGTAGCTTAAGTCATACTATACTCGTACACTAGCGATTATTAAATGTCGACGCATGTGTTTACATAAGTTGCCGTTATACCGGAAATTTTTCGCCCATAAGCGCATTGCAACGGCAGCAGACTTAAGTGGCGTCGTAAAGACTGAATTTTCGGACCGTCGGTCTAAAGTCAAAAAGAGTCACGATATTGTCACGGTTCCAATTAATCAGCTGATAACGACATCTTCCTATATTGACAATAAACGTTAAATCCAATAGTTTTATTTATTAATTCCCTGCCAGACTGATTCTCTCCAAATAATTATAGCACTTAGGGCACATATACAGGGTTTGTCCGGAAAGTAATAGGACTGATTTTCTTCCGCCGCGTCTGTACTTCGAAGTGTGCGCGTACCGACTGGATCGGTAGAGGGCGTTCCTAGCTAACGAACGAGAGGCTAGTCAGTTGTCTCCAAGCACCTGGAGAGTCAGGACACACATTTTCGCGCGACGTGTTTCTGTGAGTGGTGCAAGCCAAAAATGCAGCGTTCTTTAGAGCAGAGATACACGATTCAATTCTGAAACTCGGTAAATCTGCGACAGAGACATTTGATATAATCAAGCAGGCTTGCAGATGTTGCCTGGAATAGGCCGCTGATGAAGACCGGCAGAATGAGCAAATCCAAAGTGAAAACGATGCCCATTGTCTTTTTTGACATCAAAGGCATCGTCCACCATGAATTTTTTCCTCCTGAACAAACCGTCACCGCCAAGTTTTACGTGGAATTCCTTAAGAGACTCAAACGAAAGGTCAATCGGGTCCTACAAGATAACGCAGCCGATCGGAAGTTGCACCACGACAACGCCCCGTCTCACACCGTATTTTTTGTGAACAGCTACTTAACCAAGGCCGACATCCCAACGCTTCCGCAGCAGCCATACAGCACAGATGTGGCCCCCTGGAATTTTTTGTTTCCTTGCCTGAAAAGGCCAACGAAAGACGATCCCAGCAGCATGCACGTCGGCTCTTAAGGCTATTCCGGAGAATGCCTTCCGTGACTACTTCAACGCTTAAAAAGGGCGCTAACAGCGCTGCATCGACGCAGAAGGAGCCTACTTTGAAAGGTGTTAAAGAATTGTAACGATTGGTTCGATACAGTTTTTTAAATCGACTCAGTCCTATTACTTTCCGGACAAACCTTGTACATAAATATTTTCCTCATTTTCGTCTGAAGTGGCCAACTTGTGCAACTGTCTACACACATTAGCACTTGGCATTAAGTAGAAGACGAATACTAATTAGGTGGAGTGTTTTCACTTTAGACTTCATAAAAACACCGAACATTTCCATTGTTGAATGAGCTTTATTTCCCGAAAGTGCACTTAGCTCAAGTGTATAGAAAGGGGCCTGATTATAGATGGAAAATATTACGCACTTGTTGCTACCTTCCTTAATAAATAGAAATACGTATATATAGAACCTAAAATTACAACCTACAACTGCTAACATCTGTTTGTAACAGTTTATCGCCCCCGATATCGCATCCCCGATTTGTATCTATAAATTTTAATCTTAACTCTGCATAATAATACATACATACACGAAAATATAGCTTCGGCAAGTTGTTCATTTGTTTATATATAAAATGAACTTGACCGCCTTTAAGTCATTCGATTCTTATCATATACACATTTTATAACCCAGTATACAAGATTACCACATTTAACTGCTATGTCCAGAATTGGCATTAATCAATGGAATTATTCAAAGGCCGTAAAAGTCTTCAATACATTTTTGAAGTGCCCTTGCGCGTATTGAATGCTAAAGCGGCAAGGGCAGGAAATATATTGATAACTGTAAACGAAAAAGCCAGATATCTAAAATTAGTGAACACTTGCTACCACTCGACTATTAATTGGCGCTGGAGTACTTACAAAATAGGTGTTTGTAGTAGATGGGCGCGTCAGTTCATGTTTCAACGCGAGACCTCGAACATTACAATGAGCAAAAGTAGCTGCGGACAGATCGTTTCGATACCCACCACGGAATGGCCAGCATTACGCGACGTATACCGTAGAGATTGGCCAAAGAATGCATACAGCTACTATGCGCTTGAAAATTATATACAGTGGTCGCGCAAAGACCCCGAACTGTGCAAGCGAGAAGTGTGCATTTGGAGTATTGACAGCAATTGGCGGGAGCATGGCATTTATATTTTAGAGGTAAACGTTTCAAGTGTTTTCTGAGTGACTTTGAATAGTGAACATTCGCGCTATTTTATTAATAAACACAGGATAAAATTAATCACGGTCACATGATTCGAGCAGATATCTGTTCCACCGAGCACACAGCACTTTTCCAGCAAACTTTATGTCGCACGAACTTTAAGTCGTCTACTGAGTTTCTATTTCGTGAGAGAACATGCGCATTCGTGAAGCAGCATCTCGAAGATTTTGGCTACAGAATTAATCTAAAGACGTGCTTTCCAGCGAAATTTTATCTGCTGAGTAAAAGCGATTGCCGTAAACTGGAAGTTAGGTAAGTTAAGCAGCTGCGTTTGTCTCGCTCGCCAATGGAATTTGTTTTCAGACCACGCACCGACTTCATTATCAAACCACTTACATTGAATGATGTTAAAGAAGTTGATGACTACTGGCCTTATAAGTCGGCCAGCTCCCCTTATATTATAAGCAGAAATATCAAGTACAATCTCTCCATGGGCGCTTATCATCCCGAAAGCGGTGAATTGTGCGCCTGGGTAATACAGTAAGTACATCGTATCGAATTACATAATTATTTTTTAATAATTTTCATCTGTTCTGTACACTTGTAGCAGCGAATTGGGCACCTTGGCGCTTTTATATGTCAAAAACAACTACAGACGCCGCGGGCTGGCCGAGGATTTGGTGTTGCGAATTTGTCGTACGTTGGCCGAGCAGGGTTGTGATGCCAGTGCGCATATCGAGGATACAAATGAGCCATCGACTAGGCTCTTTACAAAGTTAGGGTTCCGGCCTATTGAGTACAATTACTGGTTCATAAGAGGAGACAACGAAATTAATTCGAAGGCAAGCGTCGCGCCTGTGGCGGGCCTATATGGCCAAACTATGAAGCATGGTTAAGATTATAAATATTATAAAAACCCTTTAGGTTCAAGCTTATATATTGCAAATAACTTAGACCCTACCTAAGGAGCCCAAATTGTAAAGAGTTTTAAAAGGCGAGATCAAGTAGTTAATAAAAACCAATAAGTAAACAATTCGAGTTTAATATTAGTATAGACCTAGTAATACATATTTTTCATTGTTGAATACATTTCCGAGATAAAATATAGGAATTGCCTAAAAGTATTTATAATTTGAAATGGAGAATAGATACTACTCTATTTTTACCCCGCTCGAAACCTAACGGAATCACAGAAGTGCACTTCTGCCTTCACTTTTCTTATTTCCTATCTAAGACTCGAACAAGTTTTCTACGTCTAAGCCGCTTATCTTTGCAGCAAAAAGAAATAAAACAGTTTGGCGTCGGCTTTCCAAAGCGATATGCTGGAAGACAAACTCATGTGGAGGCATGCACCTAGGCATACATACACATTTTCTCCGATCATTTCGTACAACAGTATCTACACACACACACTTGCACACATTTGTAGTCACATTAGTCTTCGTTTCCATAACTTTTCTTTGCAAAGGAAACAACTGAAATCGATTTAAATGCGATTGAAACTAAAGTAAGCAACTAAGTATGTAAGTTCATTGATGGCAACAAAGTAGTCTGTAAAAACCAAGAACAAAACGAGCGCACACTACTTGTTAAGGGTGTTGGCAGTTTGTAGACATTTCAAGTTGCAAACAAGCTTAAAGTAGACTCAATTTTTTTTTGTTTTGTAGTGATTTTATTTTGAGCTCTCTTCTCAATTTCAGGCAGCCACTTGTCTGTGCTGTTCCGCTTTACTTCAGAGATCCGCCTTTAAAAACCAATAGTCGTACTCAATTGCTTCAAATCCCAGCCGCTTAAAGAGTTTCAGCGATGGCATATTTCCGTCCACTATGTGAGCCGTGGCGTCACATCCTTGCTTGAACAACACGTGACACAGGCGGATCACCAAATACTCAGCCAGACCCTGTCGCCGGTAGTTATCTTTCACATACAAAAACCCTATAACACCCAACTCATTTCTGATTTGGGTAAATGAAGAGAAGTATAAACTGTTAGCGTGTGGTAATTACACTTATACTATACAAAGAGATTTAGTCAGACTTACATCAAGACCCAAGCGCACAGCTCGCCAGTATCGCGGTGATAAGCGCCAAAGGAGAGGTTGTGCTTTATGTTGCGCTCAATAACGTCGCGGGTGCCCTTCCTTTTGTAGAGCCAAACGCTCTCGACTTCTTCGACGTCTGCCAGTGTCAAAGGCTTAATGAGGTAATCCGCGGGTTCTCTAGAAATCAAGGTAAAGTATAATAAACATGAAATACCATATAGCTGGTTTACCTAAGCTGTAGTTTGAGGCTGCCTTCTTTACCCAAGTGATACAACTGCGCTGGATAGCATTTGTTTTCCACTGAATACCCTTACTCTTTCAGAAATTGTGTAACTCTTTTGGAAGTTTTTTCCCGAAAAATAACCTCATCACAAGATAATATGTCCAGATTACTTAAGGCTGATTGGAAGAGTTCGTTGTGCTCATTGGAGTAAGCATCTACACGAATAATATAGGCGTCACCCATCTGATCCTGTGAAGGGTTTTGTATTTATATTTAATAAATTTCAATTTGACAACATTTTCACTTTAATTGCTCACATCCACTCCGTAAATGCCATGCTCTCGCCAGTTATTATCAATACTCCAAATGCGTACTCCACGTTTGCATAGTTCAGGATCTTTACGTGCCAATTGAATATAATTTTCTAGGACGTTGAAGCTGTATGCATTCTTCGGCCAGTCTTGTCTGTAAACATCGCGCAAGTCCACCCACTCTGCTGTGGGTATCAAAACACTATGTTCTTTGTTGTTCAGGCTCATCGCTCTGTCAGAGATCTAATTCTCCTTGTTCAACTAACGATTCCCTCTTTTGTTATACAAGCAAGTTTCAGTTATCACTGTTATTATTTCAACTATCACTTCAGTATCACGGATGACTATTATGCAATTTATTTACTCTCAGACAGAGTGATGCACTTTAGATTACATTTTCAAAACAAATTCCTACAAGTGTGTATGCGCGGGGCATACGAAAGAGAAAGTTCTATTGGCCATCATATACACATTTTCTATAGTGGGTATATTCATTGTAAGATCTTTTACGAAATAAGCTTGAACAGTTTCATTACATAGAACGTAGATAAATGCGAAATCAAGTTACTCAAAAGAAGATCGCCACACCAAGGGATTTCTCCAAAAAGTTTCTTTTGTTAATTGCATCGACCGGGAATCGAACCCGGGCCGTCCGCGTGGGAGGCGAACATTCTACCATTGAACCACCGATGCATATAAAGTAAATAATTCTTAAAAATTCTAAAATTTAGTTTATTTTAATAAACTTTTAGAAATTAAAAAAAAGTCAGATTAAAAAGTTACAATCATTTCCACGACTCACTATTAGCTCAAGCTCCAGGAGAATATTACTATCTCTCCAATGATGATATTTACTATGCCTGAAACATCGCTCCGCATTTTTTGCAGTGTATCACTGTATTCCGTTTTGAAATAATGTTTCATACAAACATTTTTTAAATAAAAAGTTCGGAATGCATCGGCCGGGAATCGAACCCGGGCCGCCCGCGTGGCAGGCGAGCATTCTACCACTGAACCACCGATGCTTTTAGCAACCCTGTGCACTTAGTAACATAAATAAGTAACTTGTTAACAAGTTACCATAAATAAATTTACTAGTATTAATAACTATACAACACGCTAAAACTGTTTTCTATAATTTTTGTTTCAGTATTATTCAAAAGTCTCTTGAAAAGCAAAACAACATATAAAAAATTTAATAAAATATTGTGAAAAAGTTACAAACCTTAATTTCATAACATTCCTCTATGAATATCCACGTATTATTAGTTATTGATAAATATATTCAAAAAGTTGTTTGCATCGGCCGGGAATCGAACCCGGGCCGCCCGCGTGGCAGGCGAGCATTCTACCACTGAACCACCGATGCTTTTAATTCGATCGGGTCCAATTTCTCATTTCCGACAACGTTGCTAGTAACTAGTTACTTAGACTTAAATGTCGATCGATGTCTAAAGCTCTAAACAACACGAAACGATATTTAGTGAGAGCAACAGCTGCTTAACAGTGTGATAACAGAGAGTAAAGCTAGTGCAAGCAATACTGTCTCTGGTGTTATGAGAGGCTGTTAAGGTTTACTAGCGACTCACTAATTTACAGAGACATTAAGCACATAGGAAGAAGAATATGATTATGTATTTGGGAATGGAAAAACTTTATTGGTGTTTATTATAAATATAATTAATAAATAATTTATAAAAATATAGAATAACGTTTTTCAGATGGCTTTTGAAAGCTTAATCAGCCTTTCTCTCTTTCTCTTTGATTCGAGTCGTAACGCACGTCCGTATTGAACTTAATCGAATTACAGGTCGAAGAGACAGAGGCAAAAACGTGAAATTAGAGATCAGTATAAGTTGGCCCCATTTTGGTGGGGGATCAACGGGGGTAACTTTCGTTTGGAGATTGGACCAGCACAAGCATCGGTGGTTCAGTGGTAGAATGCTCGCCTGCCACGCGGGCGGCCCGGGTTCGATTCCCGGCCGATGCAATCAAGTTTTTTTTACACACCCCTGTTAATTAGTCCATACAAGCATTTACTTTAATTATTTGTAATAAATGCATTTACTTAAGCAAATATTTCAGCCAAAGCTTATCAAAATTCTACCAAGACGCAACTTGAATACGGGGATCACTAACAAATTGAACGATGTGAGGCGTTTAATTACTCAATATGAGCGCTTAATTAAAATTTGCTCTCTCTATCTCTCTCTTTTTGAGAATGCAGTCTCTTTTAAGTATAGAATATGATAGTACTGGCAACTCTTAACTGCTCTTACTCTCATAATTAAGTATCAAAGTAAAAACGATTGAAAAGAAATCTTATTTTGTTTTACAAGCTTATTAAGATTAAATCAAATAACATTGTAGCACTTATTAGTACATTATTTACTTATTTTGTACCTCACTATTACGTGCGTTTATCTTTGTGATAAGAATAATGTATTTCATAATTTCTTGCAAAGCTCTCAACCTTCTTATCGCTACACGCAATCCAATATCAACAAATGAAATCATTAGACACCTTTTAAGAATACATTTTATTAGAATTAGCAACCGCTCAATTGAAAAGCTTCCTTCGAAGCTCTTCGCATGCACTTACTTGTGACATTTACTTTATTTCCGGTAAAGTTGACCAATACACATTATCAATTACCTTAAAACCCAGTCTTTCAAACATGGAGCGTGATGCCACATTTTGGAAGACAACAG